>NC_057800.1:446768092-447080193 GCF_018294505.1 Triticum aestivum | reverse complement strand
TGCGGTGGCGAGCGCGGGCGGCAGGGTTGGCGGCGGTGGTGGTGGTGTTGGGGCGGGGTGGCGGCGTATATAAAGGGGCGGGGGCGGCGACTTGGAGGAGGGGGCAAGGCGCGGCGGCTGCGGAGTCCAACTTGGACTCCGGTCCGAGTGGCGGCGGCGGCGCGTGCAGGAGGCGGCGGCAGCGGCGGCCTGGCACGGCTGGGCCTTAGGCCCAGTCGGCGCGGAACCCTTTTTTAAAAAAAACTTCACCGACCGAAATAAAATCCTAGAAAAAATAAATAAATAAAACCTAGAAAATGCCAAAACAATTTTTCACCGTCTAAATAAAATATTTAGAACAAGAAGAACATTTTCTTGGCCCTAAAATGCAATTTTGAAAAACATGCAATTTTTCTAATGCAAATAAAATCCGAATAAAATCCAATAAAAATCAATTTAATGATTTTAATATTTTTCCTGCAATATTTCATTTATTTTGGAGAAGTCATATTATCTCCTCTCTTTAATTTTTAATGTGAAATATTTTTCGGAGAGAAATAATTAAAATCAAATCCTCTTTTCATCATTTGATAAAAGAATCAAATATGAAGACCGGGAAATCCCCAACTCTCTCCGAGGGTCCTTGAGCTGCTTTGGATTTCGAGGATTATGGAACGGAAAAGCAATAAAACATGATATGCATGGATGATCTTTTTATAACATTCCAAATTGAAAATTTGGGATGTTACACAATAACAGCCCCTGCAGTATTCAAAAAGGGTCTACCAAGGATAATCCACATACTATCATCCTCGGGAATATCAAGAATAACAAAGTCCGTTAAAATAGTAACATTTGCAACCACAACAGGCACATCCTCACAAATACCGATAGGTATAGCAGTTGATTTATCGGCCATTTGCAACAATATTTCAGTAGGTGTCAACTTATTCAAATCAAGTCTACGATATAAAGAGAGAGGCATAACACTAACACCGGCTCCAAGATCACATAAAGCAGTTTTAACATAGTTTTTTTTAATGGAGCATGGTATAGTTGGTAGTCCGGGATCTCCTAGTTTCTTAGGTATTCCATGTTTAAAAGTATAATTGGCAAGCATGGTGGAAATTTCAGTTTCCAGTATCTTTCTTTTATTTGTAACAATATATTTCATATACTTAGCATAAGGATTCATTTTTAGCATATCAGTCAAACGCATACGCAAAAAGATAGGTCTAATCATTTCAGCAAAGCGCTCAAAATCCTCATCATCCTTTTTTTGGGATGGTTTAGGAGGAAAAGGCATGGGTTTCTGAACCCATGGTTCTCTTTCTTTACCATGCTTCCTAGCAACGAAGTCTCTCTTATCATAACGTTGATTCTTTGATTGTGGGTTATCGAGATCAACAGCAGGTTCAATCTCTACATCATTGTTATTGCTAGGTTGAGCATCAACATGACATCATCATTAACATTGTCTCTAGGTTCATGTTCATTACCAGATTGTGTTTCAGGATCAAAAATGGAAATATCTTTGGGATTCTCGGGTGTCTCAACAACAGGTTCACTAGAAGCATGCAAAGTCCTATCATTTTTCTTTTTCTTCTTCTTAGAAGGACTAGGTGCATCAACATTAGTTCTCTAAGAATCTTGCTCAACTCTCTTAGGGTGGCCCTCTGGATATAAAGGTTCCTGAGTCATTTTACCACCTCTAGTCACAACTCTAACATCATTTTCATTTTCCTTATTATTCAATTCATTGAGAAAATCATCATGTGCTATAAGCACTTGTTCTACTTGAGTGGTAACCATAGAAGCATGTTTACTAATAAGTTTGAGGTCACCTTTAACTCTAAACATATAATCACTCAAGTGTTCAATCATATAAGTATTACGTTTCAATTCTCTACAAACATAAGCATTGAAGTTTTCTTGTTTAACAATAAAATTATCAAACTTATAAAAGCATTGGCTAGCAGACTTATTACGAGGAATATCACCTTCATTAAATCTATAGAGATAATTTACCTTTACTACCTATGTCGGATTATTAAGACCATGTATTTCTTCAATAGGTGGTAAATTCTTAAAATCTTCAGCTTTAATACCTTTTTCTTTCATAGATTTCTTTGCCTCTTGCATATCTTCAGGACTAAGAAATAGAATACCCCTTTTCTTCGGAGTTGGCTTAGGAGTTGGTTCAGGAAGTGTCCAATCATTATCACTACTCAGTATATTATTCAATAGCAATTCAACTTGCTCGACAGTTCTTTCCCTGAAAACACAACCAGCACAACTATCCAGGTGGTCTCTGGAAGCATCGGTTAGTCCATTATAAAATATATCAAACATTTCATTTTTCTTGAGAGGATGATCAGGAAAAGCATTAAGTAATCGGAGAAGCCTCCCCCAAGCTTGTGGGAGACTCTCTTCTTCAATTTGCACAAAATTATATATTTCCCTTAAGGCAGCTTGTTTCTTATGAGCAGGGAAATATTTAGCAAAGAAGTAATAAATCATATCCTGGGGACTACGCACACAACCAGGAGCAAGAGAATTAAACCATGTTTTAGCATCACCCTTTAATGAGAACAGAAATAACTTAAGGATATAGTAGTAACGCATTTTTTCCTCATGAGTGAATAGGGTGGCTATATCATTCAATTTAGTAAGATGTGCCACAACAGTTTTAGATTCATAGACATAAAAAGGATCAGATTCAACCAAAGTAATTAACTCAGGATCGACAGAGAAATCATAATACTTATCAGAAATACAGATAGGTGAAGTAGAAAAAGCAGGGTCATATTTCATTCTAGCATTCAAAGACTTTTCTTTCAGCTTAGCTAACAGTTTCTTAAGATCATATCTATCTTTGCAAGCAAAAATGTCTCTAGCAGTTTCTTCATCCATAACATAACCCTCAGGCACATCAGGTAATTCATATCTAGGGGAGAATCTTCATCATCACATTCATCAATATTATCTGTTTCAATAATTTCATTCTCTCTAACCCTAGCAAGTTGTACATAAAGAAATTCACCTAATGGCACAATATTATCAAGCAGAGAAGTAGTTTCATCATAAGCATCATGCATAGTAGAAGTGGCATCATTAATAACATGTGACATATCAGAATCAATAGCAGGAGTAGGTGTCACAAGTTTACTCAAAATAGAAGGTGAATCAAGTGCAGAGCTAGATGGCAGTTCCTTACCTCCCCTCGTAGTTGAGGGAAAAATCTTGGTTCTTTCATCTTTCAAGTTCCTCATAGTGATCAACAGATATAAATCCCAAGTGACTCAAAGAATAGAGCTATGCTCCTCGGCAACGGTGCCAGAAAATAGTCTTGATAACCCACAAGTATAGGGGATCGCAACAGTTTTCGAGGGTAGAGTATTCAACCCAAATTTATTGATTCGACACAAGGGGAGCCAGAGAATATTCTAAAGTATTAATATCTACAACAAAGTATTTAGTAGAAAAGTAGTATGGAAGTAACGGTAACAGTGGCAAAAGTAACAGTAGTAGTTCTTGTAGCAATCGTAATAGTGGCAACAGAAAAGTAACTAAGCAAAGATCAAGGATGGATAATTATGTCGGATGCGATTCCTCATGCAATAGTTATGACATAGCGTGACACAGAACTAGCTCCAGTTCATCAATGTAATATAGGCATGTATCCTGAATATAGTCATACGTGCTTATTTAAAAGAACTTGCATGACATCTTTTGTCCTACCCTCCCGTGGCAGCTGGGTCCAATTGGAAACTAAGGGATATTAAGGCCTCCTTTCAATAGAGTACCGGACCAAAGCATTAACACTTAGTGAATACATGAACTCCTCAAACTACGGTTATCACCGGGAGTGGTCCCGATTATTGTCACTTAGGGGTTACCGGATCATAACACATAGTAGGTGACTATTGACTTGCAAGATAGGATCAAGAACTCACACATATTCATGAAAACATAATAGGTTCAGATCTGAAATCATGGCACTCGGGCCCTAGTGACAAGCATTAAGCATAGCAAAGTCATAGCAACATCAATCTTAGAACATAATGGATACTAGGGATCAAACCCTAACAAAACTAACTTGATTACATGATAAATCTCATCCAACCCATCACCGTCCAGCAAGCCTATGATGGAATTACTCACGCACGGCGGTGAGCATCATGAAATTGGTGATGGAGGAAGGTTGATGATGATGATGGTGACGAATTCCCCTCTCCGGAGCCCCGAACGGACTCCAGATCAGCCCTCCTGATGAAGATTATGGCTTGGCGGCGGCTCTGTATTGTAAAACATGATTGACGGAGTCCTGGACTAAGGGGTCCTCGGGAGTCCGGCCTGTTGGACATTGGCCGGACTGATGGGCTACGAAGATACAAGATCGAAGACTCTCACTCGTGTGCGGATGGGACTCTCCTTGGCGTGGATGGCAAGCTTGGCGTTCAGATATGAAGATTCCTTTCTTTGTAACCGACTTTGTACAACCCTAGTCCCCTCCGGTGTCTATATAAACCAGAGGGTTTAGTCCATAGGGACAATCATAATCACATAGGCTAGACTTCTAGGGTTTTAGCCATTACGATCTCATGGTCGATCAACTCTTGTAACCCCTATACTCATCGATATTTATCAAGCAGGACGTAGGGTTTTACCTCCATCAAGAGGGCCCGAACCTGGGTAAACATCATGTCCCCTGTCTCCTGTTACCATCAACCTTAGACGCACAGTTCGGGACCCCCTACCCGAGATCCGCCGGTTTTGACACCGACATTGGTGCTTTCATTGAGAGTTCCGTTGTGCCATCGTCAGAAGGTTCGATGGCCCCATCCATCATCTACAACAACGCTGCCAGGAGGGATGTCTTTCTCCCTAGCCAGATCTTCGTATTCGGCGGCTTCGCACTGTGGGGCAACTCGCTTGGCTATCTAGAGCAGATCGACAGCTCCGCCCCTGGCTGTCAGGTCAGGTTTGGAAGCTTGGACTACATCGCTGATACCCGCGGAGACTTGATCTTCGATGGATTTGAGCCCATGGCAGCCGCTCCCTTCCACCACAATGAACATGACCTAAATCTGCCATCGGACCATGCACAGGAGATTGCGCCTGTAAGCGCTCCGGCCCTAGATTCGGAGCAGCTTGCGCCATCCGAAGACGGGAAGCTTATCCCCGCCACAGAAGCCGCAGACTCAGCGGCGTTGGAGCCGCACACAGACCCAACTTCGAGCGAGGTCTACATCAACGGACCCCCGGACTCATCTCTGGTCACTGGTTCCGAACTTCGTGCATCCGCGTCCGACGAGCCTTACCAGGCGCCGGTCGTCGAATTCAGTTCCGCGGACATCTTCCGGCACTCACCTTTAGGCAATGTGCTAAAATCATTAAAAACCCTCTCTTTGGCAGGGGACTCACAGCCGAATTATATCCGGTTTGAACTAGGGGCTGATGACGGGGAATTTCACTTCCCACCCACCTCTTACTTAATAGCCACTGTCGAAGATCTAACCAACATGCTCGACTACGACTCCAGAGACATCGACAGTATGGACGACGATGCCGAAGAGGAGCAAGCCCAAACCCCGCCATTTATCGGGCGTTGGATGGCCACCTCCTCCTACGACATGTACATGGTGGACACACCCAAAGAAATCAACGACGACGACAAAGAAGACCCAGTGGAAGAAAAACCTCCTAAGATACAGCCAAAGCACCCACGACAGTGGCACTACTCTAAATCATGCCGTGAAAAAGACAGTAACACCGGCACCGGAGAAAGCAATACTCTAGATGATGCCGGAGACAATGAAGACCCCGTTCAGCTAACTTCCAAACAGGACGAACGGGAAGATGGGCGAGTCAGCCCTGATAAACAGGCCATACAGGAAGACTCGGAGGACAGTAATTACCTTCCACTCTCCAAGGATGAGGTGAGCCTCAGCGATGAAGATTTTATCGTGCTGGAGGAACCTCTCGAGCAGGAGCGCTTTAAGTGTCGGCTAATAGCCACTGCAAGGAGCCTGAAAAAGAAGCAACAATAGCTTCAAGCTGATCAAGATTTGCTCAATGATAGATGGACTAACGTCCTAGGAGCCGAGGAATACGGCCGCGAGCGACCACCCAAAAGTTACCCGAAGCGCAAATTACTACCTCAATTCGACGACGAGGCATTGGAGCCCGTGCCATCAGCACACAATGCGGCTGACGGACCACCACGTGGTCGGGACAAAGCGGCAACCCAAGCCTAACACCAGCCTGTACTACCTCGTTGTAAAGGAAGGGATAAAACAGCTCAGGCATATACATATGACCTTCGGCAGAACCTGGACAGTAGAGCAGGACATACCAAATCAATCTACGGATCGCGGGGGTGTGCCTCGACACGCGACAATGGCTATCTATTCGGACGTGACAAGCTTAACCACGCGCGGACCGAATGCCGCAGACAAACTCCATCTGAGCTATGTCACGATGTGGCCCGATATAGAGGCGCCGCACACCCTATTTGCTTCACTGACGAAGTAATGGCGCACGAATTCCCAGAGGGGTTTAAACCCATGAATATAGAATCATACGATGGAACAACAGATCCCGCGGTATGGATTGAATATTTTCTTCTCCATATTCACATGGCCCGCGGTGATGATCTCCATGCCATCAAATACCTCCCATTAAAACTAAAGGGACCAGTGCGGCACTAGCTCAATAGCCTTCCAGAGAACTCTGTTGGCAACTGGAAAGACTTGGAAGACGCCTTTCACGATAACTTCCAAGGTACATATGTCCGGCCACCAGATGCCGATGACTTAAGTCACATCATCCAGCAGCCTGGAGAGTCAGCCAGGAAGCTCTGGACTAGATTCCTAATTAAAAAGAACAAATTGTCGATTGTCCGGACGCCGAAGCCCTCGCGGCCTTCAAACACAGCGTCCGGGATGAGTGGCTTGCCCGCCACCTTGGTCAAGAAAAACCAAAGTCCATGGCAGCCCTTACCGCTCTAATGACCCGGTTTTGCGCGGGAGAAGACAACTGGCTCGCTCGTAGAAGCAACAGCACCAGCGATCCAGGCGCTTCCGAAGTTCGAGACGGCAACGGCAAGCCACGATGCAATAAACACAAACGTCGCAATCATAACGAAAGAACGCAAGACCCGGCGGTCAACGCCCGATTCAGCGGCTCCAAACCCGGTCAACGAAAAAAGTCATTCAAGGCACATAGAGATGGATCATCCAATCTAGACAAAATACTGGATCGGCCCTGCCAGATTCATGGCACCCCCAATAAACCAGCTACTCACACCAACAGAAGCTATTGGGTCTTCAAACAAGCCGACAAGCTTAATGCCGAACACAAGGGGAAGGGGCCGCCCAGTGGCAACGATGACAAAGAGACACGCCAGCCGAATACTGGGGGTCAGAAACAATTTCCCCCCGAAGTAAAAACCGTAAATATGGTATATGTAACGCACACCCCTACAGGGGAGCGCAGGCGTGCACTATGGGACGCATACGCCATAGAGCCGTTTTCCCCAAAATTTTTGCCATATTCGTCCCGAAGGTTCGGCGGCTCTAATCATCGATCCAATAATTGATGGGTTCCATCTCACGAAAGTCCTTATAGATGGCAACAGTAGCCTTAATCTACTCTACCAAGACACTGTCTGCAAAATGGGCATTGATCCTTCAAGAATCAAGCCCACCACAGCTACCCTCAAGGGAACAGTATTCAGTGTATCAGATCACCGAACAACTTCCGAAGCGAAGGCCTGACCTTTGATATTGTCCCGTTCTGCAGTAGCTACCATGCACTTCTAGGGCGTACCGCTTTTGCTCGTTTTATTGCGGCCCCGCTCTACGCCCGCACAAAACTTAAGATGCCCGGTCCACGCGGCGTCATAACAATAAATGTAAATATGGAACACTCCCTCCGTACGGAGAGTCATACTATGGCTACCACAGTCGAAGTACCAAGCGGCCTCATCAATCCGCATATCTCATCAGCCATTAAGCCGTCGGTCTCTATTAAATGGGCCCGATCAATCTCCGAGCGGGAGTAGCAGTTCGGCCTCCGTCGTTCACCTCATACACCCGCTAAGTTTGTATCGCGCGTACATACTGATGTACTTACAATACCCTGGTCATCGACAAAGGCACAATACGGATAGTCCTACAAGCTCTCCCATGCCCTCCTTTTCTTTTCTTTTCTAACTATTTTTTCTCTTTTACCACAGGTGGCACAAAGACGGGTCATCTAATGGACTCTTTTGGAGTTCGGCTCCGTACACCTACCCAAAGGCTACTCCTGCTAAAGGGGTCCTTTCACCGAGGCAAGGCGGCGCAAACGTGCGACAGGAGGTCCAAGTAATTTTTTGTAGACCGCACTCTCTATTTTAGAGCCTATAAGGTGCCTTCTCTCTCCGCCTTCGACCACTGCCATGTCAAATAGCCTGGGTCGTGGCGTTATTATTTGTAAAATGGCAATTGATGTATCAGCGAACATAATCTGTATTCAGTATTCACTTTTTCTAAAAGAACTGAATCTTGCTTCTTCGATCGTTTCACACACGCACCTCGGCATAAATTGCCAGGGGCTCAATATGGAAACAAATAAATTGCCGGCAAGTACGAACAACTTTTTAGCACATTTCGGCGTCACTAGTTCGGCCTTATATGCATCAGCTCCGAATCATGTCTTTGGTCAATAGTTTGGTTGCCCGGCTCCTGCGCTTACTACCTTAAGTTCCGCTCTATCAGCTAGGGTAGTAAAGGGAGAACTACTACGATTGTGTCCTGGTTTATTCGGATGAGCACCTCAGTAGGGAAAGCTGAAAACTGACTATCATGATGCGGCGATAGCTGGTCAACCACTTGATGACTTATCAGAATCTTTCGTGATTCCTTCTGTATTACACGAAGGACCGTCCTTCTGGTCAACTATGTAACGCACCGTATTCGGATAACCGCGTACATACCAGGGGCTATATCATAGAACCACTGTCAAACTCCTATGGCTAAGTGAAATGTTAAAGCCCTATAGTCCGATTGCCTAGTTCACCGCATTGAGACCTCCTTCACGGACCAAGACGTTGGGTCAAGAGTGATCAAGTGCTTTTCCGATCACCCCCGTATTTTATGCGAGGGGGCTGAAGCCGACGACTGGAAAACTTTCAGATGATACAAAAACGGCCGCACAGGAGGAGCCAAAACTTTTAGGTATAGCCTTAAAAATATCATCATAATGTTTCTACAATTTTGGCACATTCACTCGAAGACTATATCCTTTGAGCACTGAACCTCTATTAAGCGGGTGCCCTCTAGGACATCTTCAAAATAATGCTCCAGCGTGTGTTTGTCCTTGCCCCCGAGCGGACTCTTCGCTGCAATATTAGTGGCCTTCATCTTCGCCCAATACGTCTTGACACGAGCAAAGGCCATCCGTGCACCTTCAACGCACGCCAATCGCTTCACAGCATCGATACGTGGCACCACACCCATAAGATGCTGCACCAAACCGAAATAGCTATTCAGAATTGGTTCAGTCGGCCACAGCCGGACCATGACGTCCTTCATGGCAGAACCGGATATCCTGTGGAGCTCGGCCCACTGGGCCATCTGTTCGTTCAGCAACAGGGGGTGCTTTGGCGTGCCGAATTGTGTCTATAAAAGCTTCTCCTTTGCATACCCCTCTTGCACTTGGTAAAATTGCGCTGCATCGGAGGTGCTCTTCGGCAAGTCCAAAAATGGGTCTGGAGAGCTCCACATTAGATTAAGCAGGGCATATTTCGGATCGCCGAATTTAGTCTATAATAAGAAAGGCTTACCGGCTATTATCTCCCCAGCTTGCCGGATCTCCTCCCGAGCCGCCCTAGACTCGGATCGTGCTTCCTTCGCCTCTTGTAAGGCATTGTCGAGATCGGCTGTTTTGGCTTTGTTATCCCTCTCCAGGAACTCGCACTAGACAGTGGCTTCCTTTAGCACGTGCGCCATGATAGACATTCTATCCTCGCACTGGAGCCGAGCAGCCTGTTCGGCTTTTAACTCATCAGCTGCCTTTTTGGCAGCCACATTACTCATCCGGGCTTGCTCCTTGGCTCGGGCAAGTCCATCTGAAGGGCCTCCACCACGGCAGCACTATCTGTAGTTATGCGTGTCTCAGTATATAATACTTAGCTTCGTGCTCATCTTATTATACATACATACACTGACAACCTCAAAACATACCTTGCGCTTCGTCGAGCCGCCTGTTAACAAGAACGATGTCGTCATTCGCCGCATCAAGTTTTTGCTACAAACCTGCAACCTCTGTAGCGTACGTAGTCGTCATGGATGTAACAGCCTGTGTTCCAATTAACCAGATTATCTCCTGGTCATATCTTTTTCGATCCTCTGGTTGCCTCCATTTGGACGCCAACCAGAGTCTCAGAGGCTACTATCTATACGCAGGTAAATTTTGCGTATAGAGCACAATCAAAAATATTACATTACGTACCTCAAAGCATCTTAGCAGGAACTTGAAAGCTTCATTCAATCCCCTCTTCTCGGACATAATCCTCTCAACCACCGTACCCATCAAGGTACGATGTTCCTCCGAGACGGGCGAATATCGCAAGATGTCCATCAGTGTATCTGGCGCCTCCGAATCCCGGGAAGCAGCTGTGGGAGCCCGGACTCCCTTTGAAGAGATGTGTTTGTCCGACCCTAGAGTCGTCTCCGGCTATAAGCCGGATAGTCTGGGGCCCTTATTGTTCGTCTCCACACGCCTCGGACCCTGGGCGACCGATGTTTCACCTGGGGGCGTTGTCTTCATTATCATCTGCACCACTTGTTGATCGGGAGAGATCCTCCAGGACGACACCTTGAAGTCGTCCACCCTATTGGGCGAGGAATCCTGTGGAGGTGTTTCGCTTTCCATCATCTCCGGAAGAAGATCCCCCAAAGAGGACTGTTGAGGAAGACTGCGTAACAGACTACAAAACGTGTATTCTAAATATTACCCTTGTGACAGGAAAAGGAACGGGATATGTTTAAAACACCCTTGTTCACTTACGATTTGGCTAAAAGCCCATCCTTACGGAGGGACTGTGCGACAACATCGTCTTCCAAGCCCGAATCACCTGACAGGAATGTCTTACCTCTCCTAGGAGCCTTTACCTCCCAACCTTCGGAGGCGGCCCTTTTCTTACCATGGGGAGATAGGATGTCAGCTTCTCCTTCTCTTTTATCTTTGGAAGAGGGAACGTTAATCTCCTCGGACACAGTGTTTGGTGAACCTTCGGAATGGAGGCCACCTTTGGCCTTCCTGCTCTCCTCATTGTCCTCTTTCGCCGGCACCTGGAGTGGTGCCGGGACCAGCATCCTTGTTAGCACAGGACTAGCTAAGTCTTCGGGAAGAGGGGTCGAACACCTAATTTTCTCCGCCTTCTCCGTCCATCCCTGGAAACAGATGGTTTTCTCGGTATCATATCACGAGATATTTAATTAAGCTGTGTTCGGGAGTCAAGTGCTTACTGAGGTGTCTGGATGGTTGCAGTCAAGGCTGATGTCCTTGGTAGTGTCCGGCCACTGTTTACGTGTCCCGAAAAATAACTTCCACATTCCTCTGTGTGTCATGCCGAAGATGTGTTGAAGGGTTTGTGGTCCTTCCGGATTAAACTCCCACATACGGAGGGGCCATCGCTGGCACGAGAGGACCCGGCGGACTAACATTACTTGAATCACGTCGATGAGACCGGTGTCCCTTTCAAGGAGACTTCGGATGCGGCTCTGTAGAGTCTGCACTTCGTCAATTGATCCCCAGTCCAACCCCTTGTTGATCCATGATGCGAGCTGAATTGGAGGGCCGGATCAGAATGCAGGTGTAGCTACCCACGTGGTACCACGGGGTTCAGTGATGTAAAACCACTCTCGCTGCCATAAGTTGGAATATTCTGTGAAGGATCCCTTTAGCCATAGAACGTTGGTGAGCTTGCTCACCGTAGCGCACCACACTCCGCTTGCTTCCCCTCGATCACCTTCGGCTTCACATTAAAGGTCTTGAGCCATAAGCCAAAGTATTGGGGAATACGGAGAAAGGCCTCACACATGACGATGAACACCGAGGTGAGAAGAAAAGAGTCCGGGGCTAGATCGTGGAAATCTAGCCCGTAATAGAACATGAGCGCTCGAACAAAGGGGTGAAGAGCAAACCCTAGCCCTCAGAGGAAGTGGGAGATGAATACAACCCTCTCGCCGGATCTGGGAGTAGGAATAACCTGCCCTTGAGCAGGAAGCCTATGGGGGATTTCCGCGGTCAGGTACCTTGCCGCCCGGAGCTTCGCAATATCCTCCTCTGTGATGGAGGAAGCCACCCACCGGCCTTGAGGGCTTGGACCGGACATGACTAGGGAGATCAAGGAAATTGGATTGAACCTTGGGTGCTGAAACTCGAGGTTGGAAAGGTTGAGGAAAGGATTGGCGTCAAGAAGAAAGCCGGGTCGTAGCCCCTTTATAAAGACGATGAATATCGAATGTCTCCTCCTAGGCCTTAAAACCTGCCTATTCCTAAGGAATCATGCCAACAGAACGGTTGGGATACCGACGCCCGTATTGATGAGAATCCCACAATAAGGGGACACGATCTCTGCTTCGACAAGACGTGCCAATAAAACCGCGTCTCGAAACATGGAGTGACAGGCTAAAAATGGTTCGAAATAATAACCTGGCAGGGACGTGGTGTCACGTTACAAAAAGGTTGTCAGCAAATTGGACTCGTGAAATATTATATTCTCTATGGTGGTGTGTGGTACTTGTTTTGCAGATACTGACACGATCTTTGTGTTTGAAGAAAATTTTGCAGTATTTGGAGGAGGAACCTGCCTTGCAATGCCGAAGACAATCTGCGCACCGGACACCTCATCATTGAAGCCTGGTTCAGGGGCTACTGAGGGAGTCCTGGACTAAGGGATCCTCGGGCGTCCGTCCTGTTGGACAAGGGCTGGACTGATGGGCTACGAAGATACAAGACCGAAGACTCTCACCCATGTCCGGATGGGACTCTCCTTGGCGTGGATGGCAAGCTTGGCGTTCGGATATGAAGATTCCTTTCTCTGTAACTGACTTTGTACAACCCTAGTCCCCTCCGGTGTCTACATAAACTGGAGGGTTTAGTCCCTAGGGACAATCATAATCACATAGGCTAGACTTCTAGGGTTTTAGCCATTATGATCTCGTGGTAGATCAACTCTTGTAACCCCTATACTCATCAATATTAATCAAGCAGGATGTAGGGTTTTACCTCCATCAAGAGGGCCCAAACCTGGGTAAACATCGTGTCCCCTGTCTCCTATTACCATCAACCTTAGACGCATAGTTCGGGACCCCCTACCCGAGATCCGCTAGTTTTGACACCGACAACGATGATTTCTTCTCTCTGATTTTTTTCCTCCCCGAACGTGAATATATAGAGTTGGAGTTGACGTCGGTGGATCCTCAGGGGGCCCACGAGGCAGGGGGCGCGCCCTTCACCCTCGTGGACAAGGTGTGGGCCCCCTTACACTGATTCTTTCCCCAGTATTTTTCATAAATTCCAAAGTGTGTCTCCGTGAATTTGCAGGTCATTCCAAGAACTCTATTTCTACACAAAAATAACACCATGGCAATTCCGCTGAAAACAGCGTCAGTCCGGGTTAGTTCCATTCAAGTCATGCAAGTTAGAGTCCAAAACAAGGGCAAAACTGTTTGGAAAAGTTGATACGTTGGAGATGTATCAGTGGTGGAGCCCATGAGGCCCTTCTGACCCTAATTCTGATGCTATAAATCCTATTTTTCCAAAAAAAATAGGAGAGGAAGTTTCATCACGTTTTATGATACGAAGCCGCCACCACCTCATGTTCTTCATCGGGAGGCCGGATCTGGGGCCTGTTCGGGGCTCCGGAGAGGCGGATCTTCGGCCATCCTCCATAACCAATTTCATGATGCTCACCATCGGGAGTGAGTAGTTCCTTCATAGGCTCGCTGGTCGGTGAGGAGTTGGATGAGATTCATCAGGTAATCGAGTTAGTTTTTTTAGGGCTTGATCTCTAGTATCCACTATGTTCTAAGATTGATGTTGCTATGACTTTGCTATTCTTAATGGTTGTCACTAGGGCCCGAGTGCCATGATTTCAGATCTGGACCCTTTATGTTTTCACCATTATATCTATGTTCTTGATCTGATCTTGCAAGTCATATGCACCTACTTCATGTTATGATCCGTAAACCCCAAGGTGACAATAGTTTGGATACTTTCTGGTGATGACCGTAGTTTGAGGAGTTCATGTATTCACCATGTGTTAATGCTTTGTTCCGGTTCTCTATTAAAAGGAGGCCTTAATATCCCTTAGTTTCCTTATGGACCCCGCAGCCACAGGAGGGTAGGACACAAGATGGCATGCAAGTTCTTTTCCATAAGCACGTATGCCTATTTACGGAATACATGCCTACATTATATTTATGAACTGGAGCTAGTTCTGTGTCGCCCTAGGTTATGATTGATATATGATGAATATCATCCAACGAATTCACTGATCCAATGCCTACGAGTTGTTCACATATTGGTCTTGCTATGTTACTATTTCTATTGCTACTATTACAACTGCTACAAAACTGTTACTACAGTTACCGTTACTGTCACTATCACTGCTATCACTATCAAACTATCATACTATTGTGCTACTAATCACTTTGCTACAGATATTTAATCTCCAGGTGTGGTTCAATTGACAACTCAACTGCTAATACTTACAAATATTCTTTGGCTCCCCTTGTATCGAATCTATAAATTTGGGTTGAATACTCTACCTGTTGGGGATATTACTACTGGGCGTAAACTAGCCTATCTGGGCCGGGTTAACTTCATCAGTAATTAATTATGTTAAAGTCCAAGAAGGCAGATGAGAGCTCAAGGCCCATAGTCGGTTCAAGGCCTGTAGCCGTAAACCGGTGTTGGTATTTAACTTGTATTATAAGTTAGGAATAAATAGAGACCAAATCAGACACATCTATGAGCCGGTATTGGGACTCTGTGAACCGACGAGCGTCACCCGTGTATATAAGGGGACGACCCGGCGGCGGTTCAAGGACAACAGACAACAACTTGAGACTTAGGCGAAGCTTGTTTGCTCCCTAGTCATCGAAACCCCATCAATTCCATCACAACTAGACGTAGGCTTTTACCTTCATCGAAGGGGCCGAACTAGTATAACTCTCTTGTGTCCCTATGTCCGCTTTAACCCCTTCAAGCTAACCCGTCGCGATGGCTCCACGACTAAGTCCTTTCTCTAGGACATCTGCCGTGACAAAACCACGACAGTTGGCGCCCACCGTGGGGCTATCACATGATGGTTTCAAGTTCTTGGAGGGCCGCTTTGAAGGACTCGAGGGCTACGCTATGGGCCGGATGACTAAGAGTCGTCGCGGCAAGATCTACATCGATGATGCAGGCTGGGGCCCCGAGGCCGGCTCAGTTGAGTACGGGTACCGGGTCCCCTTTGGTGGCATACATGTTTTCATCGGCAAGATCGATGAACCGGGCCCTGAGCCGGACATCTACACCGACCTCGTCAAAACGGCTCAGCATGCGCGGTCCGCCCGGGTTAAACCGGCCGTGAAGCGTGCCTTCGTGGGAGTCATCCATGGAGGAAGTTACGAGGATGGATCGGAATCTCGCAGCGAGACCGTCGTTTATTCCGGCGACGAGTCATCAACCGGAGAAACCGAATCTCTATATCAGCTACAAGATGGCCGGATTGGGGGCTATTCCAACGGCGACAGTATTCCGGACCCCTCTGATCTACCCAACCGAGTTGGAATATTCATGGCCGACACACAAGCAGTGCTTCATTCTTCAACCGCTGTGCCAATAACCTTCGGTTCAGCAGCGGCGACAGCTGCCGAGACAGGAAGCTCTGCACGCCCGCCGGCTCAAGTTCTATCAGATCTATTTGATGCATTGGCTGTGCTTATGGCAGAAGCTAATCTGGTGGATCAGGAAGTCCACAACGCGGAGATTGCAAAGGTGAAGGAACAGATCACCCAGGCCTAGGCGGACCTGGCAGCTGAGAATGCCAGGATGACCACAGAGCGGTCCGCTTTAGACGCACAAGCCTACAGGCTCATGTTGGACCAGAACGCGTCGCATGAAGTCATGAAGAGGAAGTACCGATCCCGTTTGCCTTCGGTTTTCAAGGCCAAAGACCTTTTCAACACCCCAGGAGCAGGAACCAGCAATCCGCTGGAGGGAAACCAGCCGGAAGCTCCGGGGACCGGTGCGCCGGTTCAGCCCCGTCCGATGAATCCGCCTCGTTAAAACACTGTTATACCTCAACCTGTTTCAACACCTCCGGGCCACTACTCCAACCCAATGGACAATCTCGTTGCCGCTGCTGCACGGCTGGAGGCCATTCCAATTGAAGGTGACTCGCCGCAGGCGGTAGAGACACGACGGGTCAAGGAGCTTCTTAGGACAGCTTTGGTCCAACAGGAAGCGTACTCCTACAGCCGCGACCGGATCCACTCGACCCCTCGTCCAAGCCGGAGCTATAGCAGGCGTATGGATGAACCAGCAGTGTCAAGTAATGAACGACGTGGAGCACCCCGCGGCAACAACCCGGCGGGTGGTGCTGATAACGCTCAGGAAGTGGTGGACCGGGCCGAGCGTGCAGGGAGGCCGAGTTAGCCACACGGTATCAGGCTCGGCAGCTTACGCCGGTTCGTCCAACTATTTCGGTCGAACCCGGTGTTACTTCTAGCTCTTTGGGGGTGCCTTGCCTTGTCCCTACTTTACGCAATGTGCGCCTGCCCAAGGATTTCAAGGGCCCGCGCAAGGTACCAAATTACACGGCGGACCAACCCCCAGAGACATGGGTGGAGAGCTATGAGATGGCCATGGAGATGCTTGATGTAGATGATGCAGCATGTGTGAAGTACTTCACCATGATGCTTGAAGGAACGGCCCGCACTTGGTTAAAAAGCTTACCGGCCAATTCTATCAGTTCATGGGCCCAATTACGAGCCCGGTTTATCAGTAATTTCAAGGATACATGTAAGCAACCCATGTCTATAGTATACTTAGCTGCCTGTGTCCAGGAGGAAGGAGAATCGACGACTCATTGGGTGCGTCGGGTCTCACAAGTGCTGCATTCATCAGACCGCATCAACGCTGACACCGCAGTCTTAACCCTAGAAGGCAACTGCCGGTTTGGGCCCCTAAAGCTGAAGTTGGGACGGATGAAGCGCCATTGCACTGACATGGGGACCCTCATGGCTGCTTTGGTAAAGTATGCTGATTCTGATAGTACCAAGGATCCCGAATCTGATGACGACAAGGCAGGGAAGGGAAAGAGGAACAGCAACTCCAAAGGTCAGCAGCATCACTTGGCAGGCAATGGTGGTGGAGGGAAGCGTAAAGCGGATGGTAACATGGACTTTGTGGCTAACACCAACGCGCAGGACAAGGGCCAGCCACGCAGGGGTAAACCGCCAAATCGCAGTGGGGCACCCAACCCTAACCCAGACCGCCTAAATTATCTACTGAGCCAGCCCTGTCCAAGACATGGAACGAAGGAGGTGCCAGCAAACCACCTTTGGAAGGATTGCTTCATTATGCAGGAGTTCAAGAATTCTAATGCTTTCCGGTATGATCATGGCTCCGGCGGTGGCGCAGGATCCGGGCCAGGTTACGGTGGAGGAAATTCCGGTTCAGGATTTAATGGTAATCCGGGCGGACATAATAATCAAAATAATTAGAACAACCAGGGTGGTCACAACCAACAGCAGCAACAGTCAGGTTATCAGAGCAACCCAAAGAAGTTGAATAGTGGGCAGTACCATGTCTTCACCACTAGCTTGGACAAGCGAGACCGAAAGGTCCAGAGGCAGGCAGTCAACTCTGTTGAACCGGCCGTCCCCCGTTATCTACGTTGGTCTGAACAGCCAATCATATGGAGCAGAGAGGATCACCCTCCCCAGGTTGATAATCCGGGTCAGTTGGCTCTGGTGGTGGCGCCTCAGGTGGGAGGTTACACGTTCACCAAAGTGCTCATGGATGGAGGGAGCAGCATTAATACCTTATACTATGAGACCTTCCGTCTTATGGGACTAACAGATAAAAATCTCAAACCGTCTAATACGGTATTCCAAGGTGTGGTACCTGGAAAGTCAGCATATCCTGTTGGTAAGATAGCTCTGGAAGTGGCCTTTGGAGATGATCATGATTCCAGGTCGGAGACATTGAAGTTTGAAGTGGTGAAAATCCAAAGTCCATATCATGCCCTATTTGGGCGACCGGCCTACACCAAGTTTATGGCACGGCCCTGTTATGTGTATTTGTAGCTCAAGATGCCGGGTCACAAGGGGACAATAACGGTCCACGGAAGCCGTAAAATTGCTTTGGAGTGAGAGGAAGGAGATGCGGCCTACGTAGAGTCGGTTTGTGCCACTGAGGAGCTGAAGTATTATAAGGACAATGTTGATCCGGCGGACATGACTCCGTTAAAGAAGCCAACTACGGAGCATGATCCGGCCCTGAAGTTCAAATCGGCAGCAGAAACTAAGCTTGTTGACTTCGTACCTGGCGATTCGTCCAAGCAGTTCAGCATTAGTGCCAACTTGGATCCGAAATAGGAAAGCGCGCTCATCGAGTTCATCGTGAGAACCGGGACATTTTTGCATGGAAGCCTTTTGACATGCCAGGTGTACTGAGGAAACTCGCTGAGCACACCCTTAATGTGGATCCTAAATACAAACCGGTGAAACAATTCCTCCGCCGGTTTAACGAAGAAAGACGCAAGGCGATTGGAGAAGAGGTAGCTAGGCTCTTAGCGGCTGGCTTTATTGTTGAAGTTTTTCACCCTGAGTGGCTTGCCAATCCAGTGCTGGTCCTTAAGAAAAACGGCACCTGGCGCATGTGTGTGGATTATACAGATCTTAATAAGGCTTATCCAGCAGATCCTTTTGCCCTCCCCCGTATTGATCAAATTATTGATGCTACGGCGGGTTGCGAGCGTTTAAGTTTTTTGGATGCATATTCTGGCTATCATCAGATCAAAATGGCAGTTAAGGACCAGGAGAAGACGGCATTCATAACTCCCTTTGGAGCCTTCTGCTATGTGTCTATGCCCTTTGGGCTCAAGAGTTCCCAGGCAACTTATCAACGGTGTGTACAAAATTGTCTTCACAAACAGATTGGCCATAATGTACATGCTTACATGGATGATATCGTGGTTAAGTCCAGGGAGAAGGAGACTCTGGTTGATGATTTGAAGGAAACCTTTGATAACCTAAGGACGTACAAGATGATGATTAATCCGGCCAAGTGTGTCTTTGGTGTACCGGCAGGCAAGTTATTGGGTTTTCTGGTGTCCAACAGGGGAATTGAGGCTAATCCGGAGAAGATCACGGCCATCACCTCCCTGGCTAAATCGAAGTGTATCAATGATGTTCAACGCCTGGCAGGCCGGATTGCCGCGTTAAGCCGGTTTATCAGCCACCTTGGTGAGAAGGCAATCCCTCTGTATCAGATGTTGAAGAAGACGGGTCAGTTCGTCTGGAGTTCCGCTGCTGATGAAGCATTTGAGGACTTAAAGCGCCAATTGGTTAATCCGCATGTGCTCGCCGCTCCCATTGACAAGGAGCCGTTACTGCTATATGTTGCTGCTAATACTCGTGCGGTCAGCGTGGCTATTGTGGTGGAGCAAAAGGAGGCAGGTAAGGAGCATCCGGTTCTCCGGTCTATTATATCAGCGAGGTACTCATTGAGTCCAAGCAAAGGTATCCGCATAGGCAGAAGCTGGTGTACCAAGTTTTTATGGCAAGCCGGAATCTTAAGCAATACTTCCAAGGGCACCCAATTACAGTGGTCAGTTCTGCTCCTTTGGGGGATATCATCCAGAATCGGGAAGCGACTGGCCGGAATGCCAAGTGGGCCATAGAGCTTGGGCCGCACGGATTGAAGTATGTGCCTCGGGCGGCGGTTAAGTCTCAAGCACTTGTTGATTTCATCAATGATTGGACGGAAATGCAAGAACCTGAAGAAAAGCTGGATCACACATATTGGACCATCCATTTTGACGGATCCAGGCAATTGGAAGGCTCGGGGGCTGGAGTCGTATTAGCTTCCCCATGAGGTGATAAGTTTTGTTGCGTTCTCCGCTTAATGTTCCATTGTACTAACAATGTAGCTGAGTATGAAGCCTTGCTCCATGGTCTCCGGATGGCTAAGGAGATGAACCTAAGTCGAGTTAAGTGCTTCGGTGACTCGGACCTCGTGGCTCAACAAGTATCTGGCACTTGGGACTCCAAGGACCCACTCATGGCAGCATATCGTCGTGAGGTGGATATTGTTGCAGGTCACTTTAAAGGCTATCAGGTGGACCACGTGGACCGACGGAAGAATGAAGCGGCGGACGCTTTAAGCCGGTTGGGCTCTCAGCGCAAACTGGTCCCGCCCAATGTTTTTTTGGATGTGCTGCACAACCCGTCGATCAAGCTCCTTGGTGAAGCGGATTTGGCGATTCCTGATCTGGAGGCTCAATTGGTGGTAGCTCTTCATGTCATTCGGATTGGGTGCTTCCTTACCTGGCGTACATGAACCGGGGCGAGTTACCAGAGGATGAGATTCTGGCCTGACAGATAATCCGGCGGTCCAAGTCCATGACTATTGTCATTGGCGAGTTGCATCATTGCAGTGTATCAGGGGCGTTTCAACGCTGTGTGTCTCCTGAAGAAGGCTGTGAAATTTTGTGTGAGATCCACGAAGGAGATTGTGGTCACCACGCCGGTTCAAAATCTTTGGTAGCTAAAGCGTTTCGCCATGGCTTCTATTGGTTAACTGCTCATGTTGATGCGGAGGATCTGGTCAGACGATGTGACGGTTGCCAAAAGTTTTCAATACGTGCTCATGTGCCGGCTCAAGAATTGAGAATGATTCAAATTACTTGACCGTTTGCGACTTGGGGGCTGGATATGGTTGGGCCTTTCAAAAGGTCCAAAGATAAGAAGACCAACCTCCTGGTGGCGGTTGACAAGTTTACAAAGTGGGTGGAGGCAGAACCTGTTAGCAAGTGTGATGCGGCCACGGCGGTTCAGTTCATCAAAAAAGTAATTTTCTGGTTTGGCTTTCCACACAGTATCATCACAAATAATGGTACCAATTTGTCCAAGGGTGCCATGAAGGAGTTCTGTGAACGGGAGCACATCCGGCTTGACGTTTCATCAGTGGCACACCCACAGTCCAATGGTCAAGCAGAAAGGGCCAATCAAGAGATCTTGAAAGGCATCAAGCCCCGGCTTATGGTTCCTTTGCAGAGAACACCGGGTTGTTGGGTAGAAGAGTTACCATCTGTGTTATGGAGCATCAATACTACACCCAACAGATCAACAGGATACACACCGTTCTTCATGGTTTACGGAGCGGAGGCGGTTCTCCCCAGTGATATCCGTCATGACTCACCTTGTGTGGCGGCTTATGTTGAAGCGGACAATGAAACAGCACGGCAAGACACTTTGGACCTGTTGGATGAAGAATGTGACATAGCAGCCGCCCGCTCGGCGATTTACCAACAGGATCTTCGTCGTTATCACAGTCGCCGAGTCAGAACCAGAGCCTTTCAGGAAGGAGATTTGGTGCTTCGGCTCATCCAAGATCACACTGATATGCATAAGCTATCCCCACCTTGGGAGGGACCTTTCGTGGTCAGCAAGAATCTGCACAATGGGTCATACTATCTGATCGATATTCGAGAGCATAAAGACTCACGTACATCAGAGGAGGAGACCAATAGGCCGTGGAACATAGCTCATCTTCGTCCTTACTATACCTGAGCCATTGGCTCTACTTATGTACATATTACAACGATGTATATATTATGATTACATATAATAAACTGGAACCTCAGCTAAAGCGGGGTATCTGTTCTTTTACATCATGTGTGGTTACACGGAGTTGTTCTAAAGCGGCCTCCGGTTTACCCCTTGAGTTAGCTTTTCAAAAGCATCATGTTATATCACTTGGGGGCTTGGTCGTGTCCGAACCAATGCAACACCTCTTGATAGGCGAGAGCCACCAGATCACTTGGGGACTTGGTCACATCTAAACCAGTCATGCCTCTTGATCAGCCTAAGGCCACAGAATCACTTGGGGGCTTGGTCGAACCCGAACCATTGCCACGCCTCTTGATCGGCATAAATGCCACGGTTTCATTTGGGGACTTGGCTGACTTGAACCATAGCTACACCTATCGGGAGCTTGGTCATGTCCGACCATGGTAACGCCATCTGATCGGCTCAAATAAGCCTCTTTTTGCAAACGGTTTTATCATTGCCTTTGCTTCACAACCTTCTTTGATAGATATTTCTTTCTTTTTGTTGCGTTTTTTAAACCGACAAAATTTTAAACCGGTTCACACTGTCAATTGACGGAACACGGTTCATTTTTAATCCGGAGACTATTTGCTCGGTTTGATTTTTTGTTAACATCCTATTACGGAGTAACACGGTGTTTTATAACCCGGCACGGTTTACATGGTAAACCAGCATTATATATATACAGGAGCTGCTATCTCCTCCAATAGTGTGGGTTTATGAAACCTCCATTTTAAGATTGGCTAAGCCAACTTCATGCCCAACGATGGCAGGTATCATGTATCTCAAAGATTTGATCATATGCTTACATTTCAGATATTTTAATTTCACATATGCAGACATCATACTCCGCCTGACGATACAACCGCGGTGCCACTTTAAGATTTTTATATTGCAGAAAATACCTTGGAAAGTTCATCACCAAAGGAAGAACAAGTTGCAGTAATTATGCACGAAGGCATATCAAAATCAAGAGTATCGGCTAGCCTATTACAAGGCAACACGGTGCCCAAAACAAGATCATTGTTTTTTCAAAGGAGCAGCAGTTTAACCCGGCTTCTGGTTCAAGCTTGGTCACCAGCCTGGCCTGATGGTTGTGGGTCATCCCGCGCCGCTTCAACTTCAGTTTCTCTACCCAGCGGCTGGAAATCAACAGTTGTCCAGTCGATTCCCATTAATGCTCGAAAGACAGCTTCATCATGGATCAGCAACGATGGTTCAATATCGGGAGCGTAAGTATGCTTACGGATTGGAGGGATAAGATTTTCCGCTTCATGAATTGGTGCAGCTACTCGCTTGTTTTGATTGTCATATTGGGCTTGATAATGAGACAAGTCTGCTTCTTCAGCCAATTGACAAGCTAGCGGACGCACCTCCCGGTTTATTGCTTGCAGATCCGCTTCACTAAACTCTAACCCGTCTTCCTTCAAGTTGGGATAGCCCTGAGCCGCTTCAATAGGATCAAAATCTGGCACCCAAGCTTTTGCCCAGATTAAGGCATTGATCGCACCGGTTCGAGCAGCAGATTCTTCAGCTCTTCAACCCGGGCAGGAAGCACCAACAGTTTCTGCAGAGTGTCCTGAATCAAAGTGGGCGCTAGCTTGTTGTGGGATGCAGTACAGATGATCCATTGTGCACCAGTGTACAGTTGTTCGATCAACGTATAGGCGGCTTTCAATTTCCGCACATCTGACCCCAAGTGACCAATGCGTATCCCTGAAATATCACAAAGGGTTAACAAACCGGCAGCTCTGTAAGACGGCAGAATCAATTCAGAAATCAAACCGGCTTACCAAAGATAGCAGTGGTCATGGCATGCACATGCTGCTTTATGCTAGTCAGTTCATCCACCACCGGTTTTAGTGCAGCCTCGGCGTCTTCTGCTCGTTTGGTTAAAGCGGATTTTTCAGTAGCCCAATCCGCCCGCTCCTTCTTGAAATCCTTCTTAAGTTGTTCCATGACGCTTAAGGCGCTGGTCAACTCCTCTTTTGCTTTTGAGGTTTCAGTCTGTTGGGACTTCAGATTTTCTTGGAGATCGACGATTTGGGTCTCTTCTGTCTTCAGCTCAGCCTGCATACAAACAGTTATATGATTCAACAAGCAGTGCAAGAATTGAAGCACCAACCACATAACAAGTTATGCACTTGGCGCTTGGGGGCTAATGCCTATTGATCTTCATATTCACTTGATTATAAAGTCCCAAGCTCAATACAAGTATTCAACTTGGCACTTGGGGGCTAATGGCTATTTGTTCAAATAAGTTCTGATGCGGCGATATTAATTACTTAACTCCCGGTTTAACTACACTAAGTTGAACGGCCCTTGGGGGCTACATCAGCGAATTTCGAGGCATTAAGATTTATATTAGTAAGTCCCGGTTTGAAAGAAGATTACAAACCGGTCCTTGGGGGCTAGGCGAGTCAGCAAGAATTGAAGCATACAAGCAGGAAAGAGCATATGGAAGTTACCTCATATTTATCTTCCATCATGTTAACCAGACCGGCTTCATAGTCACGACTGGCATACAGCCGGTTCAGATAGCCGGAATGGATGTCTTGGGCGTTCAGAGCAGCGTAAGTCGCCAGATCAACATTCCACTTGCCCTTGCCAAAGGCAGCAAATTCTTCCTTGGCAGTATGTTTAGACAAAGCGACAGGATTGCTTGGCTCTGTATGGTCAATGCCAGTAATAACAACTTCATCATCCTTGGCTCGCCGGTTTGCATTGGGGCCGTCAGTTTATCAGTAGACTTGGATGGACTGGTGGATTTCTCAATACGGATGGGGCTTCTGGGCTGGTCAACAGGACCGGAGGTATCAACATGTCTCTCTTCAGTAATAAAATCATCATCTTGTGGTGGTGGGTCGTTTGGCACATCCTCACGGATGACCGCTTCAGGGTTGAGTACTATGTCCAGTTCAGGAATAGCATCTTCTTCAGCCGCTTTATCCAGGCGAGCCTTCTTGCTCGGCCTAGGCTTGGCCCTGAAAGGAATAACAAAGTCAAATACAGCATATGTTCCAAGGTGATGTACCGGAAATATATGATAAGTATAGCTTACCCAAGCACCGTTTTGAGCGGTGGCAGCTGAGTAGCCGATGACTCGCCAGAGGATGAGTGGGAAGTAACCTGATAATCGGAGTCAGATGGATTAAGAGGCTAACGAAAACAGCCCACTTTAGACAAGCACTAACAAGCAAATTAGAGACCTCTGAACGGTGTTTCCGAACCGGATTGTACGGTAAACTGGCGGAGGTAACTACCTGGCCGCTGTGTCGGGTTGTGCAGCGAGCTTCGTGCTGTTGGGTCTTCATAAGAAATTTGGGATCCAAGTAAGCAAGAGGATGAGAAAATTTAACTTTCTGGTTTGCCTGGCGGATTTTTAGTGAAGGCAAAGGTTCTGAATCGGAAGAGAGAATAATTACCTCTGCAGAATCAGCATGGCTGGCTTCGGCATCATCCTGACAAATATCATCATCAATAAGATGCATGAAAAATAAGCCAAGTGAGTCAAGCTCTACCTCAAGGTCCGGATTGTCCACATCATCATCAGGGGCCGGATCAGAAGATGCAGTGGTTCTTTTCCTATGGGTAGTCTTCTTCACAGCTTTAGTCTTTTGCCGGATTGATCTTTCCGGTTTGTCTGGTTTTTCTGGTTTCTCCTGCGGTAGTTTCTTGCTCCAAAACGGATCATTGCCCTGTTTAAACAGGAATTGATATTAAACAATGACCAGATATATCAATAACATGTTTAGAAAAAAGAACAATCAAACTCTTACAACTGGCGGTTTGTTGGTGGCACAGAAGGGAAGCAGGCCGGTTCGAGCACAGACGTGTTCCGGTTCATTCAGCATTTTATTCACAGCCTCTGTGATTTCTTCGTCGGTAAGCTGGATGTTAGCATGTCGCAATGGGTCATCAACACTGCCAGTATACTCGCACATCAAACCGGAGCGCTGACTAAGGGGCAGTATGCTCCACGATATCCAACGGCGAGCGAGATCAACTCCTGTTAAATCATTGGCCATGAAGGCTCCGAGCTTGGACAGCTGAGGAGCGTATTTGCTTCTCTCCTTGGCAGTCAACCTTTGCGGAAAGGGGTGTGTATTGCTAAGCCGCTCCGGACGAAAGCCAAGCAAAGGATTTTCACCAGCAGGGGAGGTGTCTCTGCAATAGAACCATGTTTGATTCCACTCTTTGGGGTGGCTGTGCAGCTTGGCGTGAGGGTATGTGACCTCTTTCCTTTTCTGAATCGCCACACCGCCCAATTCCGTATTGGAACCGTCAGAAAACTCAGTACGGCGGTTTAGATGGAAACAGTCTCTGAACAACTCCACTGTGGGCTCCTCTTGAAAAAACACCTCATAGAGCACTTGGAAGTGACACATGTTTGTAACAGAGTTGGGACCAGTGTCTTGTGGGTGGAGTTGAAAATCGGCTAAAACGTCCCGGTAAAATTTAGAACCGGGCGGCTTAAAGCCTCGGGCTAAGTGATCTACGAAAACAATGACCTCTCCTTCTTGAGGTGTGGGAGGGCATTCTTTGCCAGGGGCTATCCAATGGATGGTGTTTTTGCTGCCTAAAGCGCCGATCAGGACTAAACTGTTTAGTTGAGTCTCTGTGACGCGAGAAGGAACCCAGTTGCACTCATATACTTGCTTGGCCATGATGAAATCTACATGATAGGTAATTCCGGTTTAAGAATGCATTGATTAAAGTGCACTGGTATGTACAATGTTAAACCGGAGACAACTCTATCTAAACCGGAGTTTTATGAAGCAACAGCATCAGGCGGTTCAACAAGGGGACTAATGGTATATACCGGTTTGGCAATTTTTCTATAAAGTTAAACCGCCGGGTCTAAGCATTGAAACAGTTGAGATCGCAGATAGATAAGTGTACAGAAATAGATTTCACAAGATTTCTCTACAGAGACGGATCTGAAACAAGTTCAGAAAAGAAGGACAATATTCAAGGTTCAAAAAAGAACAATACCGAATCAATGGGCAGAGATACAGGTAGATCTATGGTCTTGAGGCATATAAATAAAGGCGGATGCTAAGAACTACCGCTACACAGAGCAAAGGTTCACAGGTTCATCTAGGATCTATCATATGAGTATGAAACAGACGATGAACTCTGAAGAACTTGGAAACCCTAGAACGGATCTACGGAGGAAAAGGTGAAGAACTCACCGGAGCCGAGGAAGAAACAGAAGGTCACCGCGATGATCTGGTACAGTTAGGGTGATGCAGCGGCCAAGGTTGGAGCAGAGGTCGTCGACGGCGGCGGAGCTCCGAAGCTAGACGACGCGAGGAAGACGAAGCAGAAGGGCACGAAGGGGAAAAAGAAATGACCCTTCGGTCCTTTAACCCCTTCAAGCTAACCCGTCGCGATGGCTCCACGACTAAGTCCTTTCTCTAGGACATCTGCCGTGACAAAACTACGACACTACCCTTGAAAACTGTTGTGATCCCCTATACTTGTGGGTTATAAATGGTTACCCCGCCCACCACTGTCGGCCCCTAGGCTTAGCCTGATAGCGTCCCCCGACGGTGGTGGAGGGAGGGGAGGAAGGAGGTGATGAACCCGGCGGCTAGGGTTGTGGCACCACCCGAGTAGCCTGAGCGGGGGCGTGATACATCCATTTTGCATCATGTTTTCCTACTCTCATTTATTATGTTTTGGGTCATTATTTATGCATTTTCTCTCTTATTTTGCAAGTTTCACATGAAGAGAGAGATTGCCGGCAACTGGAATTCTAGACCGGAAAAGCTATAATAGAGATAGCTATTCTGCACAACTCCAAATGACCTGAAAATTTATGGATAATTGCTTTAGAATATATAAAAAATATTGGCAGAAGAAATACCAGGAGGGTGGCCACCAGGGAGCGACAAGCTCAGGGGCACGCGCTACCCCGGGGCACGCCCATCGAGCTTGTGGGCCCCCTAGCAGGCCTTCGATGCCCATCTTCTGCTATATGAAGCAGTTTGCCCTAGAAAAAAATTAGAATAAGACTTTCAAGAAGAAGCACCGTCTTCTCGAGGCGGAACTTAGGCAGGAGCACTTTTGCTCTCCGGTGGGGCAATTCCGTCGGGGACACTTCCCTTCTGGAGGGGGAAATTGAAGCCATTGAAATCACCAATGACCCTCTCATCGTGGGAGGACCAATCTTCATCAACATCTTCACCAGCACCATCTCATCTCAAACCCTAGTTCATCTCTTGTATTCAATTTTTGTCCCAAAACCTTAGATTGGTACCAGTGGGTTGCTAGTAGTGTTGATTACATTTTGAAGTTGATGCTAGTTGGTTTATTTGGTCAAAGATTAAATGTTTAGATCCTCAAGCATATTCAATACCCTTTTTATCTTGAACATGAATTTGATTTTTGAGTAGTTACTTTCGTTCTTGAGGACATGGGAGAAGTCTTGTTATAAGTAATCATGTGATGTTGGTATTCGTTCAATTTTTTGATGATATGTGTGTTGTTTCTTTCTTTAGTGGTGTCATGTGAATGTTGACTACATGACACTTCATCATATTTGGGCCTAAGGGAAGGCATTGTGGAGTAATGAGTAGATGATGGGTTGCTAGAGTGACAGAAGCTTAAACCTTAGTTTATGCGTTATTCCCTAAGGAGCTAATTTCTATCCATATGTTTCATGATATGGTTAGATTTATCTTAATTCTTCTTTCGTGGTTGCGGATGCTTGCGGGAGTGGTTAATAATAAGTGGGTTTCTTGTTCAAGTAAGAATATCACCCAAGCACAGGTCCACCCATATATCAAATTATCAAAGTAGCAAATGCAAATCAACTAAACACGATGAACGTGAGTAGACGACAACTCACATGTGTCCTCGAGAGCACTTTGCTTTATACAAGAGAACTTTAAGGCTTGTACTTTGCTATAAAAGGGATCGGTACACCTTTCTGCACCTTTGTTACAATTTCTACTTGTTACGTGTTATGAATTATCTTGCTACAAAACTATCTATCACCGCTACTTTCAGTATTTGCAGAGAATACCTTGTTGAAAACTGCTTATCATTTCCTTATGCTCCTCGTTGGGTTCAACACTCTTACTTATTGAAAGGACTATGATTGATCCCCTATACTTGTGGGTTATCAAGACTCTTTTCTCGCGCCGTTGCCGGGGAGTGAAGCTCCTTTGGTAGGTGGAATTTGGTAAGGAAACATTTGTATTACGTGGTCAAATTTACTGTCACTTGTCACTATGGAAAATAATCCTTTGAGGGGTTTGTTCGGGGTATCTTCACCTCAGTCGGAAGCAATAAGAGGTGCCCCTCAACCTATCGAACCTACTTAAAATATTTATTATGATATTGCTTCAGGTATGTTAGAGAAACTGCTAGCTAATCCTTATGCAGGAGATGGAACAGTACATCCTGATATGCACTTAATTTATGTGGATGGAATTTTTGGATTATTTAAGCTTGTAGGTTTATCCGAGGGTGTAGTTAAGAAGAAGGCATTCCCTTTATCTTTTGAGGGAAAAGCATTGACATGGTATAGGCTATTGGATGATATCAGAACAGGGGATTGGAACCGGTTGAAACTGGAATTTCATCAGAATTTATATCCTATGCATTTGGTTCATCGTAATTGGAATTATATATATAATTTTTGGCCTTGTGAATGAGAAAGTATCACTCAAGATTTGGGGAGGCTTAAATATATGATGCACACGTGCCCCAATCATGAGCTCTCAAGAGAAATTGTTACACAAAACTTTTATGCTCGACTTTCTCATAATGATCAATCCATACTCGATACTTCTTCTATTGGTTCCTTTATGAAGAAAACTATTGAATTCAAATGGGTTCTTCTTGAAAGAATTAATGCAACTCTAAAGATTGGGAATTCGACAAAGGTAAAGAGTCGGGTATAAAACTTGAGTTTAATTGTGTTAAATCTTTTATGGAAACAAATGCTTTTCATAAGTTTAGTACTAAATATGGACTTGACTCCGAGATAGTAGCTTCCTTTTGTGAATCATTTGCTACTCATGTTGTTCTCCCTAAGGAGAAGCGGTTTAAATTCCATCCACCTACTAAAGAAATGTTCGAGGAACCTGTTATATTTAAGGATGAAACAATTATCTATAATGTTGATCTAGTTTTGCCTACTTCTTATATTGAGAAACCTCATTTCCCAGTTAGGATTAAGGAACACGCGAAAGCTTCAACTGTGGTTAATAAAAGTTATATTAAAAAACCTAGACCCTTTGAAAAAATAGGTGTGAAACCTAATATTGCAATGGTTAAGGATCTTTTGATTGATAATATTTATGGACATGTCATAAATTTCAGTGATGAAGCAACTAGGATTTCTAAACCCGATCCTATAGATAAAAAACAAACTTGTTGTTGGCATGCATGTTGTTTCTGTTAAAATAGGAGATCATTGTTATCATGATTTATGTGATATTGGTGATAGTGTAAGTTATATTCCTTTTACTTTATATCAAGAATTCATGAATGATATTGCACCTGTTGAAATAGGCGACATTGATGTTACTATTAAGCTTGCAAACAGAGATACTATTTCACCTCTTGGGATTGTTAGAGATGTTGAAGTCTTGTGTGGTAGGATCCAATTCCCTATTGGTTTTCTAGTTCTTGGATCTCCACAAGACAATTTTGTCCCATTATATTTGATAGACCTTTTCTTAATATAGCTAATGCTAAGATTGATCGCACTAGGGAAATGGCCAATATTAATTTTGGTGATGTATCTCATGAATTCAATTTCTCTAAATTTTGTTGACAACCTCATGAGAAAAAATTGTCTAGTAAATGAAATTATTGGTCTTGCTTCTATTGTTGTACCTGCTACTGGTCCGTTATAACAATATTTCCTAGACCGTGAGAATGGTATGCATATGAATGAAAGAAAAGAAATAGATGAAATATTATTTAGGCAAGCACCTATCCTTAAACACAATTTGCGTGTTCAAACTTTGGGAGATAATCTTCCACCTAAGAGTGATCCCGTGTTTGAGTTAAATAAAATTCCTGATACATTGAAATATTCTTATCTTGATGAAAACAAGATATATCATGTTATTCTCAATGCTAACCTTTTAGAGCATGAAGAAAAGAGATTACTTAAAACTCTGATGAAGCATTGTGCTGCTATTGGACATACTCTTGATGATCTTAAGGGCACTTGTCCCACTCTATGTCAGCACAAGATTAATATGGAGCCTGATGCTAAGTTAGTCGTTGATCGCCAACGACGTCTGAATCCTAAAATGAAGGATGTGATAAGAACTGGAATATTAAAGCTTCTGGAGGCAGGTATAATTTATCCCATAGCTGATAGTAGATGGGTAAGTCCTGTTCATTGTGTTCCCAAGAAAGGAGGCATAACCATCATTTCTAATGATCAAAATGAACTTATCCCACAAAGAATTGTATCTAGTTATAGGATGCGAATTTATTTTAGGAAATTAAATAAAGGTACTAGAAAAGATCATTACCCCTTGCCGTTTATTGATCAAATGTTAGAAAGATTATCTAAGCAAACAAAAAAATTATTCTTAGATTGATATTCTGGTTTTTCTCAAATACTCGTGTCAAAAGAAGATCAAGAGAAAACTACTTTTACTTGTCCTTATGGAACTTATGCTTATAGACATATGCCTTTTGGTTTATGTAATGCACTTGCTACCTTTCAAAGATGTATGACTCCTATATTCTCTGACTTTTGTAAAAAAATATTGTTGAGGTATTCATGGATGATTTTTCCATTTACATGACTTCTTTTGATGATTGCTTAAGCAACCTTGATAGAGTTTTGAAGAGATATAAAGAAACTAATCTTGTCTTGAATTGGGAGAAGTGCCATATGGTGAATGTAGGTATAGTACATGGGCATAAAATTTCTGACCGAGGTATTGAGCTACATAAAGCTAAAGTTCATGCAATTGAGAAAATGTCATGTCCTAAAGATATCAAAGGTATAAGCAGTTCCCTTGGTCATGATGGTTTCTATAGGAGGTTCATTAAAGACTTCTCTAAAATTTCTAGGCCTCTTATCAATCTTTTACAAATAAATATTCCATTTGTTTTTTATGATGATTGTGTAGAAGCCTTTGAAATACTTAAGAAAGCCTTAATTTCAGCACCCATTGTTCAACCACATGATTGGAACCTACCCATTGAAATTATGTGTAATGCTAGTGATTATGATATTGGTGTTGTTCTAGGTCAAAGATTTGATAAGAAATTGAATGTTATTCATTATGCTAGTAAGACTCCAGACAGTGCTCAAAGAAATTATGCTACTATACTAAGATAGAATTTTTAGCAGTTGTGTTTGCATGTGATAAGTTTAGACTTATATTGTTGATTCTAAAGTTACTATTCACACTGATCATGTTGCTATTAAATATCTTATGGAAAAGAAAGATGCTAAACTTAGTCTGATTAGATGGGTTCTTCTATTACAAGAGTTTGATTTGCATATTATTAATAGAAAAGGAGGTGATAACCCTGTAGCAGATAACTTGTCTAGGATGGAAAATGTTCTTGATGACCCACTTCCTATTGATGATAGTTTTCTTGACAAGCAATTAGCTATCATAAATGCTTCTCGAAATAGTCCTTGGTATGCAGACTATGCCAATTATATTGTTGCTAAATATATACCACCTAGTTACACATATCAACAAAATAAAAGTTCTTCTTTGATTTAAAACATTACTTTTGGCATGAACCATATCTATATAATGAAGGATTAGATGGTGTTATTAGATGTTGTGTACCTGAGCATGAACAGGAACAAATCCTACGGAAGTGTGATTCCGAGGCATACCGAGGGCACCATGCTGGAGACAAAACCACACATAAGGTATTACAGTCTGGTTTTTATCGCCCTACTCTCTTCAAGGATGCACGTAAGTTTTTCCTCTCTTGCGATGAATGTTAAATAATTTGTAATATTGGTAGACCTCAAGAAATACCTATGAATTATTCACTTGTTATTGAACCATTTGATGTTTGGGGTTTTGATTATATGGGATCTTTTCCTTCCTCTAATGGCTATTGTCGGTGTCAAAACCGGCGGATCTTGGGTAGGGGGTCCTGAACTGTGCATCTAAGGCGGATGGTAACAGGAGGCAGGGGACACGATGTTTTACCCAGGTTCGGGCCCTCTTGATGGAGGTAAAACCCTACGTCCTGTTTGATTAATATCGATGATATGGGTAGTACAAGAGTAGATCTACCACGAGATTGGAGAGGCTAAACCCTAAAAGCTAGCCTATGGTATGATTGTATGTTATTGTTTCCTACGGACTAAAACCCTCCGGTTTATATAGACACCGGAGGGGGCTAGGGTTACACAAGGTCGGTTACAAAGGAGGAGATATCCATATCCGTACTGCCTAGCTTGCCTTCCACGCCAAGTAGAGTCCCATCCGGACACGAGACAAAGTCTTCAATCTTGTATCTTCATAGTCCAACGGTCTAGCCAAAGGATATAATCTGGCTGTCCGGAGACCCCTAATCCCGGACTCCCTCAGTAGCCTCTGAACAGGCTTCAATGACGATGAGTCCGTCGCGCAGTGTTGTCTTCGGCATTGCAAGGCGGGTTCCTCCTCCGAACATATCACAGAAGAGTTTGAATACCAGGATAGTGTCCGACCCTGCAAAATAAATTCCACATACCACCATAGAGAGAATAATATTTCCACAAATCTTAATCCGCTGACACGCTTTGGCAACATGACGTCAGGCCATGGCTCGGTGATTATTCGAACCGCTTTTCTTCAACCATCTCCACACATAACGCGAGGCGGTTTCTTGACACGTCTTGTCAAAGCAGAGATCGTGTTCCCCTAATTACGGGATTCTCATCAATACGGTCGTGGGTAACCCAACCGTGCCTAGGACTTCTAGATTTTAGGCAAGTCCCAAACGGCCACTAGGAGGATGCTTGATATTCACCCTCTTTATAAAGGGACAAGGCTTTTACTTTTTCCCTCCCGTGCTCAATCGAATCCTTCCCCCGCCTCGAGTTCTAACTCCCAAAGCCCAGGTCAGGTGCTTCGGACCTTCAATCATGTCCGGATCTAGCCTTCAAGGCCGGTGGATGCCCTCCTCCATTACGAAAGAGGATATCAAGAAGTTGAGGGAGGCCAGATACCTGACCACCGAGGTTTCGCATTGGCTGCCTGTCCGAGGGCAGGTCGTCCCTACTCCCAAACCCAACAAGAACATTGTGTTCATCTCCCACTTCCTCTGAGGCCTAGGCCTCACCCTGGATCACTTTGTTAGGGGTTTGATGTTCTATTACGGGCTAGATTTCCACGATCTAGCCCCAGACTCCTTTCTCCACATCTCGGCATTTATTGTCGTATGTGAGGCCTTCCTCCACATTACCCCTCACTTTGGCCTGTGGCTCAAGACCTTTGACGTGAAGCCAAAGATGGTCGAGGGGAAGCACGTAGCGTGCGGAGGCGCATTAATAAGTAAAATCGCTGGAGCTCCATGGCCAAAGGGTTCCTTTCCAGAGGTGTCCGGATTATGGCAGCGGGAGTGGTTTTACATCACAGCTCCGAGAAGTGCCAAGTGGGTGGCCGCCCCTACTTTCCGCTCGGGCCCTCCACCACAACTGATGTCATGGATTAGTAGAGGGCTGAGCTGGGGTCCAGCCAAGGACGTGCCCATACTGCAAAGCCGCATTCAAGATTTCTTCGATGGAGATTTCAGTCTGGTTATGGTGGCGCAAGTCATGCTGGTTCATCGAGTCCAGCCTTTCAAACGCCGGCCCCTCCGCATGTGGGAGTTCAACCCAGAAAAGCCGCGCACTATTCAGAATTTCTTCCGTCTGACGCACGAGGAGATGTACAAATCATTCTTTGGACCCAAAATAGAGTGTCCGAATACTACCGAGGACGTGGGTCTGAGCAGCAACCGTACCGCCGACCAAGTAAGTAATCCTCTAGCCGAACACACCATCTTTTCATTTACCATGACGTCATTCTGAGAAATCGCTCTTTGACCAGGACTAGCTAACAAAGGCAAAGATGATTCGGTGTTCGGCCCTCCTTCCTGAGGGTTTGGAGAATCCGGTACTAGAAAAGATGCTCGAGCTAGCACCATGCCTGGAGCCCTCAAAGGAACATAAAGGGGGGAATAATGAGGTCGAAAGCGGGCCCCATCGCTACCAATTCCAACCGAGGGAATGAGTGCCTCCGTGAAGGAGGATAACCAAGGGGAAGAATCTGACCTTCCCTCGCTTCGGGGAAGGAAGAGCACTGCCTCTGAAGATCCAGAAACCAAGGCTTCCAAACGGGAGAAGAAGTCTCCACCAGAGGGTCCTACCTCCGAGGGTGCTTTTGCCGCACAAAGTCCGTGTGGAGATCAGCCCTCTAACGAGTCGTAAGTGGTAAAAAAATACTTAATAGTAAAGATATTCTACCTTACTTCCGAGGAAAATAACCAAAGCGTTTATCTCGTAGTTTGGATCTTAGCCCTTCTCAACGGAGCTCGTCTTCAGGGGACCTTCTTCCGGAGATGATGGAGAGCGAAACGCCTCCCCCGGACTCCCCCGCTCAAGAAGCGGACGACCTTGAAGTGTCGTCACGGAGGGCCTCTCCGGATCCGGTGAGGCCAGAAGATAATCCTATAGTCACCCGAAGTCCCCAGCATCCGGCTCTTGAAGAGAGCAAACAAAAGAGTCCGGCGCCGTCTGGTATGCGTTCGGACGCACTGAGGGATCTGCTAAGGTGGGCGACCATCTCAGAAGAACACCGTACATTGATGGGTACGGTGATGGAAAGGATTTCATCCACTGAAAGCGGGTTGCATGAAGCCTTTATGAGTCTACTGACGGGCTTTGAGGTACGTAAAATGATGTACATTTGTGATGGTACCGCACATTTTTAGGTGTGCCCTGTGTAGATAGTAGCCCCTGAGACTCTGGTTGTCGCCGAGAATGGCGAAAAATAGAGGATCGTAGTCCCAGGTAATAACCATACCGCTTTATGTGCAGGTGATGGAAGCTCCGATGGCTGGCCGGACTAATGAGTTTGCCGAACTAAAGTGGCAACTGGTTGCGGCAGATGCCGACATCGAGCTTGTTAACAAGAGGCTTGACGATGCACAGGGTAAGTAATGTTTTTCCGGTCAATGTCACATAGTAAGAGCAGCGTGATGCCAGTATCTTTAATATCTTGTGACTGTAGATGGAGCTGCCGCCGTGGAGACCCTTCGGGCAGAACTTGCCCGAGCCAACGAACAAACAAAGATTAGTAATGCGGCCGCTTTAAAGGCGGCCGAAGAGTTAAGAGCCGAGAAGGCCGCGCATTGCGAGAGCAAAGAAAAGATGGCCAAGATGGCTGTAAAGTTAAAAGACACTGCCGACCGTTGCCGGTTCCTTGAAGAAGAAAACCGAGCGAAGGCGACGGACCTCGAAAAGGCCACGATGGCGGCCAAAGACACCCGCTCTGGCATGAGGGCAAAGAAGGAAGAGCTGCGTGAAGCTAGTGATATTGTGGCTGGGAAGCCCTTTTTGCTGCGGAGGAAGTTCAGAGATCCGTGGTATGCCCCTCTGGATCGGCTATGGAGTTCGGCAGACGCATATCTGGATTTGACGGCGAGTGCTGTCGATGCGGCCGAATACTTCCGAGATCAAACAGATCGTGAAGTGGACAAGCTATTCTGGGCGCAGTTTAACGTTCCAGAGCGTCCTCTTCCACTAACTGATCAACTTGCCGAATGGGCCGAACTCAATAGATTGTCCGGACTCGCCATGAGGTACGTCGTAGATCATCTATGGCCAGAAAAGCCGAAGCCGGACAGCTATTTCAGCTTAGTGCAGCAGTTCCTTGGTGCGGTGCCGCGCATCAATGCGATGAAGAGGTCGGCGTGCATAGAAGGCTCGTGGATGGCCCTTGCCCGTGTCAAAGCATACTGGGCGGAGATGGATGCTACCACTGTTACGGCGCAGGGTTCGGCCATAGGCCGAGTGGCTGCCGAGCACTATTTTGAAGAAGTTCTTGAGGGTGCTCGTTTGATAGAGGCCCAGTGCTCGAAGAATATTATGTTTGAGTGACATGTATTCCCATTGTAAAAACAATGTTTATCAAATTTATTAAGGTTGTATTTATACTTTTTCCTAAAAGTAATATGATGCCTTCTGTGCGGCTGTTTGTGTATATATGTATATAACCTGAAAGATTGCACTCGTCGGCTCAGCCCCCACGCATATAATGCGGGGGTGTTCGCAGAAGACGCGTGTTCACACATAATCCAACGTCTTGATCCTAATAAGGAGGTGATAGCGCAGCGAATGAGGCAACCGGACTATAATGCTTTAACACTTTCACTTAGCCATAGGAGTTTGACGGTGGGGCTACTATATAGCCCCTGGTGGCTCCGCACTCTCCCGAATTCGGGGTGCGTACATGCCTGGCCGAGAAATGGCCCTTCGTTAAGGCGGAGGAATTCTAACATTCCGATGGGTCATTGAGTGGTTGACCAGTCTCACGCTATATCATGACAGTCAGTTTTCGGCTTTCTCTACTGAGGTGCTCGTCCGGATGAACCGGGGCACAATCGCAGTAGTTCCCCTGGTGCCGCCTTAGCCGATAGAGCAGAACGTAAGGCAGCAAAACACAGGAGCCGGGCAAACCCAACATTTGACCAAAGACATGATTCGGAGCTGATGCATATAAGGCCAAACTCGCGACGCCGAACACTCCCTAAGGTATTCGGTCTTTTATGGTATAAACCGGGCCTAAACAGTGCCCTTTGTAAGAAGCCCCTGGTGCCCAGGTACGTGCATTATTCTGACGTGGCCACATGCCAAGACGTCAGCATCCTTCTCAATAGTACTGAGAATCCGAGGGATGTCTATCAACAAGAGACAGTAAGAAAGGTTTACGCAGGGTCTTAATCTAAAAATCCTTGGAACGGGTCCCTGCTGCACGTCTGCGCCTGTGTCTCCGTTGTGCCATATCCTGGACGGCTGTAGCATGATGGTCATCTGTAAAAGAGAGGAACTTAGGTGAAAATTTGTCGTGCAAAAAGATAGGTTATATTAAAGAAACCGTGTACAATTCAAGATGAGTAAAAATTGCCACTTGTCTGCGCGTGTTGAGCCCCTTGTATTTGTAATAGGGGTGTGGCCATCAAACCTTTATGAATTACATATAGCTGCGTCGGACTCGTCTAACCGTGTACGTAGTCTTGACGACCTATCGAATGCTTTAGCTGGTGAGGCCGTTTTAGTGTGCGGCTGCCAAGGCAGCCGCACTTTCTTCAGCGCGCAGGGATCGCTCAATATTTCCATTTACTGTAACGATGCCACGTGGACCGGGCATCTTAAGCGTGAGGGAAGCGTAATGCAGTATTGCATTAAAGTGAGCGAAAGCTTCGCGTCCAAGTAGTGCTTGATAGCCACTTTGGAACGGAGCAATGTGGAAGGTTAAATTTTTGCTACGGAAGTTATCGGGGAAGCCGAATATAACCTCTAGTAGCAGGGATCCCGTGCAATGAGCCCCTGGGCCAGGCGTTACTACTTTAAAGGTAGTATTGCTATGGCAAATTTTCGTTGGGTCTATCCCCATTTTGCAGATTGTATCCTGATATATCAGGTTTAGACTGCTGCCACCGTCCATCAGGACTCGTGTGAAGTGGTATCCGTCAATTATTGGGTCTTATACCAAGGCAGCCCATCCTGCACGCCGGATACTTGCTGAGTAATCCCGATGGTTGAAAGTGATTGGTTGGGATGGCCAGTGGCAGGACTCCGCGGTGATAGGCCCTTGGGCATATTTCTCTGGGAGTGCCGCTTTGTTTCTCCCCTTGATCACGTGTAACACGTGTACTATTTTGACTTCTGGTGGAAATTTCTTTTGTTCCCCAGTGTCTTGCTTGAGAGGCTCATCCTCGTCTTCGCTTGGTGTATCCTCCCCTTGTGTACGGCGTTGAGCTTGCCGGACTGCTTGAAGACCCAACATTCTCTGTGGGTATGATTTGCAGGTTTATCGGGGGTGATATGGATCTGACATATTTGGTCCAGAATTTTGTTTAGGCTGGACAGTTCATCTCTGGCGCCTTTAGAGGGTGGCTTTTGCTGACCTGGGCGAGAGCTTTTGAATACGGTGTTTACCGCCGTGCTCTTCGGGCTGTCTTCTTTATTCCGGCGCATATTATTGTTGTTGCGTCGTGATTTCCCGTTTCCATCTCTAACTTCGGATGTACTTGGGTCGCTGGTGCTGCATCGGCCTAGCCAGCTGTCCTCGCCCGCGCAAAAGCGGGTCATGAGGCTTGTTAATGTTGCCATTGTTCTCGGCTTTTCTTGGCCGAGGTGTCTGGCAAGCCATTCGTCTCGAACGCTGTGTTTAAAAGCTAGCAAGGCTTCAGCGTCCGGACAATCGACTATTTGGTTCTTTTTAGTAAGAAACCTATTCCAAAGCTTTCGAGCTGACTCTCTGGGCTGTTGGGTTATATGACTTAAATCGTCCACATCCAGAGGTCGGACATAAGTCCCTTGAAAATTTGCCCGAAAAGCGTCTTTGAGCTAGTGCCGAGCTGGCCCTTTGAGCTGGAGGGGTAAGTACTTGATGGCATGGAGATCATCTCCTCGAGCCATATGGATATGGAGGATATAGTCCTCAATCCAAACCCCAGGGTCTGTTGTTCTGTCGTATGCCTCTATGTTTACGGGTTTGAATCCCTTTGGAAATTCATGGTCCAGCACCTCGTCGGTGAAACATAGGGGGTGTGCGGCACCCCTGTATCTCGGTGTACCGTGATGTTCGGATGTTTGTTGTGTTGCATTGTATGCTGGAGCGCGCTTGTGTGGTCCATAGATGGATCTGGTTGCACCGTCCTTTTGATGTGAGCCCTCGCGTGGATCGCGTATTGGCTTGTGTGCGGCGTTGTTTTCCACTCTATGTTGGCCGTGAGGTTGTCTATCCGTCCAGATGACCGTTTTAATTTTTGGTTGCGGGGGATCTAAGGCCTCCCCATCGAATTCAGGTAGCAACTTCTGCTTCGGGTAGCTCTTGGTGGGGCGATTACCGCCGTACTTCGCTGCTGTGTTGAGTACTTTACTCCATCTGATTCTGAGTGTGTCTTGCGCAGCCTTGAGCCTTTGCTTCTGCTTTTTTAGACTCATCGCGGTGGCAAAAAGCCTTTGACGGGCATTCTGTTGCTTCGGGTGTCAGTCCGGTGTGATGTCGTCCGGACTATTATCTTTGACAGAGTCGGGTTGTTTGGTTTGATTCTCCGTGTTGTCGTGGTCCGGTGATTGTTCACCCTGCTCTAAGGCTGGGTCTATATGATCGTTGTTTCTGCCGAGGCAGGATTTGGGGAGGCACTTACGCCACCACTTTGACTACTTCTCGAGGGGACAACCCTCTGTTGCGTCCTTCCGTTCCTCGTCGTCGTCTTCTTTTGATGTGTCCACCATGTATACGTCATGTGATGAAGTGGGCGTCCGGTGCCCTATGGGCAGTGGTTCCTGTTCGCCTCCTGCATCGTCGTCCATACCGTCGATGTCTTTGGAGTTGAAGTCGAGCATGTCGGTTAAGTCATCGACAGTGGCTACTAAGTGGGTGGTGGGTGGGCGGCGAATTTCTTTGTCATCCGCATCCCAATCCTGCCGGACATAGTTCGGCTAGGACTCTCCTGACAAGGAGAGAGACTTTAATAAATTCAGTACGTCGCCGAAGGGCGAGTGCTGAAAGATATCCGCGGAGGTGAACTCCATGATTGGCGCCCAGTCGGATTTGATAGGCACGGGCGCATGCGGTTCGAAGTCCGTGGCCGGGGAAGGATCCGGCAGTTTGGCAACACGGCTCTCGTGAAGGGTAAGGTCGATATTCGGCTCGATCGCCGCTGAGGGTAAGGCCTCCATGACGGGGTCCATCCACCCGTCCATGGACGACGCAACTGGCTCCGAATTGAGGGTTGGAGCGGCTGCCGGTGCGATCTTCTAAACACTGTCTGATGGTAGAGCTAAATCGTACTCATCGTGACCGCACGACGCACAAGGCAGAGGCTCGAATCCGTCGAAGATCAAGTCTCCGCGGATATCGGCCATGTAGTTTAAGCTTCCAAACCTGACCTGGTGGCCAGGGGCGTAACTTCCGATCTGCTCCAGATGGCCAAGCGAGTTGGCCCGCAGTGCGAAGCCGCCGAATACAAAAATCTGTCCAGGAAGAAAAGTCTCACCCTGACTGCATTGCTAACGATGATTGAAGGAGCCATCAAGCCTAACGGCGACGACACAGAGGACCTCTCAATGAAAGCACCAATGTCGGTGTCAAAACCGGCGGATCTCGGGTAGGGGGTCCCGAACTGTGCGTCTAAGGCGGATGGTAATAGGAGGCAGGGGACATGATGTTTTACCCAGGTTCGGGCCCTCTTGATGGAGGTAAAACCCTACGTCCTGCTTGATTAATATTGATGATATGGGTAGTACAAGAGTAGATCTACCATGAGATCGGAGAGGCTAAACCCTAAAAGCTATCCTATGGTATGATTGTATGTTATTGTGTCCTACGGACTAAAACCCTCCGGTTTATATAGACACCGGAGGGGGCTAGGGTTACACAAGGTCGGTTACAAAGGAGGAGATATCCATATCCGTACTGCCTAGCTTGCCTTCGACGCCAAGTAGAGTCCCATCCGGACACGAGACGAAGTCTTGAATCTTGTATCTTCATAGTCCAACAGTCCGGCCAAAGGATATAATTCGGCTGTCCGGAGACCCCTAATCCCGGACTCCCTCAGCAATACTCATATTCCAGTTGCTGTTGATTACGTTAATAAGTGGGTAGAAGCTATTCCAGCTAGTAGTGTTGATCATAACACTTCTATTAAAATGCTTAAAGAAGTTCTTTTCCTGAGGTTTGGGGTCCCTAGATATTTAATGCCTGATGGTGGTTCACATTTTATTCATGATTCATTCTGTAAACTCCTAGCTAAATATGACATAAACCACATAATTGCGTCACCTTATCTTACTTAGTCTAGTGGTCAAGTTGAACTGAGTAATAGAGAAATAAAGTTAATTTTGCAAAAGACTGTTAATAGATCCAAAAAGAATTGGCCTAAGAAACTTGATGATGCATTACGGGCTTATAGAATTGCTTATAAAAACCCTATGGGTATGTCCCCATATAAAATGGTTTATGGAAAAGCATGACATTTACCTCTTGAGTTAGAACATAAGGCTTATTGGGCAATTAAAGAACTTAATTATGACTTCAAACTTGACAGTGAAAAGAGGTTATTTGATATTAGCTCTTTAGATGAATGGAGGACACGCGCTTATGAGAATGCCAAGTTGTTTAAAGAAAACATAAAAGATAGCATGCCAAAAGATTCCAAAAACAGGAATTTAAAGTAGGTGATCAAGTTCTATTGTACAACTCTCATTTGAGATTCTTTGTAGGAAAACTTCTCTCTAAATGGGATGGACCATATATGTTGAAGAAGGTTGTCGCTCCGGAGCTTTCAAGATCAACGATGCCGAAGGCACTAATCGTTAATGGGCAAAGAATTAAACATTATATCTCAAGTACGCCCGTTAATATTGAGACTAATATTATTCAAACAATGACGCTAGAGGAGCACATAAAAGAGACCTTCCGGAACACTCCAGAACCCTAAAAAGGAGTAGGTACATGATACATTAAGTAAACCGACTCCAAAAGTTATATAAAAGGTACTTTTTGTTTATTTGAGAATATATAAAAATTAGGAAAATAATAAAAATCCAGGAAAGTGCACGAGGGAGCAACAAGCTCGGGGGGGCGTGCCATGCCCCCAGGGCATGCCGTGTGAGCTTGTGACTCCCCCGTGGACTTTCTCGACTCTGTTTTCTTCCATATTACTTGTCCTGCACAAAAATATTCATTGTATATACTCGTTGTGTTTGACCACTATATCGCAAGTTTCTTCCTTGTTCTTGCTTCGGGCTGTTTTTCTGATAGATCTAGATCGCCATGGCTCCTCGAAGACTCCGTACCAAGCAGTATATCGTGAAACCTTCACCAGGCAAACATCCTTTCAACGAGGTGTATTACGAGTGGTCGTCCTAAGAGGGTGACACCGTCGAGAAGGAGGTAGCTAAGGAAGACATGGGAAGCCAGATCCATGAAGAAGGAAACCAATCCATGTTCCTAGAGGAGGCTATAAAAAGGGAGACATGTTACAAACCCTCCATCCTAATCTTTCTCCATCTGAAATTAGCATATTAAAGGTTTTTGAGATGATTTGCGCTCAAAATACGTCACCCACTCACGTGGTTATTTTATTGGAGGAACAAAGTCGTTCTCTTCGAAGGATTTCTAGTTATTTGGAGTAGTTATTGAAACTGAAGGAAAAACCTACCACCTCATCACCATCATCTCCGAAGAAGACACTTGAGTACACGGTATGGGCACCACCTTTGGCTTGTTCCAAGCTTGAGGGAGGTGCCCCGGTATCGTATCACCATCGCTTTTTACCATCATTATCTATCTTAGTTTGATCCTTAGTTATTTTGTGATTTAGAAGAATAAAGTTTTAGTATGATCTAGTTTTGAGTGTTTGTTTCATGATCTATCTATCTATGTAATCGAGTGTGAGGGTTATATAATAAAGAGTAGTTTGAGTTTTGCTTTACTTTCTTGTTTCAATCTTCGCAATGAAACAAAATAATAATGAAAAGATCATATGCTAATCCCATGGGGAGTAATGACTTCACATAAAAGAAGTATAGTTGATAAAATTTGTTGGAAGTTAACAAATATAGTATTGGCCATTGATGCAATTCATGAAAAAGTAATAAAGGAAAAGATGTCTGACATATAAATATACTATCTTGGACATCTTTTATGGTTGTGAGCCCCCATTAAATATTCTATATCAAATAGTTCATGTTGGATAAGGAAGACAACGTAATGAGTTAGGTTTGCTTATATTCACATAGAACTTATATTGTCATGGATCCTGCCCTAACATGTGGTGCTTCCTTAGGATCTTTTGCTAGACAAAATTCGCAGTAAGTAGAGATACTACTTGTGCATCCAAAACCCTTAAACCTAGTCTCTTGCCATGAGAGTCCACCTTATGCACCTACGAATTGAATAAGATCCTTTAAGTAAGTTGTCATCGGTGCATAAAGCAATAAAAATTCTCCTAAATATGTATGATCTTTTATTGGAAGGGAAAATAAGCTTTGTACGAAGTTGTGATGGAGAAGAAATAAAATCAATGGACTGCATAATAAAGGTCACTATCACAAGGGGCAATATAAAGTTACGTTCCTTTCCATTAAGAGCTTGCACATCCAAAAGTAAAAAGCACATGAAAACCTTTACTTCCCTCTACGAAGGGCCTATCTTTTACTTTTCTATATTTAGTTTTATGCAAGAGTCAATAATGTTCACCCCCATTCCACTCTATTTATTCCCTAGTTGGCAAGCATCATGTGGTGGGGAACCAAGCATATATATCCAGTTGAATGTTCGTGATCATGATTTATTATTGTTGACATTATCTCAATATAAATAAGTTGGGCGGTGAAAACTATAAACCCCCATCTTCCTATGTGTTTGACTGAAAATTTTGCTCTATAAATATGTCGTGAGTGTCAGCAACCATAGAAGACTAAATGATAGTTGAGTATGTGAACTTGCTAAACAAAGCTCTTACAAAATCTTTCTGGAAATATGATGGATTGTGATTGTTTCAATGATTAGATCATAGTGTGTTTGTTTCCAATAAATTTTATGGTTCGTACTTTAGCATGTGGATGAATTTTTACTTTAGCATGAGAAGCTTATGATGATATATTGCTACTATGATAATGATCATGATGCTTTCATGTCCGTATTTTGTTTTATCGGCACCTCTCTCTCTCTCTCTAAACATCTGGTAATGATTATCGATTTCGGCTTTCGCTTTAGGACAAGCGAGGTCTATGCTTGGGGCAGTTGATACATGCATTTTGCATCATGTTTTCCAACTGCTATTTATTATGTTTTGGGTCATTATTTCACTTTATAATACTATTCTTATGCATTTCTTCTCTTATTTTGCAAGTTTCACATGAAGAGGGAGATTGTCGGCAGCTGGAATTCTGGACCGGAAAAGGCTATAGCAGAGATAGTGAAGGAAATATGCCCTAGAGGCAATAATAAGTTGTTATTTATATTTCATTATATCATGATAAATGTTTATTATTCATGCTAGAATTATATTAATCGGAAACTTGATACATGTGTGGATACATAGACAAAACACAGTGTCCCTAGCTAGTAAGCCTCTACTAGACTAGCTCATTAATCAAAGATGGTTAAGTTTTCTAGACATAGAGATGTGTTTCCATTTGATGAACGAGATCACATCATTAGGAGAACGATGTGATGGACAAGACCCATCTGTTAGCTTAGCATAATGATCGTTACGTTTTATTGCTATTGCTTTCTTCATGACTTATTCATATTCCTTTGACTATGAGATTATGCAACTCCTGGATACCGGAGGAATACCTTGTGTGCTATCAACCGTCACAACATAACTGGGTGATTATAAAGATGCACTACAGGTATCTCCGAAGGTGTTTGTTGGTTTGGCATAGATCGAGATTAGGATTTTTCACTCTGAGTATCGAAGAGGTATCTCTAGGCCCTCTCGGTAATGCACATCATAATAAGCCTTGCAAGCACATACCTTGATATAGTTCATAAAGCACATACCTTGATAAAGTATCGGAGAGATAGATCAAGACGCTTAATTGGACTTTCACAAAGCACATACCTTGATAAAGTTTTGAAGAAGTTCAAAATGGATCAGTCAAAGAAAGGGTTTCTTGCCTGCGTTACAAGGTGTGAAGTTGAGTCAGACTCAATGCCCGACCACTGTAGAAGATAGAGAGAAAATGAAAGTCATTCCCTATGCCTCAGCCATAGGTTCTAGCATGTATGCAATTTTGTGTACCAGACCTGATGTGTGCCTTGCTATGAGTTTAGCAGGGAGGTACCAAAGTAATCCAGGAGTGGATCACTGGACAGTGGTCAAGAACATCCTGAAGTACCTGAAAAGGACTAAGGATATGTTTCTCATTTATGGACGTGACAAAGAGCTTGTTGTAAATGGTTACGTTGATGCTAGCTTTGACACTGATCCGAATGACTCTAAGTCACAAGCTGGATGCGTATTATATTGAATGGTGGAGTTGTTAGTTGGTGCAGCTCCAAGTAGAGCTTCGTGGCGGGATCTACGTGTGAAGCGGAGTACATAGCTGCTTCGAAAGCAGCGAATGAAGGAGTTCATATCCTATCTAGGTGTAATACCTAGTGCATCGAGTCCAATGAAAATCTTTTGTGACAATACTGGAGCTATTGCCTTGGCGAAGGAATCCATATTTCACAAAAGAACCAAACACATCAAGAGTCGCTTCAACTCCATCTGTGATCAAGTCAAGGAGGGACACATAGAGATTTGCAAAATACATACGGGTCTGAATGTGGCAGACCTGTTGACAAAGCCTCTTCCATGAGCAAAACATGATCAACGCCAAGACTCCATGGGTGTTGAAATCATTACAGTGTAATCTAGATTATTGACTCTAGTGCAAGTGGGAGACTGAAGGAAATATGCCCTAGACGAAATAATAAAGTTGTTATTTTTATTTCCTTATATCATGATAACTGTTTATTATTCATGCTAGAATTATATTAACTGGAAACTTGATACATGTGTGGATACATAGACAAAACACAGTGTCCCTAGTAAGCCTCTACTAGACTAGCTCGTTAATCAAAGATGGTTAAGTTTCCTAGCCATAGACATGTGTTGTCATTTGATGAACGAGATCACATCATTAGGAGAATGATGTGATGGACAAGACCCATCCGTTAGCTTATCATAATGATCGTTAAGTTTTATTGCTATTGCTTTATTCATGACATATACATATTCGTTTGACTATGAGATTATGCAACTCCCGGATACCGGAGGAATACCTTGTGTGCTTTCAAATGTCACAACGTAACTGGGTGATTACAAAGATGCTCCATAGGTATCTCTGAAGGTGTTTGTTGGGTTGTCATAGATCGATATTAGGATTTGTCACTCTGAGTATCGGAGAGGTATCTCTGGGCCCTCTTGTAATGCACATCATAATAAGCCTTGCAAGCAAGGTGACTAATGAGTTAGTTACGGCATGATGCATTATAGAACGAGTAAAGAAACTTGCCAGTAACGAGATTGAACTAGGTATGGAGATATCAACGATCGAATCTCGGGCAAGTAACATACCCATGATAAAGGGAATATTGTATGTTGTCATTACGGTACGACCGATAAAGATCTTCGTGGAATATGTGGGAGCCGATATGAGCATCCAGGTTCCACTATTTGTTATTGTCCGGAGAGGTGTCTCGGTCATGTCTACATAGTTCTCGAACCCGTAGGTTCCGCACGGTTAACGTTTGATGACGATTTTGTATTATTTGAGTTATGTGATTTGGTGACCGAATGTTGTTCGGGGTCCAGGATGAGATCACGGACATGAAGAGGAGTCTCGAAATGGTTGAGAGGTAAAGATTCATACATAGGACGATGACATTCGGACACCGGAAGTGTTCCGGGGGTACCGGGTACATATCTGGTCACCAGAAGGGGTTCCAGGCACCCCCGGCTATGGTTTGGGCCTATTGGGCCAAGAGGCGAAACACAACAGCCATCAAGGGCTGCTGCGCCCCCTTGCTAGCCGAATAGGAAGGGGGAAGGAAAAGCGGAAGAGAGAAGGAAGGGGAGGCAATTCGGCCTCCCCCTTCCTTCCCCTCTCTCCCCTTTCCTTCCCTCTCCGGAAAATATGGTAAGGGGGGCCAAATTGGACAAGGCCCCCAAGTAGGATTCCTCCTACTTGGGGCACACCATGGCTGTCCTCCTCCCCCTCCCACCTATATATATGTGGGGAGGGGGCGCCTAGAACACACAACAAACATTGTTAGCCATGTGCGGCTCCCCCCTCCATAGTTTACACCTCCGGTCATTTTCACATAGTGCTTAGGCGAAGCCCTGCGCGGGTCAATTCACCATCACCGTCACCACGCCGTCATGCTGATGGAACTCTCCCTCGACACTTTTTTGAATATTTACTGTGGAGCAAAGCTCCACAACCCTTTATTATGAAGAACAAAATATTATCTGTACAAGCAGAGGAAAATTACAAGAGCTAAAAGGGAGAAAAGCAGAACCTACCTACCTACCTGTAATTAAGTTAAAGAGTTAATCCAAGCAAACAACTTGGCTCTACTATCTACTCTCATTCTATGAGCTAGAAGAGTTAGGTCATGTACAAAATTACATTTCCAAGCAGCAAAGGTTGCATTTTCTCCTCTGAAAGTCCTTCCATTCCTGAGGATCCATATGTTCCAAGATGCAGTAAGCATAACTTCAAAGAAGAAATGATGCTTAAATCTGAATCTTGCATGCTGAATACATTGCTGCATCTCCGAGCCCCTAGTCCAATCAATGGAAAGATAATTCCACACTCTGCGACTGAAATTACAATTGAAGAACAGGTGCAACCTATCCTCATAGACAAACTCATTACAAATAACACAGAGATTATCATCCAAAGGAGATCTCCAATGCCTACGGATTAGCAAGTCCTTGGTGTTGAGTCTATCAAAGAACAACAACCAACCAAAGACTTTGATCTTCATGGTGCACTTGCTATTCCACAACCACCTGCATGGCAATATAGTTGGCAAATGAGAGTGTAAAAGCTCTTGGCAGTATAGCCACCAGATTTTCCAGGCCATATCCAAACATCTGGGAATGTAATGCCCCTGTGTAAGTTAAGGATCCAGGCTTCCAGAACATGCAACTCCAAAGCAGCCTCATGTGACAGAGGCAAGAAGAACATTGAATATAAATCCTGAGAAATGAGGAATTCATGCACAGAGAGCTTGTCATTAATAACAAAGGAGAAAAGCCTAGGTAATCTCCAACATAGAGGTCTGGAAGAACCACCAATTAGCCAAGCATCAGGCCAAAAAAGGGCAGAGTCGCCCATGTTGATATGTACTGAGGAGATAGCAGTATAAGCATCAGAAAGCTTGAGGATATCTCTCCACCAGAAGGAACCAACTGGGGTTGTAGCATGTGGGATACCATCCGCATAATAGCTATTCCAGATCAATGTTACCCATGGTATATCAGCCTTAATGAAGAATTTATGGAGGTGCTTGAGAAGGAGACCCTTATTTTGTATATGCAAATTAATCACCCAAGTCCTCCTTTTTCCTTTGGACTGCAAACCAGATCCCAGGCAGCCAAAGATTGCTTTGGTGCATCACTGTTTCCTCTCCACAAGCACTGTCTAAAAATCCTGTCCAGTTGCTTAGTTATACCAGGTGGTAGTTGTAGACTACAGAGGAAATATATTGGCATAGATGTTAAAACAGAAGTTAACAACTGCAATCTGGAGCCTTGATTTAACATGGAGGAACTAGCTGTCGATCTTCTTTCCAAGGCATCAACTAATGACATAAAATCCACAATTCTGGGCCTGGTGGTGCCAAGTGGCAAACCTAGATAAGTAAATGGGAGTTGTCCAATTTTGCATCCAAGCAGAGCAGCTAACCTGGCAGCTTCCTCCTCATCAATATTTAAAGGTATCATGGAAGACTTTGCAAAATTGACTTTTAGCCTAGTGGATTGTTGAAAGGTGAGCAACATATTTTTTAGAGCAACCAGCTCCACATCTCTGGCAGACAAAAAATGATAGTGTCATCAGCATATTGGATTATAGGGAAATCCTGGTCATGGGAAGGGATTGGGAGGGTTAAGGTTCCATGGGAGAACATCTAGTTAATCACTGTCTGCAGTAGGTCAGCAGCAATTACAAACAGTAAGGGTGACAGAGGGTCACCCTGTCTGACACCACACTTGCACTTAAACTGTTTACCAGGTATTCCATTGAGCAAAACAGAAGAAGATCCTATAGAGAGGATGTCCTTTACCCAGCCAATCCATTTATCATCAAACCCCTTGTGTTTGAGCATTTGCAAAATAACCTCATGTTCCACAGTGTCAAATGCCTTTGCAAAATCCAATCTCAGAATTATAATGGGTCTCTTTGATTGTTTACATTGGTGAATATATTCAAAGGCCCAACCTAAACAATCCTGAATTGATCTACTCTTCAAGAACCCATATTGATTTTTATGGATACACCTGAGAATCACTTTTTGCAACCTGTTGGCTAAGAGTTTGGTAAGAAACTTCAGACAAGTGTTAGTCAAAGAAATAGGCCGAAAATCATCTGGTCCCTCGGGAGAAAGCATCTTGGGTATGAGAGTAATGAGAGAGCCATTGATATTCTCAAGAGACAGTTTCCCTGTATAAAAATCCTGGATGAGTCGCCGAAAATCCTGCTCTATTATCGGCCAACAACGCTTAACAAACAGGCTGTTGAAACCATCTGGACCATGTGCCCTATCAGGTGGCATCTCCTTCAGAACCTTCATAATTTCATCATCGGAGAAAGGCAGAGACAATTCTTCCAGACCGAGGATGGGCCGGATGAGGTTTGTCAGGTCCAAGCCCATTGAGATGCCCTGGGCCTGGCCCATTCTATTTTTGAAAGAGGTCCATAGAATTCCCGCCATTTGATCATGGTCAGATACCGCATCAGCCATTCCCGTGGTTTTCAAACTAGTTATGGAGTTCCTCTACATGCGTTCAGACGCCATGGCGTGGAAGAACTTGGAGTTCTCCTCGCCCACCTTAATGTATCTGAGCGTGCACCTCTGCTTCCAATAGATATAATGTAATTTCAGCAGACGCTCATAGTGCAGCTTGACTATTTTCCTGAAGTTAAACTCCACCCTTACTAGCAGCCTGACCTCCTCCAACTGATCAAAAAAGATGATAACCTTACTGCAGTCCAACGTTAGTTGCTTGAGGTAAGAGAGTTTTTTACTCCAAGCTTTCAAATCATATCTGAGCCGTTTGAATTTTCTAGTTAACACAGCCGAAGCATACAGATCAATGAAAAGCGGAGCCTCCCAAGATTTACGAACACAATCCATAAAGCGTGGCATATCCACCCAGAAGTTTTCAAATCAAAAGACCTTAGATTTAGGAATCTTAGTGTCAATGGACACCACACAAGGCACATGATCCGAAGCAGTTTTGGCTAGAGGAAAAACCATAGTGTTAGGATAATGAGAAATCCAATCCGAGATGGTAAAGAACCAATCTAGCTGTTCAACAAGGGGTATTTGCTGCATATTTGACCAGGTGAAACTCCTCCCCTTAATCGGCAATTCCAGAAGACCAAGATGTCCGATCACCTCATTAAAAATGAAGATATCATTTGTATCCCCTCCTGGTTGATTTCTGTTATCCAAGGAACGAATAAAATTGAAATCTCCTATGAGCATCCAATTTTCGTCGGGAGGGATGGATAGACGGTACAACCACGTAACAAAATCATCTCTAGGTTGCCCCTCGCAAGGCCCATATACTGAGACCAACGTCCAATGTTCAGAATTGTGGACTTAAATGAAACAACCACACTAAAACTCTGAATTTCCACTAACTGGCCTTGAAAAACAGAGGAGTTCCAAATGATCAGAATGCCACCGGAAGCTCCCATCGAGGGAGAAAAGGAAAATTGATCAAAGCGTTTAGGGCAAAAAGACCTAATCATTTGGATGTCAAAGTTTTCACATTTTGTCTCCTGTAGGCAGAGGATGGAGCAGTGTCTCTCTTCAATCTTAGCTCTAACATCACGCTGCCTAGCCGGTGAATTCAAACCACGCACATTCCTACATAGTACATTAAAATTACGAAACATTGTAGTCCCCATAGATAACTGAAATTAAAAGATAGTAACCAAATGGGCTGCTTAACAGCATAGTACAACTCTCAGCAGAGCCACACACATCACGAGCATAAAAGTTCAGAGGTTCAGACCTACAGAGTGACAATAAAACCAAAAGACAGAAGACCCAACTTATCCAACACTCCAAAGCTGCATAAGATTCACTTATCATTGGAACTATCTTGTTTGGGGTCAGATGTAGGAGGAGCCGTAAGCTTCTCCATGGTCAGTTCTTCCGGTGCGATGCCAAGAGCCGCACCAACTGCTTGCAAGGTAGGAATGGGTGTTGGTGGCGGCAAAGGGATGCCCAGACATGGTGCAGAATAAAACTTGAGCTTCTTGGCCTTGGGGCGTTGTCGGTGTCAAAACCGGCGGATCTCGGGTAGGGGGTCCCGAACTGTGCATCTAGGCCGAATGGTAACAGGAGGCAGGGAACACGATGTTTTACCCAGGTTCGGGCCCTCTTGATGGAGGTAAAACCCTACGTCCTGCTTGATTAATATTGATGATATGGGTAGTACAAGAGTAGATCTACCATGAGATCAAGGAGGCTAAACCCTAGAAGCTAGCCTATGGTATGATTGTTGTATATGGAGTTGATTGCCTACGGACTACAACCCTCCGGTTTATATAGACACCGGATAGGGTTAGGGTTACATAGAGTCGGTTACAATGGTAGGAGATCTTGAATATCCGCATCGCCAAGCTTGCCTTCCACGCCAAGGAAAGTCCCATCCGGACACGGGACGAAGTCTTCAATCTTGTATCTTCATAGTCCAGGAGTCCGGCTGAAGGTATAGTCCGGCTACCCGAACACCCCCTAATCCAGGACTCCCTCAGTAGCCCCCGAACCAGGCTTCAATGACGACGAGTCCGGCGCGCAGATTGTTCGGCATTGCAAGGCGGGTTCTTCTCCAAATCCTGTGTACCTGTAGGAATAATGTCCGATTTTTGTAATGTAGCGCTCCTCGGCTTCCACGCCCAATAATGGCCGTCTTCCACGTGTCAAACGAATGCGAAAAGCCAGGGCGTTTTTACATCCACACCCCTAGCCGTATAAACGAGCCGCCTATTTAACGGGATGGGGATTTAGGTCCAAACCGCATCTTCTCCTCTCCGCGAGCTATCATCAGAGCGCTTCCAGCAAAGGTCCATTCCAACATGACCAGCCGTCGCAGCTCCTCCCCTCGCCCCTCCGGTCCCAAACCCGGGGACTGGGAGAGTTGCACCATCCCGCATAGCGAGTTAGTGTCGCTTCAGGCCAAGGGATTTCTCCCTCAGGCATACATGGTCCCGGTCCGAGCCGGTCTCGCCACCTACAATGGCGGAAAACAAGCGGAGAGCACCCCCAATCCTTCTAAAGGAGAGCGGGTGTGCCTCGTCCCCTATCTAATAAGGGGACTGGGGTTTCCAATTCATCCATTTCTCCGCGGGCTTCTGGAGTTCTACGGCCTCCAGCTGCACAATCTCACGCCCGCCTCCGTATTACATATTGCGGGTTTCGTCGCCCTTTGCGAGCTATTTTTAGGCGTTGAGGCTCATTTCGCGCTGTGGAAGAGGTTATTCTGCCTGGTGCCCCGTTCTCGAGAGGGGTCTATATACCAAGTGGGCGGAGCCGAAGTATGGCGCATCGCCGGGACCGGATACCTATCCGGAACCCCAAAGAAGGCGTCCGAGGACTGGCCTTCGGAATGGTTTTACATAGATGACGTCCCGCTACCGGACCCTATCCGGGTCGGTCTCCCTGAGTTCAACAGTGCTCCATTGAAGAAACGCTTGAGCTGGCGTCCGCGGAGCTCTCAGAGAGAAAGCGACAGAGACGTCCTTTACCTGATGGGCCGGATAAGACTGTTGGCTCATTCCGGACTAACCATGATTGGAGTCATGGCCGCATGCATTATGCGGGGGGTGCAGCCACTTCAATATAGAGGCCACCCCATGTGGGATTTCAACGGGGAGGATGACGCCACCCGTTACGGTCGTAAGGGGCCGGCCTCAGCTGCCGCTCTAGTAAAGATCTTATCCTCTTTGTACAAGGGAGAAAAGGAGGAATTCCTCCGCGTCAACCCGCAGGCCGGATTTACTATGTACGATCCTCCAAGTTGGGTAAGTGAACAACTGCGCTTGCCCGTTTGTTTTATACTCCCACGGTTAGATATGTAGTCTAACGACTTCAATGCAGGAACTGCGACAGGTGGTAAAGGATATAAACAGCCGCCCTCCACAGCCCGAGGACCCAGAACGGTCCCTCGATCCGGACTCCGAAGAGGATCCGGACATATCGGTGGAGCTTATCGACGGGGTGTTCCATCAGCTAAGCAAGGACAATACCTTGGTAGCCATCACGGCTGATTACCCAGGGTTAATCCCGGCCTCCCAGGTGACAGAAACCGGAGTCTCATTCCCTTGAGAGAGATTCCACTCTCACGTATTCCGGTGTTTCTGACGACAACCGTGTTTTGCAGGGGAGATTTCCGAGGCAGGAGGCCGAACCTGCGGCGGCTAGCCAACGAGGGGCCGCAGGGCCCCGTGGGGCAAAAAGGAATGTAGTCCGGACTGAGATGCCGGCGCAAAGGTATAGCGCACCCTCTGTTTCCCTGGTGTTATTCTGTCAGGGCATATTAACGTTCGTGCTATCTTCAGAACGAAGAGACCTCGCCGGACTACATCCGGAGAGGTTGCCAATCGCGCCTCCACCAGCCAGGCTCCAACGTCTGGCCAGGAAGCGGAGGCGAGCACAAGGCGCGCACCGGACGCTCCTCCGACAGAGGATGCGGACAGGCTGTCTGCCACAAATTCTGAAGTGGAGAGTGCCATGAACCACAGGCGTCGCCGGACAGTTCTACGCGACGCTTGTTTCTCCCAAGAGGCTTTAGATGCCTTTAATTCGGGAGATGCGTACCTCCGTGCCGCTCAAAATGGTTTAGCCAGAGCCACGGAGCAGTATGTAAAAGACATACGGGTAAGAAAATTTTGGTCAAATATATATATATACCAGTAGCCCCCGAGACTTGAAACAGTTAGAGCAACTGATTTAAGGATCATTTAATATGCAGGTTCTTACAGAGAAGAATACTGTACTGTCCCAGGAGCTGGAAAAGTGCAAGGCCCAACTAGAGGCCGCACTAGCCGCAGCAGGGGAGCCCAAAGAGACCCCCTCAGGTAAGATACACTTCGAAAGATTAGTATTGTGCGGTGTGGGTGCAAATCTGACAAATCATGTTGCAGATGGCGCCGGACTCGATCCGGAAAAGCAACAACTCTTACGCCGGCTAAAGGCCGGTGAGAGTACGTTGACAAAGGTGAGGCGAGAGAAGAATGATCTTCAGGATGCCAACACCAGGCTGGACGTCGAACTTAAAGATGTTCGTGGCCAGCTGTCGGACTCCACGAAGGAGAATCAGCGGCTTCGACGCGGCATATTTAGTAAGTGCTTGAACGAACTTTGAAAAAAGAGTTCGGCGAGGAAGTCGACTAACAGAGTAATGTCTGTAGGTATGCTCACAGGTCGTCCTGCAGAGGAGATGCCCGGTTCTACGGGTGACCTTCTTCCCGAACTCATGCAACTGCACGAGCGAATTCGGCAGGCGATGCGAGGCGTTGCCCAAGCCTTATGGCCTGCCCACTCCATGCCCGAGGGCCTTGGAGAGCTTGCGGAGAAGCTGAAGGGAGCTCGGCGGCGCTTCCGGTTGTGGAAGATATCGGCCTGCCGACAAGGCGCTAGGGAGGCCTGGGCCATGGTGAAGACCCGTTTTACGAAGTCTGACCCAAACCACATGGCCGAGGTCGGACCAGTGGGGCCTGACGGGAAGGAGATCCCTGTAAGCTTAGTATACGGCCAAGTAGAGTTAGCCGCGAAGTATTCCCAGCAGGACTGTAAATTAGACAGCCTGTTAGATGGTATAGAAGAGGAATACAATCAGTCAGAATGACTATGTAATTTTGAATTGACATGTGTAATGCCTTCTAGCCGGATTGTAGATCGTTTGTCGTTGCCGACCTTTTCGCTTCAACCTCGGGACCTGACGGTCCGGAGTGTGTCCGAATACCATAGCGGTTATATAAGAACCGGGGTATGCGTGGAGACCAGGCGTAGGGGTCATTAGTGCTTTATCAGACAAGTGCCCAACTAGTTATGTTATATTACATGGTTAGTAAGAAACATCTTCCAGAGAGAATAGTTCCGTTAAGGGTTCCTTTCGCTGGGAGGCATGCCCTAAAGTGCATGTCCGGACTGCGTGAAAAGACGCAGAAAAAGCATCTGGGGGCGCATAAAATGAGTAAAAAGATCATCTTTTATTTCACCGACCGAATATTCCCTTAAGAACGCTAGCTTTCGGCTTCACCCAGTCTGAGGTACACATCCGGCTGACCCGGCAGTAACAATCGCAGAGGTGCTCCCTTTACCGCCTAGCCGAACAATCGGGAACGTAGGGGTAAGCACAGGAGCCAGGCAACCCAGCTTGGCCAAAACTTAAGTCATATCGATGCATATAATGGTGAAGAAAAAGGTACATGCGGAAGTTTGACGCATGTGTTGGGCGTGAAGCCCGTATAAATAAGCTTCTGTTAAAGAAGCCCCCAGGTTTAATGAGCGCGAGTGGCGCGTCACTAGATGAGCCTTTAAGGGCTATAAAAGAAAAGAGGGGAAGGAGAGAAATGTAAGACAGAAAAATGCAAAAAATGGACAGAGGAAGGAGACGAACACAGAGTCCGGCGCTAGGCATAGAATCTTCGGAGACGGGTGGCGTTCCACGGGTTCGGCTCGAGTCGGTTATCCGACGCATCTCGCAGGCGGTACGCCCCACCAGTCAGGACTTGGTCGATTATGAATGGACCTTCCCACTTGGGCTTGAGTTTGTCCTTTTTCTTATCCGGCAGGCGTAGAACTAGTTCGCCAACATTGTAATTTTTGGCCCGTACTTCTCTGCTTTGATATCTTCGGGCCTGCTGTTGATAAAATGCGGAACGGGCTTTTGCCACGTCACGCTCCTCCTCCAAGGCGTCCAAGTTGTCCTGCCGATCGAGCTCGGCTTCTCTTTCTTCGTACATGCGCACTCTAGGTGAGTCATGAATTATGTCGCAGGGCAGAACTGCCTCTGCGCCGTACACCATAAAAAATGGTGTGTATCCGGTGGTGCGATTTGGCGTGGTCCGCAGCCCCCATAGCACGGAGTCGAGCTCCTCTACCCAGTGCGTGTTAGATTCCTTGAGGGACCGCACCAGTCTGGGTTTAATGCCGCTCATGATAAGACCATTTGCGCGTTCGACCTGGCCGTTGGTTTGTGGGTGATAGACGGAAGCATAATCGAGCTTGATGCCCATGTTTTTGCACCAGAGTTTTACCTCGTCGGCGGTAAAGTTTGTACCGTTATCGGTTATGATGCTGTGGGGGACGCCATAACGGTGTACAACCCCGGATATGAAGTCTATCACAGGTCCGGATTCGGCCGTTTTAACAGGCTTGGCTTCTATCCATTTGGTGAACTTATCCACCATGACCAGTAAGTATTTTTTCCTATCGGTCCCACCTTTAAGGGGTCCGACCATGTCAAGCCCCCAGACCGCAAAAGGCCAGGTGATGGGTATAGTTTGGAGTGCGGTGGGTGGCATATGGCTTTGGTTGGCAAAAAGTTGGCAACCAGCGCATCGTTGGACTAGGTCCTGAGCGTCTGCCCGGGCCGTCGGCCAATAAAAGCCTGTACGGAAAGCCTTGCTAACAAGGGACCGAGCAGCGGCGTGGTGACCACCGAGTCCGGCATGAATTTCAGCCAGAAGGTTCCGCCCTTCCTCTTCGGAGATGCACCTTTGAAGGACTCCGGTAGTGCTTTTCTTATAAAGCTCTCCCTCATGGACTCTATAGGCTTTAGATCGCCGCACTATGCAGCGGGCCTCGTTTTGGTCCTCCGGGAGTTCCTGCCTAGTAAGGTAGGCTAGGAATGGTTCTGTCCACGGGGCGATAACCGCCATTATTACGTGGGCTGAAGGTGTAATTTCATTGGCAGAGCCTCCAATTGTGTCAGATTGTTCGGCGTCGAGTGGTGCGGCTGGGTCCGGGCTGTTATTTGCGGGTTCCCCCTCCCATGCTACGGATGGCTTGAACAATCTTTCCAAAAAGATGTTGGGGGGACTGCATCGCGTTTTGCTCCGATGCGTGCCAGGACGTCCGCTGCTTGATTGTTTTCTCGGGCTATATGGTGAAACTCCAGCCCTTCGAACCGAGCTGACATTTTTAGGACGGCGTTGCGGTAAGCTGCCATTTTTGGGTCCTTGGCGTCGAAGTCTCCATTTATTTGGGATATCGCGAGGTTTGAATCCCCGCGTACCTCTAGGCGCTGGATACCCATGGATACTGCTATCCGGAGACCATGTAGGAGGGCCTCATATTCGGCTGCATTGTTGGAATCCGTGTACATGATCTGGAGCACATATTGGACTGTGTCTCCTGTGGGGGACGTCAGGACGACGCCAGCCCCCAGTCCGGCCAACATTTTGGAGCCGTCGAAATGCATAATCCAGTTTGAATATGTGCCGTACTCTTTAGGGAGCTCGGCCTCCGTCCATTCTGCGACGAAGTCGGCCAAAACTTGCGATTTAATAGCTCGCCGTGGCTTATAGGTTATATCGAACGGGAGAAGCTCGATGGCCCATTTTGCAATCCGGCCCGTTGCATCGCGGTTGTTGATAATATCGTTGAGTGGCACTTCCGAGGCTACTGTTATGGAACACTCTTGAAAGTAGTGTCGTAGCTTCCGGGATGCCATGAATACCGCGTATGCAATCTTTTGATAATGCGGGTACCGTGATTTGCATGGAGTGAGGACAGTGGACACGTAGTAGACCGGCCTTTGAAGGGGGAATTTGTGTCCGTCCGTTTCCCGCTCGACAACGAGCACTGCGCTGACAACTTGGTGTGTTGCTGCAATGTACAATAACATTGGTTCGCCGGTGATTGGCGCGGCCAGGACTGGGTTTGTTGCCAATATGGCTTTTATTTCATCAAGTCCGGCCGTGGCGGCATCCGTCCACTCGAAGTGTTCGGTGCGCCGAAGGAGGCGATAAAGGGGTAGTGCCTTTTCTCCCAAGCGGGAGATGAAGCGGCTTAAAGCCGCCACGCACCCGGTTAATTTTTGTATTTGTTTAAGGTCCTTTGGGACATCCAATTGTGACAAAGCTCGGATCTTGGCTGGGTTTGCTTCAATTCCTCTACCGGATACAATGAAGCCCAAGAGCTTTCCGGCTGGAACGCCGAAGACGCATTTTTCTGGGTTGAGCTTGATGTCATATTGTCGGAGGTTATCGAATGTAAGCCTCAAGTCGTTTACTAGGGATTCGACATGTCTTGATTTGACGACCACATCATCCACATACGCCTCCACTGTTTTGCCGATCTGGTTTGCCAGACATGTCTGGATCATGCGCTGATATGTTGCGCCGGCGTTTTTTAGCCCGAAGGGCATTGTGTTGAAGCAGAATGGGCCGTATGGTGTGATGAATGCTGTTGCAGCTTGGTCTGATTCTGCCATCTTGATTTGATGGTAACCGGAGTATGCGTCGAGGAAACACAACAAATCGTGTCCTGCGGTGGCATCGATAATTTGATCGATGCGGGGGAGGGGGAAGGGATCCTTTGGGCAAGCCTTGTTAAGGTCTTTAAAGTCGACACACAGGCGCCAGGATTTGTCCTTCTTTGGTACCATCACCAGGTTTGCTAGCCAGTCCGGATGTTTTATGTCTCTGATGAATCCGGCCTCCAATAGCTTGGCTAGCTCCTCTCCCATAGCCTGTCTCTTGGGTTCGGAAAAACGCCGAAGGGCTTGTTTGACAGGTTTAAATCCTTTTAGGATATTTAAGCTGTGTTCGGCCAGCCTGCGTGGGATCCCTGGCATGTCTGAAGGGTGCCAGGCGAAGATGTCCCAGTTCTCTCGTAGGAACTCTCGTAGTGCGGCGTCTGCATCAGGGTTCAGTCGTGCCCCGATTGAAGCTGTTTTATTGGGGTCCGTTGGATGGACCTGGAATTTGACTATTTCGTCGGCTGGCTTGAAGGATGTGGATTTGGATCTCTTATCGAGTATCACATCATCCCTGTTAACCGTGGAGCGCAGCGCAGTCAGTTCCTCGGCCACTAAGGCTTCGGATAGCGCCTCAAGGGCTAATGCGGCCGTCTTGTTTTCGGCGCGGAGTGCTATGTCCGGATCACTAGCTAGAGTGATAATTCCATTCGGCCCGGGCATCTTAAGCTTCATGTACCCGTAATGGGGTATTGCTTGGAAGATTGTGAATGCTTCCCGCCCTAGTAAAGCGTGATATCCGCTCTTAAACGGGGCCACCTGAAACGTGACTTCTTCGGACCTGTAATTATCCGGCGTGCCGAACACCACATCTAGTGTGATTTTTCCTGTGCAGCGCGCTTCCCGACTGGGGATTATTCCTCTAAAGGTTGTGCTGCTTCGCTCGATGCGGTTCCAGTCTATTTCCATTTTTTGAAGGGTTTCCTCATAAATGAGGTTCAGTCCGCTGCCTCCATCCATGAGCACCTTGGTGAGGCGAAAGCCGTCCACTATGGGACTGAGGACCAATGCGGCTGGTGCTCGGGCTGTTCGGAATCTAGGTTCATCACTTGCGTTGAAGGTAATAGCAGTGTCGCTCCATGGATTTATTGTTGCAACTTGATAGACTTCGGCGAGGCTGCGGAGTGTTCTTTTTCGCATATTGTTTGATGCGAAAGTCTCGAAGACTGTGAGAACGGTACTGGTGTCCTCGGGCTGGCTTTCTGCGGCCTCCAGAATTAAGAGGTCCTCGCCAATTTTGGCCACCTGCCGGAGTATCCAACATGCTCTAAGGCTGTGAGTTGGTGTGGCGTCCTCTGTACTGTGAATTCTACAGGGTCCATCAAGCCACCTTTCCAGTACGGTTCCATGCCCTGTAGAGGGTTTTGGCTTTTTGGTGTTTATCCCGGGTGTCCTATGATGATGCACCCTCTTAGTTCGGACGGGATTACTATTCAAGGCCGGATTATCCCAAAATTTTATTTCGGTTTTCCAGGCGCTTTCCATCGCACAGTATTTTTGTACTATGGACGCCAAGTCAGCGAAGCGTGTAATATCACGACGACTTACGGCGTTAAGGATTCCCTCGTCCGTGCAATTACTGCAGAAAATTGAGATTGCGTCTCCCTCGCGGCAATCCTTTATCCTGTTCATAACCAGGAGGAATCTGGCCCAGTAATGATGTACTGTTTCCTCGGGCCTCTGCCTGATTTGGGAGAGATCGCTTATGTTCGGGTGGGCGGGTGTCGTTGAATCTGAAACCTCACCCAATCCAAGATTCGGAGGCCGAAGAGTTTCCGAACTCTGAAGTTCGGATTCTTGGATGTTGTCCAACGAATCTAGCCCGTTGCCTGATCCTAAGCTCAGGTCTTGAGTTACATCCTCCTCTCCGCGGGTATCCGGCTTGGAGGAGTCGGGAATTCGGACGTAGCTAGTCCTTAAAATAGATGAAGGGTCGCCGCACTGCGCCTCTACCACGGCAACGTGGTGGGTGACTTGGGGAGAGTTAATTTCTCTTAGATCGGGTTTAAGCCCAACCTGGTCGTAATCCGTAGCGACCCCCAGGGCGGCGATGCGATCCAAGAGCTCGTTTACGGAAGAGAGCTCCATTGGATCTAGCTGCTCGACGAGCTCCGAGCTGACGTGTAGGTTGCTTTTGATGACCCGAGAGGTCACCGTCGGCGCAACAGCCGAACAGGCGGTCATGAGGAAACCACCTAGCCGGAGGGTTTGGCCGACAGCCAAGGCTCCCTTAGCAACGGCGCCATCTTTAAAGACGGGAGGAGGCATCCTTCCTGATTGTGACGGCACAGAGGAACTCTCAATGAAAGCACCAATGTCGGTGTCAAAACCGGCGGATCTCGGGTAGGGGGTCCCGAACTGTGCGTCTAGGCCGGATGGTAACAGGAGGCAGGGAACACGATGTTTTACCCAGGTTCGGGCCCTCTTGATGGAGGTAAAACCCTACGTCCTGCTTGATTAATATTGATGATATGGGTAGTACAAGAGTAGATCTACCACGAGATCAAGGAGGCTAAACCCTAGAAGCTAGCCTATGGTATGATTGTTGTATATGGAGTTGATTGCCTATGGACTACAACCCTCCGGTTTATATAGACACCGGATAGGGTTAGGGTTACATAGAGTCGGTTACAATGGTAGGAGATCTTGAATATCCGCATCGCCAAACTTGCCTTCCACGCCAAGGAAAGTCCCATCCGGACACGGGACGAAGTCTTCAATCTTGTATCTTCATAGTCTAGGAGTCCGGATGAAGGTATAGTCCGGCTACCCGAACACCCCCTAATCCAGGACTCCCTCAGGCGTCGTAGAGGTGTTGGCTTGATGGAGATTGTAGATGTTGGTTTCATACCAGTTCTCTTGGCGCAACTGCGAGTCATCCTTCGGACAGAAAAATCCAGATTTTCCTCCAGCGGGGTGGCCGTACGTTTGGCACGAGGCTGCCTCGGCCTCTTCCCTAGGGTAGATGGTCTGACAGAAGTGAACTAGAAATCGTCAGACACTTTTGGTTCAGAGTTTAGTTCTAACATGTCTTGCGTGTGCCCAATAGGCGGCGACTCGAAGCAGATCGTGTCATCAGGAAGCTCCTGGAGCACCACAGAAGAGCGCTTCTTTTTATGGAACATAGACAACCATTGTTGATCCAAGACCAAATCCAATTTAACAGGTACTTGCGGCAGAGAGAGCCCTGGCAGAAAGCATGGCACATTCAGAACTGCAAACTCAGGTAGCAATGACTTGAAGGAACTTTCCCAGATCATGGCCGGTGGAAGAATGGGTCCAAAAAGACACGGACAATCCCCAGGTTAATAGGATCCAAGGGACCAACTGGGTGAAGATTTATCACAGGCTGCTGCACCTCTGCCATGTCCATGTCTTCATCCGAGTCCAACGAAGGGTTCAATACCATGGAGTTCTGATCCTGAGCGATTGGGTCTTGCACAGGAGCAGGATCCAGCTGCTGAGCAGGTTCTTCCCATGGCCCCCAACCATCTTCTTCATTCCTGTTTTGTGCCCAGTCATTGGTAGCCGCACTGTGCCCTTGATCGTGTCCAGGGGGCACAGCGTTCCAGCCCAAAGCAGGGTAGGGAGGCATTGCCCAAAAAGGTTGGGGTGGGGGATTTCCCCCTGGCATGGGGTGTGGATTGCCATCCAAGGGCATAGGGTCCTCATCAAGCTAAACATCAACCGTTTGTTGGATCAAGAGTTTGAGGGACGTCATCGAGCTGAACATGTGCAGAACTCGGAGGTGACGTACGTTCGGTACTTGATCGGTTGGAACGAGAAGAAGTTCGACTACATCAACCGCATTGTCAAACGCTTCCGCTTTCGGTCTACGAGGGTACGTGGACACACTCTCCCCCTCTCGTTTCTATGCATCTCCTAGATAGATCTTGCGTGAGCATAGGAAATTTTTTGACATTGCATGCTACGTTTCCCAACAGTGGCATCCGAGCCAGGTCTATGCGTAGATGATATGCATGAGTAGAACACAAAGAGTTGTGGGCGGTGATAGTCATACTGCTTACCACCAATGTCTTATTTTGATTCGGCGGTATTGTTGGATGAAGCGGCCCGGACCAACCTTACATGACCATGTTCATGAGACCGGTTCCACCGACAGACATGCATCTAGTTTTGCATAAAGGTGGCTGGCGGGTGTCTATTTCTCCAACTTCAGTTGAATCAAATTTGACTACGCTCGGTCCTTCTTGAAGGTTAAAACAACGAACTTGACGAAACACTGTTGTGGTTTTGATGCATAGGTAAGAACGGTTCTTACTAGAAGCCCGTAGCAGCCACGTAAAACTTGCAACAACAAAGTAGAGGAGGTCTAACTTGTTTTTGCAGGGCATGTTGTGATGTGATATGGTCAAGACATGATGTGATATACTATACGTTGTTGTATGAGATGATCATGTTTTGTAAAAGTTATCAGCAACTGGCAGAAGCCTTATGGTTGTCGCTTTATTGTATGAAATGCAATCGCCATGTAATTACTTTGCTTTATCACTATGCGTTAGCGATAGTTGTAGAAGCAATAGTTGACGAGACGACAACGATGCTACGATGGAGATCAAGGTGTCAAGCCGGTGATGATGGAAATTATGATGGTGCTTTGGAGATGGAGATCAAAGGCACAAGATGATGATGGCCATATCATGTCACATATTTTGATTGCGTGTGATGTTTATCTTTTATGCATCTTATTTTTCTTAGTATGGCGGTAGCATTATAAGATGATCCCTCACTAAAATTTCAAGGTATAAGTGTTCTCCCTGAGTATGCACCATTGCGACAGTTCATCGTGCCAAGACACCACGTGATGATCGGGTGTGATAAGCTCTATGTTCACATACAACGGGTGCAAGACAGTTTTGCACATGCAGAATATTCAGGTTAAACTTGACGAGCCTAGCATGTACAGACATGGCCTTGGAACACTGGAGACTGAAAGGTCAAACGTGAATCATATATTAGATATGATCAACATAAAGATGTTCACCATTGAAAACTACTCCATATCACGTGATGATCAGACATGGTTTAGTTGATATGGATCACGTGATCATTTAGATGACTCGAGGGATGTCTATCTAAGTGGGAGTTATTAAGTAATATGATTAATTGAACTTAATTTATCATGAACTTAGTCTTGATTGTTTTTTCATATCTATGTTGTAGATCAACATGGCCCGTGCTACCGTTCCCTTGAATTTTAATGCGTTCCTAGAGGAAGCTAAGTTGAAAGACGATGGTAGTAACAACACGGACTGGGTCTCTAACTTGAGGATTATCCTCATTGCTGCACAGAAGAATTATGTCCTTGATGCACCGCTAGGTGACAAGCCCCTCCTGCTAATGTAGACGCTTTGAATGTCTGGCAGGCATGGTCTGATGACTACTCTATAGTTTAGTGTGCCATGTTATACGGCTTAGAATCGGGACTTCAAAGACATTTTGAACATCATGGACCATATGAGATGTTCCAGGAATTGAAGTTAATATTTGAAGCAAATGCCCGAGTTGAGAGATATGAGGTCTCCAACAAGTTCTATAGCTGCAAGATGGAGGAGAACAGTTCTGTCAGTGAACACAAACTCAGAATGTCTGGGTATCATAACCACTTGACTCAGCTGAGAGTTAATCTTTCGGATGATAGTGTTATTGACAGAGTTCTTCAATCACTGCCACCAAGCTACAAAGGCTTTGTGATGAACTATAATATGCAAGGGATGGATAAGACAATTCCCAAGCTCTTCGTTATGCTCAAAGCTGCGGAGGTAGAAATCAAGAAAGAGCATCAAGTGTTGATGGTTAACAAGACCACTAGTTTCAAGAAAAAGGGCAAGGGAATGAAGGGGAACTTCAAGAAGAATGGCAAGCAAGTTGTCACTCCAGGGAAGAAGCCCAAATCTGGACCCAAGCCTGAAACTAAGTGCTTCTAATGCAAAGGGACTGGTCACTGGAAGTGGAACTACCCCAAGTATTTGGCGGATAAGAAGGATGGCAAAGTGAACAAAGGTATATTTGATATACATGTTATTGATGTGTACCTTACTAATGCTCGTAGTAGCGCCTGGGTATTTGATATTGGTTATGTTGCTCATATTTGCAACTCAAAACAGGGGCTATAGATTAAATGAAGATTGGCTAAGGACGAGGTGACGATGCGCGTCGGGAATGGTTCCAAGGTCGATGTGATCACCGTCGGCACGCTACCTCTACATCTACCCTCGGGGTTAGTTTTAGACCTGAATACTTGTTATTTGGTGCCAGCGTTGAGCATGAACATTATATCTGGATCTTGTTTGATGCGAGATGGTTATTCATTTAAATCAGAGAATAATGGTTGGTCTATTTATATGAGTAATATCTTTTATGGTCATGCACCCTTGAAGAGTGGTATATTTTTGTTGAATCTCGACCGTGGTGATACACATATTCATAATATTGATGCCAAAAGATGCAAAGTTGATAACGATAGTGCAACATATTTGTGGCACTGCCGTTTAGGTCATATTGGTGTAAAGCGCATGAAGAAACTCCATGCGGATGGACTTTTGGAATCACTTGATTATGAATCGTTTGATGCTTGCGAACCATTCCTCATGGGCAAGATGACTAAAACTCTGTTCTCCGAAACAATGGAGTGAGCCACTGACTTATTGGGAATAATACATACCGATGTATGCAGTCCAATGAGTGTTGAGGCTCGTGGCGGGTATCGTTATATTTCTGACCTTCACAGATAATTTGAGAAGATATGGGTATATCTACTTAGTGAAACACAAGTCTGAAACATTTGAAAAGTTCAAAGAAATTTAGAGTGAAGTGGAGAATTATTGTAAGAAGAAAATAAAGTTTCTACGATATGATCGTGAAGGTGAATATTTGAGTTACGAGCTTGGGCTTCATTTAAAATAATGTGGAATAGTTTCACAACTCACTCCACCTAGAACACCATAGCGTAATGGTGTGTCCGAATGCCGTAACCGTACTTTATTAGATATGGTGTGATCTATGATGTCTCTTACCGATTTACCACTATCGTTTTGGGGTTATGCATTAGAGACGGTTGCATTCATGTTAAATAGGGCACCATCTAAATCCATTGAGAGGACACCGTATGAACTATGGTTTGTCAAGAAACCTAAGTTGTCATTTCTTAAAGTTTGGGGTTGCGATGCTTATGTGAAAAAGCTTCAGCCTGATAAGCTCGAACCCAAATCGAAGAAGTGTGTCTTCATAGGACACCCAAAAGAAACTGTTGGGTACACTTCTATCATAGATCCGAAGGCAAGATCTTTGTTGCCAAGAATGGATCCTTTCTAGAGAAGGAGTTTCTCTCGAAATAAGTGAGTGGGAGGAAAGTGGAACTTGATGAGGTAACTGTACCTTCTCTCAAATTGGAAAGTAGCTCCGTGATGGCTACACCAACTAGTGAGGAAGCTAATGATAATGATAATGAAACTTCGGATCAAGTTACTACCAAACCTTGTAGGTCAACCAGAGCATCTTCCACACCAGAGTGGTATGGTAATCCTGTTCTGGATGTCATGTTACTAGACCATGACGAATCTACGAACTATGAGGAAGTAATGATGAGCCTAGATTCCGCGAAATGGCTTGAGGCCATGAAATATAAGTTGGGATCCATGTATCAGAACAAAGTATGGACTTTGGTTGACTTGCCCGATGATCGGCAAGCCATAGAGAATAAATGGATCTTCAAGAAGAAGACTGACGCTCAGTGGCGGTGCCAGGATGAAAACCTTGTGATGTCAAGCTCTTCTAGTGAAAAAAATTGTAGACAAACTGCATAGGAAAAATATATGACATCTAATTATAAACATATTTACAGTGGCAGCCCTTGACGATCATGGATATCTTGATTTGTTCTCGTCATGGCATCGGTACTAGACTAGAATATGTCGGTTTGAATATAAGTAATGTGACAAGGATAGAAGAAATCATCGCCTACTCTATCATGGATCAAACTTGGTATAATTCATCTCCAAAATGCAATTTTTATTCAAAATAAAAACAATATCTCACTTAGTATTCTAGCGAGAGGGGAAAATAAAATGAAAGACAGGAAGAGTATTGCAGTGTTGGCAGATGAAACTTACAAATAAAAGTCGAATAGTGGAGGGCCTCGTCCTAGTGTTCAACCGGATACAGAGTGCGGACTGTACAACAGTATATTGATCAAGGCGATGGAAAATGCATGTGCAGCTTCGGGTGGGTCGCTCGCGGCTTGCCGGACAGCCAGAGGTTGTCGTGGATCAGAGATCGCCAGCACCGTGCCGGGAAGACGTTGTGATACGGCGGTTGTCCATGGAAATTGGATTAGCAGCAGAAGTTAAAGGATATCCCGTGATTTAGGGAAGTGATTTTGGACTTCCTCTTACTATGTGGCCTAGTGGCCCAACTATCATATGGGCCCTTGTAGTCAAATTCCAGTTTTTCTTCGATCACCACCGTGTTTATGAAACCGGGATTCAATGACGGATGGAAATCCTATGTAGTCAAGCGACTACACAGATATAACGTGGCTTCGCCACTGCTGACGCTGATGGTAATGTTACGGTCTACAAAGCTCGACTTGTTGTGAAAGGTTTTCAACAAGTTCAAGGAATTGACTACAATGAGACCTTCTCACCCGTAGCGATGCTTAAGTCTGTCTGAATCATGTAAGCAATTGCCGCATTTTATGATTATGAAATATGGCAAATCGACGTCAAATCTGCATTCCTTAATGGATTTCTTAAAGAAGAGTTGTATATGATGCAACCAGAAGGTTTTGTCGATCCTAAAGGTGCTAACAAAGTGTGCAAGCTCAAGAGATCCATATATGGACTGGTGCAAGGATCTTAGAGTTGGAATACCCACTTTGATGAGGTGATCAAAGCATATGGTTTTATACAGACTTATGGAGAAGCTTGTATTTACAAGCTAGTGAGTGGGAGCTCTGTAGAATTTCTAATATTATATGTGGATGACATATTGTTGATTGGAAATGATATAGAATTCCTGGATAGCACAGAAGGATACTTGAATAAGAGTTTTTCAATGAAAGACCTCAGTGAAGCTGCTTATATATTGGGCATCAAGATCTATAGAGATAGATAAAGAAGCTTAATTGGACTTTCACAAAGCACATACCTTGATAAAGTTTTGAAGAATTTCAAAATGGATCAGTCAAAGGAAGGGTTCTTGCATGTGTTACAAGGTGTGAAGTTGAGTCAGACTCAATGCCCGACCACTGCAGAAGATAGAGACAAAATGAAAGTCATTCCCTATTCCTCAGCCATAGGTTATATCATGTATGCAATGTTGTGTACCAGACCTGATGTGTGCCTTGCTATAAGTTTAGCAGGGAGGTACCAAAGTAATCCAGGAGTGGATCACTGGACATCGGTCAAGAACATCTTGAAGTACCTGAAAAGGACTAAGGATATGTTTCTCATTTATGGAGGTGACAAAGAGCTTGTCGTAGATGGTTACGTCGATGCTAGCTTTGACAGTAATCCGGATGACTCTAAGTCACAAACTGGATATGTATTTGTATTGAATGGTGGAGCTGTCAGTTGGTGCAGTTCCAAGCAGAGCGTCATGGCGGGATGTACGTGTGAAGCAAAGTACATAGCTGCTTCGGAAGCAGAGAATGAAGGAGTCTGGATGAAGGAGTTCATGTCTGATCTAGGTGTAATACCTAGTGCATCGGGTCCACTTAAAATCTTTTGTGACAATACTGGAGCTATTGCCTTGGCGAACGAATCCAGATTTCACAAAAGAACCAAACACATGAAGAGACGCTTCAACTCCATCCGTGATCAAGTCAAGGAGGGAGACATAGAGATTTGCAAAATACATATGGATTTGAATGTGGCAGACCCGTTGACTAATCCTCTTCCACAAGCAAAACATGATCAACACCAAGATTCCATGGGTGTTAGAATCATTACAATGTAATCTAGATTAGTGACTCTAGTGCAAGTGGGAGACTGAAGGAAATATGCCCTAGAGGCAATAATAAAGTTGTTATTTTTATTTCCTTATATCATGATAAATGTTTATTATTCATGCTAGAATTGTATTAACTGCAAACTTGATATGTGTGTGGATACATAGACAAAACACAGTGTCCCTAGTAAGCCTCTACTAGACTAGCTCGTTAATCAAAGATGGTTAAGTTTCCTAGACATAGACATGTGTTGTCATTTGATGAACGAGATCACATCATTAGGAGAATGATGTGATGGATAAGACCCATCCGTTAGCTTAGCATAATGATCATTAAGTTTTATTGCTATTGCTTTCTTCATGACTTATACATATTCCTTTGACTATGAGATTATGTAACTCCTGGATACCGGATGAATACCTTGTGTGCTACCAAATGTCACAACATAACTGGTGCTTATAAAGATGCTCTACAGGTATCTCTGAAGGTGTTTGTTTGGTTGGCATAGATTGAGATTAGGATTTGTCACTCCGAGTATCGGAGAGGTATCTCTAGGCCTCTTGGTAATGCACATCATAATAAGCCTTGCAAGCAATGTAACTAATGAGTTAGTTACAGGATGATGTATTATGAAACGAGTAAAGAGACTTGCCGATAATGAGATTGAACTAGGTATGGAGATAGCGACGATCGAATCTCGAGCAAGTAACATACCGATGACAAAGGGAATAATGTATGTTGTCATTACGGTACGACCGATAAAGATCTTTGTAGAATATGTGGGAACCAGTATGAGCATCCAGGTTCCGGCGTTGGTTATTGGCCGGAGAGGTGCCTCGGTCATGTCTACATAGTTCTCGAACCCATAGGGTCTGCATGCTTAACGTTTGATGATGATTTTGTATTATATGAGTTATGTGATTTGGTGAACGGATGTTGTTCGGAGTCCAGGATGAGATCACGGATATGACGAGTCTCAAAATGGCCGAGAGGTAAAGATTCATATGTAGGACAATGATATTCGGACACCGGAAGTGTTCCGGGGGGTACTAGGTACATGTCTGGTCACCGGAAGGGGTTCTGGGCACCCCTTGGTAAAGATTTGGGCCTATTGGGCTAAGAGAGGAAATATTGCAGCCAACATGGGCTGTTGCGGCCCCTTGTTGGCCGAATATGAAGGGGAGGAAAAGGGGAAGAGAGAAGGAAGGAGGGGCAATTCGGCCTCCCACTTCCTTCCCTCCTCTCTCCCCTTTCCTTCCCACTCCGAAAAAGATGGTAAGGGGCCGAATTGGACAAGGCCCCCAAGTAGGATTCCTCCTACTTGGGGCGCCCCATGGCTGTCCCCCTCCCCCTCCCACCAATATATGTGGAGATGGGGCGCCTAGAACACACAACAAGCATTGTTAGCCATGTGCGGCGCCCCCCTCCATAGTTTACGCCTCCGGTCATATTCACATCACCACATCGTCGTACTAATGGAACTCTCCCTCGACACTTTGCTGTATCAAGAGTTCGAGGGACATCATCGAGCTGAACGTGTGCATAACTCGGAGGTTTCGTATGTTAGGTACTTGATCGGTCGGAACAAGAATAAGTTCGACTACATCAACCACATTGTCAAACACTTCTGCTTTCGGTCTACGAGGATACGTGGACACACTCTCCCCCTCTCGTTTCTATGCATCTCCTAGATAGATTTTTCTTGAGCGTAGGGAAATTTTTGAAATTGCATGCTACATTTCCCAACATATAGATATTCTGCACAACTCCAAATGGCCTGAAAATTTACAAAGATTTGTTTTGGAATATATAAAAAATATTGGCGGAAGAAATACCAAGAGGGGTCCACTAGGGAGCGACAAGCTCAGGGGCGCACCCACCGAGCTTGTGGGGCCCCTGGCAGGCCTTCGATGTCCATCTTCTGCTATATGCAGCCATTTTCCCTAGGAAAAAATTCACAAGAAGACTTTAGGGACGAAGCGCCGCGTCTTGAGGCAGAACTTGGGCAAGAGCACTTTTGCTCTCCGGCGGAGCGATTCCGTCGGGGACACTTCCCACTCGGAGGGGGAAATCAAAGCCATCGACATCACCAACGATCCTCTCATCATTGATGACCAATCTTCATCAAAGCCTTAACTAGCACCATCTCATCTCAAACCCTAGCTCATCTCTTCTATTCAATATTTGTCCCAAAACCTGAGATTGGTACCTATGGGTTCCTAGTAGTGTTAATTACATTTTGTAGCAGATGCGAGTTGGTTTATTTGGTGGAAGATTAAATGTTCAAATCCTTAAGCATATTCGATGCCCTTCTGATTTTGATCATGAATAATATTTGTGAGTAGTTACTTTTGTTCTTGAGGACATGGGAGAAGTCTTGTTATAAGTAATCATGTGATGTTGGTATTCCTTCGATATTTTGATGATATGTATGTTGTTGCTTCCTTTAGTGGTTTCATGTGGACATCGACTACATGACACTTCACAATATTTGGGCCTAAGGGAAGACATTGTGGAGTAATAAGTAGAAGATGGGTTGCTAGAGTGACAGAAGCTTAAACCCTAGTTTATGCATTATTCCGTAAGGGGCTGATTTGGATCCATATGTTTCATGATATGGTTAGATTTATCTTAATTTTTTTTGTAGTTGCGGATGCTTGCGAGAGGGGTTAATCATAACTGGGTTGCGTGTTCAAGTAAGAACAGCACCCAAGCACCGGTCCACCCACATGTCAAATTATCAAAGTAATGAACGCGATCAGCTAAACATGATGAACGTGACTAGAAGACAATTCCCATGTGTCCTCAAGAGCACTTTTCTTTATATAAGAGAACTTTCCAGCTTGTCCTTTGCTATAAAAAGGATTGGCTACCTTGCTACACCTTTGTTATAATTTCTACTTGTTACTTGTTACGAATTATCTTACTACAAAACTATCTATCACTGCTACTTTAAGTACTTGCAGGGAATACCTTGCTGAAAACCACTTATCATTTTCTTCTGCTCCTCATTGGGTTCGACACCCTTACTTATCGAAGGGGCTATGATTGATCCCCTATACTTGTGGGTTATCAGGGCGACATGGGGTCGTGATGGGATGGATAGAGAATGATGACAGGGTTGCCGATCTGCTCTCTGTTGTGGAGGAGCTAGGCGGCCGAAGGAGGGAGATCGAGCGGCGGCGGCGGAGCTCCCTCCCACCGCGGTAGGTGCTCGTACGTCAGGATGCAGATCAGATTATGAACTTTCTATAGATGCATCAGAATCTTCGAGATCATCAAGTGTACGCGTAGCTACTCAAGGATCTTGTGTAGAATTCATGGACCACAATGGAAATCAAAGAGCTAAAGTTTGAATTGGGCACCTAAAATGAATTTTATGTTCGAACTATGTATTTTTGCTATCAATAAATATTACGTATGTGTGACATTCATGTGTACGATGGATGTTCCTGGATTTGCATGAGTTTGAGGGTTTGGATTTGAGTGTGTGGCTGTTTGACATGCCAAATGAGAGGTCGTCTGACGTTGTCTGTAGAGGCGTTTTGACGCCCGCGGGCATATAGTGCGCCGGATTCGTCAAGTCCGACTGTACATGCTCTTAGTTTGTAAGGGCATCTCTAATGGCAACCCACAAAAAAACTCCCACATCTGTCCGCGGACAGGGGGGCAGTCCACGGACACAGGTGCGGGAGGTAGCCATCCAACGCTAGCCGCATACATTTTCACAACAACTCAAACCAACCAAACGAAATTCGTGCAAACAAGTGTGGATTTCATGCAAACTCGACCGGATTTCATACAAACATGACGGATTTCGTACAAACCAGATGCAAACGGTTACATTTTGAAAATATTTTAACTAAAAAGTTAAAACTATGTGAAAGTGCGTTAAGTCAACTAGAGGGGGGTGAATAGGCGATTTTTATAAATTCTTCACTGAGGAATTTCAGGGTGAGGAAATTCCTAAGCGAAGAACTACTTGCAGCAGAATAAGTACTCAGATGCAGACATGACATAATATAAGCATGGACATCATGATGAATTGGAAACACAACACAGAGTACAAAAAGCGTAAGCACGGGATAAAACAGAATGAAGACAAACAGACTGAAGAAATCAAGAATGTCTTCAGTCGAAGTCTTCAAACAGATATGAACAGGTACACAACATAGTAGTGAAGAAATGAAAGGGTTGAGGAAATAGAACCAGTTAGCTTGGTGAAGACAATGGTTTGGTAGACCAGTTACAACTGTTGTGACAGTTGTACGTCTGGTTAGAGCGGCTAGGTATTTAAACATGAGGACACATAGTCCTCACCGTATTCTCCTTGAACTAAGGTCACACAAACCTCATCCAATCACTCATGGTAAGTCTTCAGGTGACTTCCAAACCTTCACAAACTCGGTCACTCGGCGATCCACAATTTCCTCTTTGGATGCTCTAGACCATGACGTCTAACCGTCTAGAGGATGCACAGTCCTCAAAGGTAACAAGCGTCAGTTCCACACAGGAACAATCTCTTCGGTGATGCTCAATCACTTTGGGTTTGTAGGTGTTTGGTTTGGGGTTTTGGGTTTTTCCTCACTTGATGATTTTCACTCAAAGTCCTCGGAGGATGGGATGCTCTCAATGACAAGTGTCGGTTTCTCGCGGAGCAGCCAACCAGCTAGTGTTTGTAGGGGGCGGCTATTTATAGCCTAGGGAGCAGCCCGACATGATAAGACATAAATGCCCTTCAATGATATGACCGTTAGGTGGGTTGATATTTTGGGACAGCTGGCGCGAGCACAACAATGGTTGGAAATTTGAGGTTCAAGTTCCTCAGGGCTATCATGTTCCTCACTTGTAGGCAATCCGCACTTGCGAATTCCTAACTCCTCAGTCAGGACAAATTCCTCAGAGACCAGAAGAACTTCGTCTCTGTCACTAAAGAAATTGACTGAACTGTATGAGATTTCCAATGGCTTCACTCGAAGGGATTGGTAGGTGTAGGATTTTGAGTTGACCATCACTTGGAAACTTTTCCTTAGTTTTACCTCAAGCCCCTTTAATAGTACGGTGTTTCATGTGACTCAAGAAAGAGAAAATTAAACTACGAACACAAAAGTCTTCACACTTCATGTTCCTCGCATGAATATCAAGTCTTCATGGTCACACCAATTTCTTCACTTTCAAAGTCTTCAGAAATCCAATGTCTTTAGTTGAAGACATTCATTTTTAGGGGTCGACTTTCTCTGTAAATATCAAACTCCTCATAGACTTGTAGGTGTACACTCACAAACGCATTAGTCCCTTAACCTAGAAGTCTTCAATACACCAAAATCACTATGGGGCACTAGATGCACTTACAATCTCCCCCTTTTTGGTGATTGATGACAATATAGGTTAAGTTTTCAACGGGGATAAACATATGAAGTGTAAATGCTGATATTGAGGAATTTGATTGCAAGATATAGAAGAACTCACCCTGAAGATGTGCATAGTGAGGAACTTGCTTTTGAAGCAGTGCACATTTGAAGAGTATAATCATGGAGATCTCCCCCTATATCTTGTAATTCATACACGCATTTAACATATGATATGAATAATTTGAAATGCATGATGAAATATGGTGGATGATGTAATACAACATGCGTGCATTATCATACATGAGGAAATAGCATGCAGAGGAACATAGCAAAAGTATCAGACCACCACCGGACTTAAGTTTACAACTCGATCCAATAAATCTTCAGAAGAACGAGAGTTGTAACTTAGCAAAAAACGCCCATATAAGTAGACCCGCTTGAAGACTAACTCAAATTTCTCCCCCTATGTCATCGAATGACCAAAAGGGACGAAAAGTGAGGACTAACGCCCCTGAAGAATATCATCACTGAGTCGATGGAGGAGCGCCAGCGTTGTTGGGGTCGGTTGTTGGAGTAGGGCCTGCCGTAGTGTCATCCAAATCTTCATGCTCATCTGTCTCACGCGATGAAGAATACGAGCTGGCCACCAAGTGAGGAACTTTGACCTTCTTGAATTTCTTCGAAGGTGGCTGAGACCAGTCAAAGTCTTGCTTGTAGCCCATCGTCTTGAGATCATCTTCACCATAGAGATGAGACAGAACAGCCCAGGTGCGATCAAATACTTCATGGAGGTACTAATGGTTCTTCTTCACTGAATTCTGAATGATGGTCATGTTCTGAAGAATTGACTCAAACTGACGCTTGACCCATTTGTGGTTGCGATCGACCTTCTGGTGAAGACTGAGGAGAAGCTCATGATCAGTCAATACCCTTGGAGTTGTGGCTTGAGGATGTTGCTTTGAAGCATTGGCGGCTGAGTCATGAGTGGCAGAGTCATCATTGGTGGAGTAAGATGCAGCTTTGCAGAACTGACCATCCAATGGACGAATGCCTTCATCGATAACAGCGGGTGCCTTGCCCTTTTCATCACATGAGGAAATAGGTCGCTTGAAGACTTCAATTGGGGGCAAATAGCTGACATGATTATGCAAATCAGCCTTGTAATTGATTGAAGACCTTGATCTGAGGAATCTCATAATCCAAGGAGTGTAAGGCTTCAAGTAAAAAGGCGATAATGCAACATTTGCCAGAGTCCTCATGAAGAAATCATGGTAGTTGATTGGGACTCCATGGATGATATTGAAAAGCAGATTCCTCATGATGCCAATGACCTCTTCTTCATTAGAGTCGTGGCCTTTGATTGGACTCAATGTCTTGGTCAAAATGTGATAGATAGTTCGTGGCACATACAGCAATTCCTTCACGATAGAGGAGCTGCGGACCTTCAAGGGGAGGACTGATAGGAAGGGCATGAAGCAATTCAGAGGCCGGTGCTTTGAAGCGAGTGTTATCGGTCATCCAGTCCAACACCTAAGAATTCACATCTTTAGCATTTCCTATGATGTGCAGCATCGTGTAGAACTGAAGAATTAGTTCTTCATTCCAGTCTACGATCGGTGCAGAAGGTGAGCAACCCAGCTTCATGAAGAACACTGAGGACTGGTGTGAAGCAAGGCAGTGATTCCATGTACACATGAGGAATATGTGCATGATCAAACACTTTGTCCTTGTAGAAAAGCAGTGAAGAATAGAAGTTGGCTTGTCTTGCGGTCCAGAAGCGCTTCCTTCGCAGACGAGCTGAGTCATATGGATTGTAATCTGTGAAGAATACGTTCTCGTGGAAGAAGTCATCAGCCTTGAATTTTTGCTTCTTGGAGAAGGGATTCTTCGGCTTGGGCTCAGGAGTGTCAGTCAAGGTCATCATAGCCTCAGGAATCACAATCTCCGGAACCACAGGCCGAGGAATTTCAGTTTTTGCTTCAGTAGCAGCCTGGGTCTTCAATTCTTCATCAACATTGACATCAATACTAGTGGCTGGAATTTCTTCATGGATGGAAGGAGTGGAGTGATGATCTGCAGAGCCCATTTGAACTTCAGTGTGTACTGGGGACTGAGGGATTTGTTGCAGTGGGGTGAAGAGCGAGAGTTGGGGTGCTGACTATCCCAATAGTCATCATTCGGCAGTGGAGTGGAGCACCCAATGTCCACGTCTTCATCTTCTTCAATGCATGCCTCTTCAGCTATGAATTGAGGCATAGGCGATGAGATGACTGGGGTTGAAGGGATATTATCCACTTCAATTTCCTTTTCCAACTGCTCTAAAGAAGCAGCAGAAGGAACATCTTCATCAGATCCGCTTGGGATCTCATAATCTTCACCAAAGGGAACGAGCTCCTTTGATGGCATGCTTGAAACTGGAACAGCATCTATGGAATTCTCAAAAGAGCTTGTCAATGTCTTCGTCTTCTTCGCTGCTGAAGAATTTGACGAAGCAGATGCTTTCCTCTTTTTCACTACTGCTCGCTCAACAGCTTTGGTTTTATTCGCTTCTGATGCAGAAGGAAGAACTGTACTTGGTGTTGGTGTAGGAGTAGTAGAGGAAATAGGTTCAGTTTCCTCAGGCACAACTGTTTCAGTTTGCCTGGTTGGTTCAGATTCTTCAGGCTTGGTGGTTGATGCCTCAGTTGTCCTGGCTTGTTCTTCAGGCGCAACACTAGTGGTTGCCCTGCCAATGTCATCAGTGGCTGGAATGCAGTCATCAGCCCTGGTACTCTCATTTTCTTCAGCAGCCTGATTTTCATCAGCGGTGCTGGCATGTTCTTTAGTCGGCTGAGCATATGCTTCAGCCTGAGGAATTTCAATGTGCGTTTGTGTAGCAACATTGGAGATGAATGTCTTTGCCAATTTCACAAATTTGACTTTGGCTCCCTTCCAATGCTGAGGACTTTGCCGGAGGAGCTGGGAGTTTGGGAGCTTGAGGAACTGGGACAGCTTGAGGAATTGGCCGTGAGGGCTTAGCAGAAGAGCTTGGCCATGAGGGAATTGAAGATGAAGCACTGGGCTTATGTGCAGGCTTCTTAGGCATAGCCTTCTTGGGCTTGCTAGCAGACGCCTCAGCTGTGGCAGCAGCAGCAGCAGAGTCTTCATTGAATTTCCTCACTGCTTCTTTTTCCATTTTGGCCAGTTTAGCTTGACACTTTGCCCATTCAGCAGGAAATTCCTCACCTCTTCTGATGCTAGAGGGATCAGCAACTTGGCCTAGTGCCAATGGAGGTCTTGGGCATGGAGGGTGTACACAAATTACTTCATGTACTTGGAGTCACATATTTGTACTCCCTCCATTCTCTGGCCCATCTCCTCTCTATCTTTTGAATGCGCACTTTGCATTCATTCTTTGTTTCACAAGGAGGAGTGCAGTATCCTGCATAGATGTCATCAGGAATCTCAAACGCAGTGTTGACTTCCAGTTTCTTTCCTCCCTTCTGAGGTTTCTTGCCATCTTCCATTTTCTTCAGCTGAGGATTTTGAACTATCGAGTTCTCTGAAGAGGTATGCAGTCTTTCTTCGAGGAACGCTGCAAATGAGTTAAGTTGATGAGAACCTAGTGATTCAGCAGCGGACATGAGTACCTGTGAATAGAGTATAGATGCAAAGAATTTGGAGAGGTCATATGCATTCTCAGAAGTTTTTGCAAAAAGAACAAGTTTGAGGAATTTGACCAGATGTGTCTTGAGGAATTTCACTAAGCGTTACTTGACTTAGGTTCCAGAGTTGTATAGATTGAAAATCCACAAAATTTAGGAATCTTGAAGAAATTTTTTTCTTAGGGAAACAAATCAAGAACAGATGTTTGTATGAGGTGTTCAGAGTGTGAAGATTGAAAAATAAACACCTTTTGAAGATTTTGAAGAAATCACTAGAATCAATAAGGGCAGTAAAAGTAGCTTTTAATTACCCTTGAGAAAGAACACGACGAACTGGGAATGTAGATTGGAAGTTTGTCAGTCTAGATCTTCCATGCCCTAACTTGGCAGAGTAAGACAGCTACGGCGGTGGAGGAGTGAAGAAATCTGTGGCCGGCGTGAGTACAACGGTGACGAGGTCGAGGCAGTGAAGCTCTTCCTCACCGGCGACGATGAAAGTAGTGGTGGCACTAGGTTTTGAGAGCTCGAGCGAGGGAATGAGGTTGAGCAGAGTAAAAATAGTATGAGGGGGGTGAGAGATATTTATAGCCGAGGTGAAAAACTGCTCGCCCGAGGAAAATGGGCGAACGTGCCCCTGACCCTTCTCATCCTTATGATATGTGTCACTCATGTACATAGAGGTGGAGATCGTGAGTGATCATGGGTGAATAGATAAGTATTATCATGGGATGTGGAACGGTTTAGGCGGCAACAGCCGAAAATTCAGATTAGAATATTTTAAAGTTCCTTTCGCAGATTCTTCAGCTGACAAGGACACAATGAAGATTTTGAATGGGTTTCAAATAGAACACACATGAAGAATTTTTGAACAGAATGGGTTGAGTATAGCATAGAGGGGGAAGGGTCCGATCACATTCACTTAGCTGAAAGATCAACTTGAAGAAATAACTATAAATGAATGTTGTAGAGGACATAAACTCATATATATATATATATATATATATCCAAAGAAAAAACGATGGGGAGAGAGAGGACATTTTAAAGTTGAAGAAATCAACTGAGGAAATTCAAGATGAAGAAATACTCAAATTGAAGATTTTCAACTTTTGTTGGTGGCATGACCCACCGTGTAAGAATGATGATTTCAGACGCCGCGTACAATTGTCGTAGGGGTCTGAGAATCAAATTCTTCGTTAATTTCTTCACACTTAGAGGGTTAGTCTTCATTGATTGAAGAAAAACGTTACTTCGTGTGTTGCACATCTAAGTCATCAATTTTGCATAAGTGTTAGGATGTGTGTCCTTTTCAAAGGACATTTGAAGATTCTAAGATATTTAGCTCACACCACAACTTGCTAAATCTCTTCTCATCCAAGGGCTTTGTGAAGATATCGGCTAGCTATTCTTCAGTCTTCACGTGCTCGATGGAGATGTCGCCCTTCAACACATGGTCAAGAAGAAAATGGTGACGAATATGAATGTGCTTTGTCTTCGAGTGCTGAACTGGGTTATGAGCAATCTTGATGGCACTCTCATTGTCACAATAGAGTCACATTATTCACATTGATGACATAGTCCTTGAGAGTTTGCTTCATCCATAGCAATTGAGCATAGCATGATCCAGCAGCAATGTACTCAGCTTCAGCAATAGAAAGTGATACGCAGTTATGTTTCTTCAAAGACCAATAGACCAAGGATCATCCGAGGAAATGGCATGTGCCTGATGTTGACTTGCGGTCCACACGATCACCAACATAGTCAGAGTCTGAATATCCAATGAGATCAAAAGTCGAGCCCTTGGGATACCATAATCCAAGTGTTGGAGTGTGAGCTAGATATCGAAGAATATGCTTCACAGCCTTATGGTGTGATTCCTTCGGTGTAGCTTGAAAATGGGCACACATGCAAACACTAAGCATAATATCTGGCCTAGATGCTCATAAATACAATAAAGAGCCAATCATGGAGCGTTATACCTTTTGATCAAAGTCAATACCATTTTCATCAGTGCATAAATGGCCATTTGTGGGCATAGGGATTTTAACGCCTTTGCAATCTTGCATGCCGAATTTCCTCAACACATCCTTGAGGTATTTCTCCTGAGATATGAAGATGCCATTTCGTTGTTGACGAATCTGAAGACCTAAGAAGAATTTCAATTCTCCCATCATAGACATTTGATATTCTTCACTCATCATATAGGCAAATTTATCACTGTAACGTTGGTCAGTACAGCCAAAGATGATATCATCAACATATATTTGACACACAAATAATTCATCATCATAAGCTTTGGTGAAAAGAGTTGGGTCAAGTGAACCGGGTTTGAAGCCTTTTTTCATGAGGAATTCCTTCAAAGTATCATACCACGCCCGGGGGGGTCTGCTTGAAGCCATAGAGGGCTTTATTGAGTCTGAAGACTTTGTCGGGATGCTTTGGATCCTCAAAACCTGGGGGTTGAGCAACATATACTTCTTCCTCAAGCTTACCATTGAGTAATGCACTTTTCACATCCATTTGATATAAGATGATATTATGATGGTTAGCATAAGCAAGTAATATGTGAATAGCTTCAGATCTAGCAACAGGTGCAAAACTTTCATCGAAATCAATTCCTTCAACTTGTGTGTAGCCTTGAGCTATAAGTCGTGCCTTATTCCTCACCACAAGGCCATTTTCATCTAGCTTGTTGCGGTAGATCCACTTCGTGTCGATGATATTGTGCTTGCGAGGGTCTAGACATTTGACCAGTTCACAGACGTTGTTGAGCTCGAACTGATGTAATTCCTCTTGCATAGCTTGAATCCACTTAGGCTCCAGAAATGCTTCATCTACCTTAGTGGGATTTGTGATAGAGACGAAAGCAAAGTGCCCACAAAAGTTAGATAAATGTGAAGCTTTTGAGCGTGTGAGAGGACCTGGTGCGTTGATGTCGCTGATGATTTTCTCAATCTACACTTAATTAGCAACGCGAGGATGAGCTGGTTGACGATGATGAATTTGCTCAGCATTTTCTTCAGAGCCATTTTCTTCAGGTGCACCAGCATGATTTTCTTCATGTTCTGGAATGACTTCTTCAGCAGATTATTCGGTAGGAATGACATCCTTAGTAGCCTTGAACTTAATGGATTCCTCAGGAGGTATTTCATCTAGCACAGGAGGTAGGTTCTTTCTTTGCGAGCCGTTAGTTTCATCGAACCGCACATCTGCAGTTTCAACAACCTTGTGGTGATAGGTGTTGAAGACTATGTAGGTGTGCGAGTCCTTACCATAACCAAGCATAAAACCTTCATGTGCTTTCGGTGCAAATTTAGAATTGTGATGCGGATCTCTAATCCAGCATTTAGCACCGAAGACTTTGAAATAACTCACATTGGGTTTCTTGTCCGTGAGGAGTTCATATGAGGTCTTTCTGAAGAATTTGTGAAGATATACCCTGTTGATGATGTGGCACGTAGTATCAATTGCCTCAGGCCAGAAGCGAGGAGGCGTCTTGTACTCATCAAGCATAGTGCGGGCCATCTCAACAAGAGTCATGTTCTTGCGCTCCACGACGCCATTCTGCTGAGGAGTATATGGAGCGGATAACTCATGAGTAATACCATGTTCTTCAAGATAGTCATCAATACCAATGTTCTTGAACTCAGTTCCATTTTCACTTCTGATGTGCTTGATCTTCACACCAAAGTTGGTTGAAGCCCTCAAGGAAAATTGTTTGAAGACTTCCTGCACTTCAGTTTTGTAAGTGATGATATGCACCCATATATAACGAGAATAATCATCAACAATGGCAAAGCCATATAGAGATGCAGCATTTGTGAATGTGGCATAGTGAGTAGGGCCAAAGAGATCCATGTGAAGCAATTCAAATGGACGAGTGGTAGTCATGATGGTCTTTGAGGGGTGCTTGGCCTTGGTCATCTTTCCAGCTTCACAAGCTCCACACAAATAGTCCTTGAGGAATTTGACACCCTCGATGCCAATGACATGCTTCTTCATCCCGAGCGTGTGCAAGTTCCTCATGCCAGCATGACCAAGTCGTCGATGCCATAGCCAACCTTCTGAAGCTTTCGCAAGTAGACATGTAGTAGGTTGTGGTCCTGTAGAGAAATCAACAATATACAAATCTCCTCTCCTAAAACCTTTGAAGACTTTGGAATTGTCAGCTTCCATGATCACAACACAACGATACTTGCCAAAGAAACAACCATGAGATTGAACCCTAAGGACTCGACAAGCATGACTTTGTCCATGTGTCGATCCTTTGAGATTGCAACCTTACCTAGACCCCATACCTTGCTTTTTCCTTTGTCAGCGTAGGTGATATGCTTCAGATGTGATGGAGATAAAACAGAGCCCATCAATAAGATCCTGTCACCAGTCATGTGATTTGTACATCCACTATCGAGGACCCACTCAGTGGCTTTGGGTTGATCATCCTGCAGATGAATTAGTGCAGCTTACAAACTCATATACTTCATCAGTGAATAATATGACATCAAATTCATCAGATCAATTTTGTCAAGCAAGAGAACGGGTAAAGTAGTATGAGGACGTGAGAAATGAAAATTCATTTCTTCATGATTACCTTGCGTCCTTTCAAGCATATTCAGGTCTCCAGCAAATTCTTCAGACGTTTAGGTTCGTTTGGAGACCTGACCCTGCATAAGAAGTTAGTTCTTTTTCTTCACCACCCACATATGAAGGGGTGGCAAAGAGTTCATCATTCTGCGAGCTCCATGAGAGAAAGGTGGCATAGATGCCAATTCACTTCGTTTAAAATAAGAGGGGTTAGGGTAAGCATAAGAGTAAGCAGAGAAATTCTTCGAGGATTTATGAACATAATGATTTGAAGAATAATGCACATATCCATAATCCTTAGACTTTCCCTCCGAAACATAAGTGTTAGCATGATGATGTTCATATGAGGACTTTGATCCATGTGAGGAATGTGGTCCATATGAGGACTTGGATCCATATGAAGACTTTGGTCCATATGAAGAATTTGATCTGGGATTCCCATTCTTCACAGGTGGTGTCATGATGACATTCACCTGAAGACTTTCAAGGCACCTTTTGGGAACCCAGATTTTCTTCATAGGAGGACCGTTCCTGCAGTTAATGCCAACATATCTAGCAAATATTTCACCATTCTAATTTTTGAACAGTTTATAATTGGAGTCAAATGACTCGTCAAAAGAATATGAAGATTCACATGTAAAGCCAAATAAAGTAGATGGATCCACTGAAGGTCCCTTTGCAGCAACCCATGAGGTTTTGGGATACTGCTCAGGTTTCCGATAGGTCCCATCTGGATTGAGTTTCCTCTCAAAGGCAATACCCTCTTTCCTAGGGTTCCTGTTGAGGATCTGCTTCTTAAGCACATCACAAAGAGCCTGATGCCCATTGAGGCTTTTGTGCATGCCTGTCACATACAATTCCTTCAGCCCTGCATGGTCAGTGATACTAGCAGCATCCCTAGATGAAGAATTAGTGACAGCATAGTCAGGTGAAGAATTTGCAGCAATAGAAGCATTTGAACTTTCAGGTGAAGAATTAGCAGATTCACGTTCAATTCACTTCAAACATGGAGGATTAAATTCTTCCTGTGAAGCGCTGATTTGTTGAGCAAGTAATGAATCACGCTCCTTCTGAAGATCTTCATAACACACTCTTAACTGCTCAAGATCTAGCTTTCTTTGAAGAAATTCATAAGAAAGCTTCTCATGGTCAGATAAGAGAGTGTTATGATGACTCTGAAGATTATCAAACTTAGTCTGAAGTCTCTGAATATTTTCAGTCAAAGTTTTAGTGTGATCCATTTCTTCACCCAACATATCATCGCTTTTGTCTAGCATATTTTGAACCTTTTCAAGAGCCTTTTGTTGTTTCACAGCAATCTTAGCAAGTTTAGAATAGCTAGGCTTGAGGTTTTCATCAGATTCATCCTCACTTGATTCAGAGGAGGGATATTTGAGTACCTTTGCACCTTTTGCCATGAAGCAATAGGTGGGAGCGTAGTCATCATTGTCGGTGTCAGTGGTGTTGGGGAGGCCCTTTTCCTTAGAGTTGAAGATGGACTTGCTAACGAACGCAGTAGCGAGAGCTAGGCTCGCCACACCAGAGTCTAACTCCTCAGATGCCTCCTCTTCCTCATTTTCCTCAAATTCAGCCTCACAGTCCATTTCCTTGCCAATGAATGCCCGAGCCTTCTTGGAGCTGCTCTTCTTGTGAGATGGAGATCTTGAAGGTTTTGATGAAGAGGACTTTGAAGATTTCTTCTTCTTCTTTCTTTGAATCATCAAAACTTTAGTCCTTGTACTTCTTCTTATTTGATTCCTTTTCCCACTGAGGGAAATCTTGAATGTAGTGACCTGGTTTCTTGCATTTGTGGCACAGTCTCTTCTTGTAATCAAGGGATGAGGAATCTGATCTTAAGTCATCGCTTCTTGAGGATTTTCCAAAGCGACCACGTCTTGAGAACTTCTGGAATTTTCTCACGAGCATTGCTAGCTCCTGGCTCAGTTCTTCGGGATCAAAAAGGCTGCTACCAAAATCTTCACCTTCAGATTCAGACACTGCCTTGGCCTTCAGAGCTCGTGATCTGCCATAGCCCGGTCCATAGAGATCTCTCTTCTCAGCAAGCTAGAACTCATGAGTGTCAAGTGACTTGTAGTATCCACATTCTTGTATCATTAGTGCAAGGGTGTCAAATGAGGAATCAAGCGATCGAAGCAATTTATTCACCACCTCGTGGTCGGTGATGGCATAGGCACCAAGTGCTTGAAGCTCATTTGAAATGTCAGTGAGGCGACCGAAGGTTTTCTGAACATTTTCATTGTCAAGTCTTTTGAAGCAGTCGAAGAGATTGCGAAGAACGTCAACTCGAGAGTCACGCTATGTTGAGACTCCTTAATTGACCTTGGACAGCCTGTCCCAGATAAGTTTTGTTGTCTCCAAAGCACTCACTATGCCATACTGCCCTTTGCTCAGATGGCCACATATGATGTTCTTTGCTTGAGAGTCTAGTTGCTTGAATCTCATCACATCAGCAACGTTGATGGTAGGAGTGACAGAGGGAACACCATTTTCCAAAACGTACCAGAGATCGTTGTTAATTGCCTCAGATGCATTCGCATCTTATTCTTCCAGTAGGGGTAGTCCGTCCCATCAAAGGTAGGACACCCAGCTGAGACCTTGATCATACCTGCGGTCGACATAACTAAAACTCCAGGCGGTTAACCAAAATCACACAGAACAAGGGAGTACCTTGCTCTGATACCAATTGAAAGTGCGTTAAGTCGACTAGAGGGGGGTGAATAGGTGATTTTTATAAATTCTTCACTAAGGAATTTCAGTGTGAGGAAATTCCTAAGCGAAGAACTACTTGTAGCGGAATAAGTACTCAGATGCAAACATGACATAACATAAGCATGGACACCATGATGAATTGGAAACACAACACAAAGTACAGAAAGCGTAAGCACGGGATAAAACAGAATGAAGACAAACAGACTAAAGAAATTGAACTGAGGAAATTGAAAATGTCTTCAGTCGAAGTCTTCAAACAGATATGAACCGGTACACAACATAGTAATGAAGAAATGAAAGGGTTGAGGAAATAGAACCAGTTAGCTTGGTGAAGACAATGATTTGGTAGACCAGTTCCAACTGTTGTGACAGTTGTATGTCTGGTTAGAGTGGCTAGGTATTTAAACCTGAGCACACACAGTCCTCACTGTATTCTCCTTTAACTAAGGTCACACAGACCTCGTCCAATCACTCATGGTAAGTCTTCAGGTGACTTCCAAACCTTCACAAAGTCGGTCACTCGGTGATCCACAATTTCATCTTGGATGCTCTAGACCATGATGCCTAACCATCTGGAGGATGCACAGTCCTCAAAGGTAACAAGTGTCGGTTCCACTCAAGAACAATCTCTTCAGTGATGCTCAATCACTATGGGTTTGTAGGTGTTTGGTTTGGGGTTTTGGATTTTTCCTCACTTGATGATTTTCACTCAAAGTCCTCGGAGGATGGGATGCTCTCAATGACAAGTGTCAGTTTCTCGCGAAGCAGACAGCTAGCTAGTGGTTGTAGGGGGCGGCTATTTATAGCCTAGGGAGCAGCCCGACATGATAAGACATAAATGCCCTTCAATGATATGACCGTTAGGTGGGTACATATTTTGGGACAGCTGGCGCATAGCACAGCAATGGTTGGAAATTTGAGGTTCAAGTTCCTCAGGGCTATCATGTTCCTCACTTGTAGGTAATCTGCACTGGCGAATTCCTAACTCCTCAGTCAAGACAAATTCCTCATAGACCAGAAGAACTTCGTCTCTGTCACTGAAGAAATTGACTGAACTGTATGAGATTTCCAATGGCTTCACTCGAAGGGATTGGTAGGTGTAGGATTTTGAGTTGAGCATCACTTGGAAACTTTTCCTTAGTTTTACCTCGATCCCCTTTAACAGTACGGTGTTTCCTGTGACTCAAGAAAGAGAAAATGAAACTACGAACACAAAAGTCTTCACGCTTCATGTTCCTTGTATGAATATCAAGTCTTCATGGTCACACCAATTTCTTCACTTTCAAAGTCTTCAGAAAGTCTTCAGAAATCCAAAGTCTTCAGTTGAAGACATTCATTTTTAGGGTTCGACTTTCTCTGTAAATATCAAACTCCTCATAGACTTATAGACATGTGTACACTCACAAACGCATTAGTCCCTTAACCTATAAGTCTTCAATACACCAAAATCACTATGGGGCACTCACTTACACTATGTGCACGTATGGTCGCGCGGAGTTCCACTCCCATGACACGCATACACTACACTAGTCTATGGCCGGTCGTGGCGGATTCCTTTGTCATGAGACTGCCAGGGATCCCTGAGGCATATTCTTCCCTCATATCTTCCCTATGTCCGGCTGCGCCGCTCATAGGAGTGTGGCGAAGTGAGTGCTGCAGCCAGAGGGGAAGGGTGCTTCCACGGACGCCCAGGCCAGGATGGTCTAAGATAAAGAAGAAACCGGGCACATCACTAGCTGTACAAGCCGGCGACGCGCCGGCGGTGGCCTTCCTGGGACCCAAGTGGCGGCGGCCTCCCATGTTCTACATTCCCTCGAAGTTTCCAGCGGACGTGGACGCGGATATGTTAGGCACCGGCCCGTCAATCTGCTCCGTGCACCCGCCTTCTTTCTCGGTCTGCATGGTGTGGCTACGCGAACATCAACTGCGGATGGCACGGTCGTGGGCAGTGCAGGGGCGGTATGACACGGCGTCGTCCATGCCCGTGCTCCCCTCCGTGCTGGCTTGGAGCAACTCGCCACTTCTCCATGAGCTGGCTTGGAGCGGCGAGTTGCTGAACCACGCATCGGATTGGGGCGACAACTTGCTCTAGTGGCCTAGGGGAGGGAGGTGGAGCAGCAAGCTGCCTCGCTCATATCCGTCGGGCTTGGCGAGCCCCCATGCCGGCTTGTATGCTGGAGAACTCCTCTTCCTGCCCGTCGGATGTCATCGAAATGGTGAAGAAAATGGTGAAGGAGGAGATGGGGGAGCAGCGGAGGGTGTGATTCTTGCCCGGCGCCTGCCATCGTTTAAATAGAGAGCGGACGGCAGGAGCTCAGCCAGTGCCGCGTTTAATGTCGGTCCACTCCTGAATGGGCGTGTGGCCGTAGTAGGTTTCCCGGCTTCCACGCGGGGTTAATGGGGGTGTACGAATGTAGCGGGGAGGCGTGTTTAGCCGAACGTGCAACAGACGGCATCCTCGGCTCGTGTGCCGCTTCAATGGCGGAGGCAGTGAGAGGTCACGTCCGCCCTGAGTCGTCTTCAATGCGGAGCGGCATGCTCTATAGCGGCATGAATGCGGGCAGCTGGCGCAGGGCGGGAGCGCGCGCGGGAGGGTGAGGTTTTTTTGTAGGCCAGAGCGGTTAGAAGCGGGCTTGGGAGCGGTCCGGACTCGGACAAACCTCCCCATCTTCGTCTCCGGTTTATAGGAGAAATCACATCTGGATCGTTCCGCAGACCGATACAGGTCGGTGATGAAGCTATGTACCTAGGGTAGGGTCATACGCCTGACCTAGACATCCTCCCCTAAGACACCGTCTTAAAACCAGAAACATTCAAGGGATAGCGTCATCCACTCGACTACAAGTCGTTCCACTCGAAAGATTCAAAGACACTCGAACGCAGCAATTATCACTCGACGGTCGAAGACCTAAAGTCACTCTGCACGGCAACGGTCGGACGTTTACTTCATAGACTTAATAGGCATTTATATCACTTAATTGCTAGCGTTACCAGTAACACCTCCTTCTTAATGTACTTTAAACCCTTTGTAACGTGGGCTGGTTGGGGTCCTGGCGCACTCTATATAAGCCACCCCCCCCTCCACTAGCACAAGGGTTCTCACCCCCTGTAAACACACACATACATAATCCAGTCGACCGCCTCCGGGCATCGAGACGTAGGGCTATTACTTCCTCCGTGAAGGGCCTGAACTTGTAAAACTCGTGTGTACAACTTTGCCATAGCTAGGATCTTGCCTCCTCATACCTACCCCCCATTCTACTGTCAGTCTTAGATCCACGACAGTTGGCGCCCACTGTGGGGCAGGTGTCTTAGCGACTTTCTAGTGGAGTTGCAATTTTTTCGATTCTCATCATCATGGTTTCCGCCAGCGGACTGGTTGAGGGCCGCGAAATCCGTCTCATCGCGCTTTTGTTCATCGCCGACGATTCCGCATGGCTCCTAGAAGCTCCACTCGACGTCGACGCGTTCCCGTCCGCGGGGCGATGCACTTTTGCACATGCGTCCGCAGCATCCTCCTCCGACAACCGTCGACTCAGTATCGGTCGGTCCCTATGGTGTCCTCATCCCCCGCCACTCGCCGACACAAACGTTCCGGTCGGTCATGGCTCCAGGGGTGGGTGAGGCATGCGGTGGCCCGCTAGTCGGCCACCTCACACGTCGCGGCAATCGAGCCCGACGAAACTCTCTACGGCATGTTCGACCTATCGACTGGCTCCGTCAAGACCGCATCCAAATGCGACAGCAGCGATCCCGCGGCAGAAGTCTTGATGGTCAATAGACCACCCAGTCCCCCTGGCTTCCCACGCAACGACGGTGGCGATGGTGGCGGCGATCCGTCACGCATCCACGAGGAGTACCGCCCTGAGCCCATTTCTTTGCAGCGAAGGGAAGAGCTTCGCCGCCGCAACATGGATGCACTTCACACTCCTATCGTCGGAGAAACCCCCGAGGCCCAAGCCTTGGAGGAAGCACGCCTGGCCAACTTGGCTGAGCGCACTCGACTGGAGAACCTGCAGCATGCACTCGACGAGCGTGCTCGGCAGCGGATCCCCGAATCCAGTCGACAGCAGTTTTCCCACCTCAAACTCAGGTATACCGCACTCCAATCCAAAATCTCATAGCCGCAGCCCGAATAGCAGAGTCAATCCAGCCCTCCCAGTCAGAGGCAGGCAGAGGTTTGATGCAGATCCAGGCCTTGCTTCGAGCAGCTGGAGAACAGAATACAGCAGCATCTCAGTCGCGGAATAGGATTCATAGCAGGTCTGGGGTGGCAGACACGGTCCAGTCGGCTCACAGCCCAAGATCACCTCCGCGGCGTGAAGGACGTGGGCACCTGCAAGATCAGTACAGAAACTGCAAGCAGTATGATCATCGACTTGACCACGATGACCGTTGTCGAGTGCCCACGCCTCCTCCGAGGAGTGGGTCATACGTGCCTCGGCGGCAAGATGACAGGCGCCCCCACAGCGGCGAGCGAAGAGTACCAGTCGACCTGAGGGAGCCAGACTTTGATACGAGATCTATTCTCGTTCAAGGTCTAGTCGACAGGAACAGAGCGCATAGAGAAGGTCATGACAGAGATTATCCGACTGGCAGCAGAGTGCACGTCTTCGGTCCCGAGTGTTTCAGCAGAGCCATCAGGGCCGCAGTGATTCCTCCCAACTTCAGGCTGGCGACTGGAGTCAGCAAGCTCACCGGTGAGTCTAAGCCTGACACTTGGCTTGAAGATTACCGAGTGGGTGTGAAAATTGGTGGCGGCAATGATGAAGTGGCAATGAAGCACATCCCTCTCATGTTGGAAGGCTCGGCCAGGGCGTGGCTGAACCAGTTGGCGCCTGGTAGCATCTACAGTTGGGAAGAACTTGCCAGAGTGTTTGTTAGAACTTTTGAGGGTACTTGCAAGCGACCAGCAGGGTTGACAGAATTGCAGTGTTCTGTACAGAAACCGAATGAAACCTTGAGGGACTATATCCAGAGATGGATCACGTTACACCATACGGTGGAGAATGTGTCAGATCACCAAGCAATCTGTGCCTTCAAGGAAGGCGTTAAGTATCGGGAGTTGAATCTGAAATTTGGTCAGATAGGAGATATGACTCTGACTCGGATGATGGAGATCGCCACAAAATATGCTAACGGCGAAGAGGAAGACCGACTCTGGAGTGGCAAGCACAAAGCAGTCGCCCAAGACACTGGTGGAGGTACTTCCAATCGGAAACAGAAACGTAATGCCGAGCCAGTTGCTCCCGGTGAAGCCTTAGTTGTGGCTCGAGGGAAGTTCAAGGGGAAGCCTAAGGGGCCCTGGAATCCCAAGAAAGTGAAAGATCAAGACAGAAATGATGTGTTGGATTTGCCGTGTCACATTCACACCAAGAAAGATGAAGAGGGTAATTTGATTTATCCCAAGCACACCACTCGGCAATGTCGACTCCTGATCCAGTAATTCCGAGAGAAACGGCCCCAGGAGAAGGAAAAGGAGTCGGACAAGGATGAGGACAAGGAAGAGGATGATGACGGTTTTCCCAACGTCAACTCCACTCTGATGATTTTTGCTGATGTTGAGAGCAAAAGTTGATTGAAAGTTATCAACAGGGAAGTGAACATGGTTGGTCCGGTAACACCAAGATATTTGAAATGGTCCTAGACTGCCATCACATTCGACCAGTCTGACCATCCAGCACGTATAGCCACCCCTGGGAGGCAAGCGTTGGTGGTCGACCCAGTTGTTGAAGGCACTCGACTGACTAAAGTGCTGATGGATGGTGGTAGCCGCCTGAATATCCTTTATGCTGAAACCTTGAAGGGAATGGGGATTTCGATGTCCAAGCTCAAAGAAAGTAATATGAGTTTCCATGGTGTTATACCCGGCAAGAAGGTTGAGTCACTCGGCCAGATCGCCCTTGACGTGGTTTTCAGTGATTCCAAGAATTACCACAAAGAAAAGTTGACATTTGAAGTAGTGGATTTCAAGAGTGCTTATCATGCCATTCTGGGTAGGCCTACCTACGCACGTTTCATGGCTCGACCATGTTATGTATACCTCAAATTGAAAATTCCTGGTCCTAGAGGAGTGATCACTATCACTGGCAATCGACAGAAAGAGGAAAAGTGCTTCCAGAAGGGCTCAAAAATTGCCGATGCACAAATGGCGGCAGTCGAAATGCAAGAGTACCAGAAAAATGCAGATCCGAGTGATTTGCTGCGCTCCAAGAAGCTTGCCACTGATTCTGCATTTCAGTCGTCCGGTGAAACCAAGCCGATTCATATTCACCCGACCGATCCTAGTGCTACTCCTACACATATTTCAACTTCACTCGACAGCAAATAGGAAGAAGCGCTCACCCAGTTCCTCTGTGAGAACTGGGACATCTTTGCATGGAAACCTTCTGACATGTCGGGTGTACCCAGGGGACTGGCTGAGCATCGTTTGTGAGTCGACCCGAAAGTGAAACCAGTCAAAGAACAGCTTCGACGGTCCACCGTACAAAAGAGAAAAGCAATTGGTGAGGAAGTAGCTCGGCTCCTGGCAGTTGAGTTCATTCGCAAGATTTACCACTCCGAGTGGCTTGCCAATGTTGTTATGGTCCCCAAGAAACACACTCACTTCGCATGTGCATTGACTTCAAGCGTATCAATTGGGCCTGCCCGAAAGTGTCGGCGTTCTGGGAACGGGGGTCCCCAGACTTGCCTGCCTGCGGCCCACGGTGTGGATGAGCCAGCAGGCCGTACGGCCCATCTTCACCAGCAAAGCACTCAAGACCCTCACGAGGGGCCAAGCCTCGCGAGGCAGACGATGCAAGACCTCCTCTAGGGTGGCCTAGCTGGGCAGGCTCATGAGGAGCGGAGATATCAAGGCAGGGCGAACCTCAGAGGCTTTCGTGACGTGAGCCGTGACGATCGACACCTGGCGGGCGCCAGCGCACAGCGTCCTTGTTTCCTCTTTGGTGCAAAGGGGGCAAGCGCAGCCGCAGAGTACCAAGGCATCAGGCAAAGGTTGCCATTTCGGTGTAACAAGACCAAGACCAAGGATTGCAAGACGGAGGTCATCGTGGAGCCCGGAACAGCGTCACCACCAGAACTTTGTGCAGGGAAGACTACTTTTGTCAGGATAGCTTGTACTAGCTGTCCCCCTTGAAATTAGCCCACCATTGAAGGCTCCCTTCCCGCTCGATATTTGGGAAGAGGACCAGGGCCTCTATAAATAGGACTAGCCACCACAGTGGAGAGCGACGAGGAGACACAAAAGCTCACCGAGCCCAAGAACGCCTCAACCTCGGGAGGCCGTTCTTCCCTTGTATTGTTCATCATCAGCCCAAGAGGCAATCCACCACCACCACACTGGAGTAGTGTGTTACACCGCAACGGTGGCCCGAACCAGTATAAACCCTGTGTCCATCTGTGTTGTGAGTTCGTCGAGTTCGTCCACGAGATCCTAGCAAGCTAGAGCATAGATCGGTTGGAGGGATAGACTCCGCGCACACCCCAGTGTTCGAACCTTAAGGGTTTGCCGAGACCCCAACCCCGACATTTGGCACGCCAGGTAGGGGTGCGCCGTAGCTTCCTCTTCGTCGCTCAACGCTCCGTCGCCCCGTCGTCTCCATGGCGGACGCTCGCCGTGCTCGAGCTGAGCGTCGGGCCGCCCTCGCCGCCCGCGTCGCTTAGACGGCACCCGTCGGTGGGCCCCTCGTCGATCTCCGTCCCCCGCCACCAACGCAGCCACCGGCCCAGTGGGAAACGAGCAGCAGGCGTCCTGGCAACATCCTTCGTTGCGGCAGGACGGCCGCACCGCTACTCCATCACTCGCTCTTGCTGGCTCTTCGTCTCACGCGCACCGTGCTCCCCTGGAGGCACGGGTCGCGCTCATCACGGAAAACGAGCTCCTGCGTTACCGCCCTGTCGACGACGTCTATGAAGAGTGGCTCGACCACGTCGCTGAGCTCGTCCGTGCCGCAGGGGGCTCTCTAGCGTCGTCTCACTCTCTGCCTCCCCCTCAGCAGGCTGCGGGCAACAGGGCCCATTGCACGCCTCCACCACCTCGACCCCAAGACAGTGCCTTGGCGCCAAGGCGCGCACCTCCGCGACGCGATCCGCCGCACCCGGCGCCCGCGCGTGAAGAAAGGAGCTGCCAAGAAGTCCCGCGACCGCGAGACGCCGCACCAGCACTCCCCGCGCCACCTCGTCAAGACCGCGCGCCGCCTGTAGTGGCATAGTGCGGACCTCGCCAAGACCAAGCTCTGCCCCTGAGACAGGCCCCGGCAACCACGGCAGCCTGCCGCGCCTTCACCCCTGAGCTGTGTAGCATTGCCTGGCCAGGCAAGTTCAAGCCAGATCTGCCTCCATGGTACGACGACAACTCCGACCCCGTGGAGTTCCTGCAGCTCTATGAGTTGAGCATCGAAGCGGCCAACGGCGACGAGAAGGTCATGGCGAACTGGTTTCCCATGGCTCTCAAGGATGGGGCCTGCTCCTGGCTCCTGAACCTGCAACATGGGTCGATCTCCTCCTGGGACGAGATGCGCGACCACTTCGTCGCCAACTTCCAGGGCACTCGTGACCGCCCACCGGTCGCGGGCGACCTACGCCGCGTCAAGCAACCGCCAGGAGAGACCCTCTAGAAGTACATCCAATGCTTCAACAGCACCCGCCTCAAGATTCCCAAGGTCTCGGACGAGGCCATCATCTTCGCGTTTTCCGATGGCGTCCGCGACGTCAAGATGAAGGAAGAGCTGGCCATCCATGAGGAGCTCTGCACATCTCAGGAGATGTTCAACCTGGTGACCAGGTGCAAGAGCTGAGGAGGGGCGCCTCTCTCTTCTGGAGCTACCAGCTGCAGGAGTGGAGAAAAAGAAGGCCAAGGCCAAGGACGTGAAGCGCAAAGAGGCAGTCGTGCTCCCAGCGGAGCCCGACACCAAGCAAGGCAGAGATCAGCCCGAGTCATCCAAGAACAGTTGGCCCTTCTACACCTTCCACAACCTGAACACCCACAACACCAGCGACTGTCAAGAGTTCAGAGCTATTCGAGAAGGACGCTTCGGCCAACGCCCCGAGCGCAGCGACCGGGCTACGGCCACGGAGGAGGATGCGGAGGCGGACGCTGGGACGACCGTGGCCCGCACCAGGAGTGGCGAGACCGGCCTCGCGAGGACCGCTGGCAGGATCAACCTCGCGAGGGCGCCTGGAGGGACCCGCCTCGCGAGGATCATCACCAGGGCAACGCCGGTCTTCGCCCATTGCCGCCACCAAGGAGGAACGACGACCATCACCAGGACGAGGGGGCTGGGGGCTTCCAGGAGCCGCGCGCGGTCGCCTGCATCCTGGGTGGCGCTCAGGCCCCAGCCTCTCGGCGCATCTTCAAACAGTTCGCTCGTGAAGTAAACGCGGCGCTCCCCAAGCTCGAGGCCACACGCCAGCTCCGGTGGTCCCAATGCGCCATCACCTTCAAATCGGCCGACCAGCTCAGGTGCGCAGCCACCGCTGGCACACTCCCTATGTTGTGCTCCCCAGTCATCAGCAATGTGCAAGTCACCAAGACTCTCATCGACAGCGGCGCAGGGCTCAACGTCCTATCCGCTGACACATTCGACAGCCTCCAAGTGCCCTATGAGCAGCTCCAGCCAACCAAGCCTTTCTCTGGAGTGACTGACGGTTCCACCACACCAATAGGGCAGGTCCGCGTGCCTGTCACCTTCGGGGAGCGCAAGAATTACCGCACCGAGCTCATCGACTTTGACGTCGCACACATCCGCCTGTCGTACAACGCCATCCTCAGGTACCCAGCCCTGGCCAAGTTCATGGCAGTCACTCACCACGGCTACAACGTCCTCAAGATGCCAGGATGCGGAGGGGTCATCACGGTCCCATGTGAAGAAATGGATGCGGTGTGCTCCCTTGAGCGCGCCTTCCAAGCCGCGGCAATTGACAACCCTGACTATGGAAGTGAGGGCCCTCCGAAGACCATCCCCAAGAAGAAGCTATCGCGCCGTGCAGGACCCCGAGAACATGGCGTCGCATCAGGAGCCTCGTCAGGATCGGCGCCCGCTCCAGGGGTGCCTCCCTCCACCACATAGGAAAGCGCGCCCGGCACCCTCCTCGGGTAAGGCTCGGGGGCTCTCTTCTGGAGGCCCTCAGACCTTGCCACTCTCACGAGGGAGGCGCTTGGGCACCACTTGGAAGCGTGCTTCACGGCACGTGTTCCACAGGAGAGCATGAGGCGAGGAATGCCCACCACCCAGGAGTTCATCACCAAGACCACCCAAGAGCTACAAGACGCAAGAGCCATGCGTGGCAACAGCCGCTCACAGAGTGTGGCTCACCACCCAGGCGAGGGTGCTGAGCTGCGCGCCTGCATTGACATCCCAGGGTTCAACAGGGCAACATCTCAGGAACGCTTCTGGCCATCACGCACGGGCCGCTGTGAGGGTCCACCGCACAGCTACGTTCGCATGCCCTTCGGCTTGCCGAGCGCGGCGTCAGCCTATTAGCGCAACCTGCGGCAAGTCCAGGCGGCTCAGGAGGCTAGGTTCCACGCCGTTCGGGAAGAGATGGCGACGGCCTTCAGGGAACCTCCTGAGCTCCCAGAGCCTCCTGAGGCTCAGGGTTCCGGTGGCTCATGAGGAATCATTCCTTCGACGCGTGGCTTCAGCTGCACTAGCTCTACTTCATCTATAGACCCAGGTGACATCTTCCAAGTTCGTCTAAGCTGGGAGCGCCCCTCGGGATGCACTATTACCAGGCCGCGTGGGTCCGTCCCTGCAGCATGTCCCCCTTTTACTTATGTCTTTAGCTTACCTTGCTGGGGGTGCCCCTTGGGCTGCATCATCCCCATGCCGCTCGGGCCAGACCCAGTGGCATGTATCTTCTTGCATTTATCCTAGTCGATCTGCTCTTCATGCTTAACCTGCCAACTGCTATCACCTACTCGATCATCACCCCCCCTCGGGGCCCCTACACAGGCACGGCGCTAGTGCATCGGTCCGTCCCTGCCACGACCGACAAATCTGAGTGGTCGAGCTCTGGCTCGCGGCACGTGCCGTGCACGTCACCTCATCAGGCCCTTAGTGCCTTCACTTCATCCGGACCAACTAGCGGTAGTAACGACCAACCATGTTTCTCCTTGTGCCTGTTCACAGGAACCCCGCGAGAAGGATAGCAGGCGGCACCGTGAGTCTCCTTTCCTCTCGCGTGACTTGCTTGCGCATTAAAAGGGGGGCTCCTGAGCATTGCGACTCAGGAGCTCTTACTGGCTCTCCAGCCCTCACCCCCTGGCCTTGACCACGGCATCGCGACCTGGCATACCAGCGGCGGCTGAGCTCGCTCGAGGGCCGGGACCTGAGGACGTAGAGCATTAAGGGGAGCTCGGGAGAAGGAAAACTCGCACGGGTCGGCCTAGCTATGTCGCGTAAGTTGGCGCGTAGCCCTAGCGCAACGTCGGGAATCACTGCGAAGTCATCAAGATAAGTTTCTCCCTCAGATCAGCAAAACATTCGGGCCCCATAGTCGATCACCCCATGCCGCAACCCCGTTGTGGCCAAGTCATCTCCCTTTCTTTCCTTGCAATGGCCGCTTGGGCGCTAAGGGGGACCTCCTGAGCATCGCGCCTCAAGGGCTCTTACTGGACCTTGGTCCACGCACCTCCTGGCCTTGACCACGACATCGTGACCTGGCATACCAGCGACGGCTGTAGCCGCCTTGGGACTGGGATCCGTCGGCATAGAGCAACAAGCTATCGCAAGAAAGGGGAGGCCGAGCCTTAATGAGACGCGCGTTCATCAAATTTTCACAACAAGGAAAATAGGTACAAAGGCATTGCCGATCCTTACATGCCCCCATAGGGTGATTCATGATTCTTCGCAGGAAACAAAACTTGATGCTAGAGGGATCCTATCTACATCCTCCGGTGGCGGATGCCATCATCAACAATGGGCCACGGGAGGCCGGCGCCAACCCCATCCAGATCAGCGGAGGCAGTGGCCGGAAGCCGCGGCCTTGCCCCGGGCACGGCAAGAGCTCGGGGGGACGTAGCTATCGTCACTCGTCTCCGGAGTCTCCTGGAGCTCGGGAGAACTGCTGGATTCCCAAGGGCTGCTGCTGCTGGGGTAGTCGCGGGTGGAATGCGCATCAGCCTCTCGCTCCTCTCCAGAGCAGCACTCCAGGCGGCGGCCCTCGGTGTCAAAGACCTTGAAGAGAAGCGTGGAGGCATCGTCGTACTCAAAGTGAATCGCGAGGGCACCCCTCGCGCGACAAATCCGCGCAATCTCACCCCAGCCGCAAGTCATGAAGATTTTGCCAATGGGAACCGCTTCGATCTTCGCTCTGATCGCCGGAGCGCCACAATCAGCATGCTGCAGCCAAAGCTCGAGAGGCCCCCTGAGCGGCATCACGTCGGAGAAGAACCGTGGGAAGCGGATCCAGGAGTTCGGAGGCGTCGGCGTCCACAGCACCAGCTCGCGTGAGGAGTCCACCACGTGGACGGCCCGTGTCGCCGAGGCGCGGCGGCCCCGGGTGCGGTGAGGGTGATGCTGCTCGCCACTTCATCCTCTTGAGCCTACGGCTGGGGCATACAAGGGTAGCGGGTACCCTGGCGGAGGGCGCTCGCACAAAGGCCTCGCCACTACCTGCAATGCCGCCTCGTCACGACGATGGATCGACCTCTTCTTCGGCGGGAGTGGCTCCAGGGCATCCCGGGGGGCTTTCCCCTTCTCCTCGGCGGAGAATCTTTTGATGGGTGCCATTGGAGCAAGCAGTGGAGCAAGAAGGAGGAAGCAAGCAAGGAAGGGATGGGCAACGGGGGCTTCGCCTCCCCTCCCCATTTATAGCAAGAGAAGGCCAACCGGCGTCTCCCACGATCACAGGTAATGATGGTTTCCCTTGCATGTCGCAGGGACTTGTTTAGTCGTGCAGTCATCGAAGCAGCATGGGGAAGCGGAGATGCCCACATTCAATCAACCACCATGCGTCAACCGAAGCCGCAGGCTTTTAGGGGCCCGCGGCGCTTCGAGCTTGACCCTTGGCTTCACCGTGAAGCCAAGCCCATGCGCACCTTGGGCCCAGGGGCTACTGTCGGTGTTCTGGGAACAGAGGTCCCCAGACTTGCCTACCTGCGGCCCACGGTGTGGATGAGCCAGTAGGCTGTACGGCCCATCTTCACCAGCAAAGCATTCAAGACCCTCGCGAGGGGCCAAGCCTCGCGAGGCGGACGATGCAAGACCTCCTCCGGGGTGGCCAAGCTGGGCAGGCTCACGAGGAGTAGAGATATCAAGGTGGGGCGAACCTCACGAGGCTTTCGTGGCGTGAGCGGTGACGATCAACACCAGGCGGGAGCCAACGTGCATAGTGTCCTTGTTTCCTCTTTGGTGCAAAGGGGGCAAGCACAGCCGCAGAGTACCGAGGCATCAGGCAAAGGTTGCCATTTCGGTGCAACAAGACCAAGACCAAGGACTACAAGACGGAGGTCATCATGGAGCCCGGAGCAGCATCACCACCAGAACTTTGTGCAGGCGAAGACTACTTTTGTCAAGATAGCTTGTACTAGCTGTCCCCTTTCAAATTAGCCCGCCATTGTTGGCTCCCTTCCCGCTCGATATTTGGGAAGAGGACCAGGGCCTCTATAAATAGGACTAGCCACCACAGTGGAGAGCGACGAGGAGACACACAAGCTCATCGAGCCCAAGAACGCCTCAACCTCAGGAGGTCGTTCTTCCCTTGTATTGTTCATCATCAGCCCAAGAGGAAATCCACCACCACCACACTAGAGTAGGGTGTTACACCGCAATGGTGGCCCGAACCAGTATAAACCCTGTGTCCATCTGTGTTGTGAGTTCGTCGAGTTCGTCCGCGAGATCCTAGCAAGCTAGAGCGTAGATCGGTTATCGGGACAGACTACGCGTGCACCCCAGTGTTCGAACCTTAAGGGTTTGTCGGGACCCCAACCCCGACAGAAATATCATTTTCCTCTCCCCCGCATCGACCAAATTGTCGATTCGACCGCGGGGTGTGATCGTTGTCTTTCCTAGGCACCTATTCCGAGTACCATCAGATCCGACTGTATGGACCCGACGAGATAGAAATAGCTTTCATCACTCCATTCGGGTGCTTTTGTTATGTCATGATGCCATTTGGTCTCAAGAACACTGGGGCCACATTCATGAGGATGATTCAGAAGTGTATGCTCACTCAAATCAGTCGGAATGTGGAAGCATACATGGATGACATTGTGGTCAAGTCGCATAAAGGTTCCGACCTGCTGACTGACCTTGCTGAAACCTTTGCCAACCTGAGAAGATATGATATCAAGCTTAACCCATCAAAGTGTACTTTCATAGTTCCTGGCGGAAAGTTACTCAGCTTCCTCGTTTCCGAACGAGGGATCGACGTGAACCCAGAGAAAGTTGGGGCCATACTTAGGCTGAAACGCCCTGTGCGCGTGCATGATGTCCAGAACCTTACTGGTTGTTTGGCCGCCTTGAGTCGATTCATTTCTCGCCTTGGTGAAAAGGCATTGCCTCTTTACCGATTGATGAAGAAATCTGACAAGTTCGATTGGACTCCTGAAGCTGATGCAGCGTTTGCAGATCTCAAAGCCCTGCTTTCCACCCAGTCGGTGCTCGCTGCCCCAATCAGCAAAGAGCCTTTACTATTTTACATTGCAGCCACTGGACAAGTTGTCAGTACTGTACTCACGGTCCAGCGGGGAGAAGAAGGAAAAGCCTATAAAGTTCAGCACCCAGTATACTATGTTTCTGAAGTTTTAACTCCATCCAAGCAGAGATATCCACATTATCATAAGCTGGTTTATGGGATTTACATGACCACGAAGAAGGTTTCGCATTATTTCTCTGATCACTCCATTACAGTCATCAGCGACGCACCATTATTAGAAATTCTGAACAACAGAGATGCAACTTGTCGAGTGACAAAATGGGCGATTGAACTCCTTCCCTTAGATATCAAGTTTGAGGCAAAGAAAGCTATCAAGTCCCAGGCAATAGCAGATTTCCTCACCGAGTGGGTCGAACAGCAACTGCCGACTCAGATTCACTCGGATCACTGGAGCATATTCTTTGATGGATCTAAGGTGTTGAATGGGTCTAGTGCTGGGGTGGTATTGGTACCCCCCCTGAGGCTACAAGCTACGCTATGTTCTCCAAATCCATTTCGATTCCTCCAACAATGAAGCTGAATATGAGGCACTTTTGTATGGTTTGCGTATGGCCATTTCACTCGGTGTCCGTCGCCTCATGGTCTACGGCGACTCAGATTTGGTGGTGAATCAAGTGATGAAGGAGTGGGATGTCAGAAGCCCAGCTATGACTGGATACTGCAATGCGGTGAGAAAGTTAGAGAAGAAGTTTGAAGGTTTAGAACTCCATCATATACCCCGACTGAAAAATCAAGCGGCGGATGATTTGGCGAAGATAGGCTCCAAGAAGGAAGCCATTCCCAGTATTGTGTTTTTGGAGCATATTCATACACCTTCAGCCCAGGAAGATCCTTTCACTGAAGAGCCCCCGCAACCAAAGAGCGCCACTGATCCGACTGAAGTCGAAGTCCCTGCCGTGGTCGACTTGATCATGGAGGTTCTGGTCATCACTCCTGACTGGAGACTGCCGTACATTGTGCACATCCTCAGGAAGGAACTCCCAGAGGACAAAGAAGAGGCCCGATAGATCGTCCGCCAATCCAAAGCTTTTACTATGATAAGAGGGCAGTTGTTTAGAGAAAGTGTAACTGGAGTCAGCCAGAAATGCATAACACCAGAGGAAGGTCGAGTGATCCTCAATGACATCCACTCGGGGACTTGTGGTCACCATGCGTCCTCTCGGACCATTGTGGCCAAAGCATACCAAGCAGGATTTTATTGGCCACGGGCAAATGAGATGGCACAAGAAATAGTTGACAAATGCGAAGGTTGCCAATTTTACTCCAACATGTCTCACAAGCCTACGTCAGCCCTGAAGACCATTCCACTCGTTTGGCCCTTTGCTGTTTGGGGTTTGGACATGGTTGGACCTCTGAGAATAGGTAGGAGCGGCTTCACTCATGTGCTCGTGGCAGTCGACAAATTCACCAAACGGATTGAAGCCAAACCTATCAAAAGTCTTGAAGCTAGTACTGTGGTCAGTTTCATCAGAGAGTTAACATTCAGATATGGTGTTCCGCACATCATCATCACTAACAATGGCTCGAACTTCGATTCGGATGATTTCAGAGCCTTCTGTGCTTCCCAAGGCACTCGAGTCAACTATGCTTTAGTCGCCCACCCCCAGTCAAATGGACAAGCTGAAAGAGCAAATGGGTTGATCCTCAAAGGACTGAAACCCCGAATGATGCGTGACCTCAAACATGCAGCAGGCGCCTGGGTCGATGAACTTCCGTCAATACTTTGGGGTTTGAGGACGACTCTGAATCGGTCGACTGGTCGAACTCCATTCTTCTTGGTCTATGGAGTTGAAGCTGTGCTCCCGAGTGACTTGCTTCACAATGCACCCAGAGTCGAGCTCTTCTTAGAAGCTGAAGCAGAACAGGCTCAGCAAGACGCAGTTGATCTCCTGGAAGAGGAAAGAGAGATGGCTCTGATCCGATCGACCATTTATCAGCAAGACCTGCATCGATTCCACGCCAGAAACGTGAGGGGTCGAGCATTTCAGGAAGGAGATTTGGTTCTTCGACTGGATCAACAGAAGCCACACAAGCTCGCCCCTACTTGGGAAGGTCCTTTCATCATCACTAGAGTGCTTCACAACGGGGCGTACCACCTCTACAATGTCGAGCATAAGAAAGACGAGCCACGCGCTTGGAATGTGGAGTTGCTCCGCCCCTTTTACACTTAAGCATTCAAACTGTTGAGATGTAATAAGAAATAGCCTTTAGTTTGATTATCAAAGACATGGTTTTACAGTCTTGTAAATGGTCGTTGTTCCTTTTTTGTATGTTCTAAATCCCTCAGTGGGTGCCTTAGATGCGAATCCGTTTCGCCTAAGTTTAAAAATTCCTACCGAGTGATGAGCAAGTCTCTCACTCAGGGGCTTAGCTGTGAATCCGTTTCGCCTAAGTTGAAAAAATCCTACCGAGTGGTGAGCAAGTCTCTCACTCGGGGGCTTAGCTGCGAATCCGTTTCGCCTAAGTTGAAAAAATCCTACCGAGTGGTGAGCAAGCCTCTCACTCGGAGGCTTAAATGCAGTCCAGTACTCGCCTAAGTTGAAAAAATCCTACCGAGTGGTGAGCAAGCCTCTCACTCGGAGGCTTAGCTGCAGTCCAGTACTCGCCTAAGTTTGAAAAATCCTATGGAGTGGTGATCAAGCCTCTCACTCGGAGGCTTAGCTGCAGTCTAGTACTCGCCTAAGTTGAAAATCCTACCGAGTGGTGAGCAAGCCTCTCACTCGGAGGCTTAGCTGCAGTCCAGTACTCGCCTAAGTTTGAAAAATCCTACCGAGTGGTGAGCAAGCCTCTCACTCGGAGGCTTAGTTGCAGTCCAGTGCTCGCTTAAGTTTAAAAAATCCCATCGAGTGATGAGCAAACCTCACACTCGGGGGCTTAGCTGCAGTCCAGTACTCACCTAAGTTCAAAAAATCCCACTGAGTGATGAGCAAACCTCATACTCGGGGGCTTAGCTGCAGTCCAGTTCTCGCCTAAGTTCAAAAAATCCCACCGAGTGATGAGCAAACCTCACACTCGGGGGCTTAGCTGCAGTCCAGTACTCGCCTAAGTTCAAAAAATCCCACCGAGTGATGAGCAAACCTCACACTCGGGGGCTTAGCTGCAGTCCAGTTGTCGCCTAAGTTCAAAAAATCCCACTGAGTGATGAGCAAACCTCACACTCAGGGGCTTAGCTGCAGTCCAGTAATCGCCTAAGTTCAAAAATAATCCCACCGAGTGATGAGCAAACCTCACACTCGGGGGCTTAGCTACAGTCCAGTACTCGCCTAAGTTCAAAAAATCCCACCGAGTGATGAGCAAACCTCACACTCGGGGGCTTAGCTGCAGTCCAATACTCGCCCCAAGTTCAAAAAATCCCACCGAGTGATGAGCAAACCTCACACTCGGGGGCTTAGCTGCAGTCCAATACTCGCCTAAGTTTGAAAAACACCCCTATCCACAAGGACGACGAGGAGCTGGTCGACTGCAACCCTCTCTTCGGAGCTGCGCCACAAGTACAACGTGCACTCCATCCCTATCCGCAAGGACGACGAGGTGCAGGTCGACTACAACCCTCTCCTCGGAGCTGCGCCACAAGTACAACGTGCGCTCCATCCCTATCCGCAAGAACAATGAGGAGTTGGTCGACTACAACCCTCTCATCGGAGATGTGCCACAAGTACAACATGTGCTCCATCCCTATCCTCAAGGACGACAAGGTGCAGGTCAACTGCAACCCTCTCCTTGGAGCCGCACCACAAGTACAATGTGCGCTCCATTCTCATCCGCAAGGACGATGAGGTGCAGGTCGACTGGGATATCCTCCTTAGAATTGCATCTCAAGTTCAAAGAATATTTCGAGTGAAGAACAAGTTCCACTCGAAGGCAAACGCAAGCACATGCAGAAGATAAACCAAGTTCGAATAGAATCTTAAAAGTTTCAGGACAAAGATAAAAGAACTCGGGCATTAGGCCCGAAGGAGTTTAACGGTTACAAAATCACTCGGCATTCCGACGCAAATTTAAGGGGAGGTATCAAGTTTGTTCACTCCGTAGGAGGAGGGCTTGCAGGCTCGACGAACTCGTCCAGATCGATCCCGTCAGCGATCCGAGTGGTAGGAGAAATGAAAGTCTCCATGAAGGATTGGAAGTCGTGTCTTTTGGTGTTAGCAACCTTGATCACTGCCAACTTCTCTTCTCGAGCTTCTTTGAAGTGGACCCTGACCAGCGACAGAGCCACGTCAGCACCGCATCGGGCAGAAGACTTCTTCCATTCCTGCACTCGACCAGGAACCTCATTGAGTCGAGTCGTCAGAGACTAGAGATCATTCTGAAGCATTTCCCTTAGCCAGAGTGATGTATCAATGCGCGACGTCGCCACCTTCAAGCGAGCAAGATGACTGGTAACGCTAGCAACGCGAGATTCTAGCCGAAGCACATTCATGGCAGCCTCATCACCGACTGGAGAAAGGATGGGATCCAAGCCCATCTCGATCCGTCCAGTTTCCTCTTCAAAGTTTTGGCAGAATTCTGCAGATTCAAGGAGTTAATAAGTCGACTGATCCGCAGTGACTTGCAAAAAGTAAAACAGTCGGATAAAAAAGGGGGGGGTACCTTCGAGCATAAGGAAGAGCTTCTTGGCGAGGTCTTTCAAATAAGCTTCCAAGTCGTTTCTCCTACGAGACATGCTTTCCAGCTGCTCGTTCAGAGTCACCTTATCCTTCTTCAGACGAGTCGCCTCTCGGTTGGATTTAGTAAGAGACGACTTCAGCTTGGTTATTTCCTCCTCTAGCGCTCTGACCGAAGCCAGCTTTTTGTTAGCAAGGGCAGTCTTCTCCTGAGCCTCCTTTTGTGCAGCTGCAAGGTCGAGGTCCTTCTTTGCCAGAGCCAGCCTCATTTTCCTTGCAAAACACGCATTTGGGTCAAACAGAAGTACGAAGGGATAACTTGAAGGATGGTCGAGATAAGCAGTCGACAAGCCGTTACCTTCCGTACCAGCAACTTCATCTTGAGCCGTTTTTAAGTTCTGTTGGGCTAGCTCCAAGTCAAGGTTGAGTTGCCTCTGCTTTTCCTCGAATTCAGCGAATTTGGAGATAAGCGCACATGATTTCTACAATGAGTAAAAGACATGTCAGTGGACAAGATCAAAGATTGTTTACTTCTGAGTGAATAAAACTTTAAAGACTGCTGCAGAATCAAACATTCTACAGTAGTCTCGAGGACTACACCCGGTGGGTGCACTTAGCGTGCCCCCACTGGTTCAGATTCCACTCAACACGGCCCGCCTAGACCGAGTGGAAGAAGAAGAAAAAAAGAGAAAGAAGTACTCAGACGCCAACCGACTGCCAGCAGTCGACTGCGGTCTCGGGGACTACACCCAGTGGGTGCACTTAGCATGACCCCACTGATTTAGATTCCACTCGACACGGCCTGCCCAAACCGAGTGGAAGAGTGAAAACAACAAAGATGGCAAAACACCCAGTGGGTGTGCAGATGCGAAGTGCATGACAACAAGGGATTACACGGAGAAAAGTATTCAGGTAGCATATCCTAACAGAACAAGTTCAGCCGGAAGCCAACTTACTTGGACATTGGCTCGAAGGGCCGCGCTAGCGTCGTAAGCAGCCTGACTGTTTTTGTGCACCACCTTCACCCGCTCCATCATTATGCCAGCCTGGCGAATGACTTTCGCAGCGGCGTCCGCCTGGCTTTCTGCAACGTGATGAGTGGTGAAGAATGGGACTGACGGTCCAGACACAGTAGCTTGAAGTTCTGAGGTATGAAGTTGGACAGTTGAAGCAGCACTGGCACAGTCGACGATGTGGGGCGTACACTCGACACTGGATCAGCAAAAGTAACAAAAACCCTGCTCACGTCTTCAAGCTATTGAACTACAACCTCTGCCGCCGGTTCCGATTTGGATGTCTTTGCAGCTGATGCCTTCTTGTTCCTCCTGGGCCTCAGCGGAACGTCCTCGTCATCATCTGGAAGCTCAATGATATTGGGAGGGGCTGCAAAGAGATCAGTCGACCCCAGATCAGTCGTCAGAATTTAATCGACCAAGTAACCAAGGACAGGATTACGGGAGTTGTACTTGGGTTGGAGGTGACTGCATCTTCCATCTCTTCATCTTCATACTTGTGGGTGGAAGTCCCGGAGGTAGCAGCTCTGCAAATTTCAATATTCAGTCGGTCACATCTATCGCACCGAGTCAACCAAAGAATCAGGTCTGATTATTACCCAGAGACAGTAGGAATGGCCACTTTGATCTTGGGCAAAGCCTTCGGCGGTTTGGATGATGCAGCTTTCAGTTGTTTCGGCACCTTGTCAGTCCGTGTTGGAGACGATGCAGCTTTCGGTTACTTCGGTGCCCTCTCAGTCGGCACTGGGGAAGACGTCCAAGGGCGCTTCAACGACTGTCCAGTTGGTGCGGTCGCTTTGTCATGGATGCTTGCCGAGTCGTGAGTGTGCTTGGATCTTTTTCCCCTACGAGGAGGTGAATCTACGTCTTCTTCATCACTCGGGTCGTCACTCTCCTCGTCCTCCTCCTCGTCACAGTGCCACTCGCCGCTCTCGCCCCCGCTCGCCTCCCCCTCTGCATCCTACTCCTACTCCCCGTTGGGCATCGAGTACATCTCAGTAAGGGCCTGAAAGATAACAAGCAAAGCAAAAATCAGCCAGTTGTGAACAAGCGGTTACATGATGAATCAAGAAAACACTCGGCAATCCAGAGTCGGACCTGGTCTGGCTGGCGCGAGTTGTCGAATGGAGGGACTCTCCTGGACCCCTTGGGGTTATCCTTGTTGCCAGTGATGCCTTTCAGCCACTTCTCCACCGTGTCCTTGTCGACGTCCTCCGGGTGGATCCGATTGGAATCCTCAATACCCGAGTACATCCACATCGGATGGTCACGGGCTTAGAGCGGCTGGATGCGTCGTTTAAGGAAGACCTCCAACATATCCATACCAGTCACGCCGTCCCGGATGAGCTGGACCACCTGCTCGACCAACACCTTCACCTGCGCCTTCTCTTCTGGGATCACTTTCAAGGCGGAGGGCTTCTCGACCCGAGCCATGGTGAAAGCAGGAAGTTCGGTCGACTGACCTAGAGTCGGCTGGTCTTTGCAATAAAACCAGGTCTATTGGGGAACATAGCAATTTCAAAATTTTCCTACGCACACGCAAGATCATGGTGATGCATAGCAACAAGAGGGGAGAGTGTGTCCACGTACCCTCGTAGACCGAAAGTGGAAGCGTTAGCACAACGCGGTTGATGTAGTCGTACGTCTTCACGATCCGACCGATCAAGTACCGAACGCACGGCACCTCCGAGTTCTGCACACGTTCAACTCGATGATGTCCCTCGAACTCCGATCTAGCCGAGCTTTGAGGGAGAGTTCCGTTAGCACGACGGCGTGGTGACGATGTTGATTTCTACCGTTGCAGGGCTTCGCCTAAGCACCGCTACGATATTATCAAGGTGGACTATAGTGGAGAGGGGCACCGCACACGGCTAAAAGATCCAAGAGATCAATTGGTGTGTCTCCAAGGGGTGCCTCCCTCCCCGTATATAAAGGAGTGGAGGAGGAGGAGGGGGCCGGCCACCCTAGGCGCGCCCCATGAGGAGTCCTACTCCCACCGGGAGTAGGACTCTCCCTTTTCCATGTGGGAGTAGGAGAGGAGAGGGAAGGAGAGAGAGGGGAAAGGAAAGGGGGGCGCCCCCCTCCTTGTCCAATTCGGACTGGGGGGGAGGGGGCGAGTGGCTGCCCTTTGGCCGCCCCTCCATTTCTCCATTAGGGCCCAATAGGCCCATTAGTCTCCCCGGGGGGTTCCGGTAACCCCCCGGTACTCCGGTATATGCCCGAAACTCCCCAAAACCATTCTGGTGTCTGAACATAGTCGTCCAATATATCGATCTTTACGTCTCGACCATTTAGAGACTCCTCATTATGTCCATGATTACATCCAGGACTCCGAACTACCTTCGGTACATCAAAAACCAAAAACTCATAATATAATCGTCATTGAACTTTAAGCGTGCGGACCCTATGGGTTCGAGAACTATGTAGACATGACCGAGACACGTCTTCGGTCAATAACCAATAGTGGAACCTGGATGCTCATATTGGTTCCTACATATTCTATGAAGATCTTTATCGGTCAAACTGCATAACAACATACATTGTTCCTTTTGTCATCGGTATGTTACTTGCCCGAGATTCGGTCGTTGGTACCTCAATACCTAGTTTAATCTCTTACCGGCAAGTCTCTTTACTCGTCCTGTAACACATCATCCCGCAACTAACTCATTGGTTGCAATGCTTGCAAGGCTTAAGTGATGTGTACTACCGAGTGGGCCCAGAGATACCTCTCTGACAATCGGAGTGACAAATCCTAATCTCGAAATACGCCAACCCAACAAGTACCTTCGGAGACACCTGTAGAGCACCTTTATAATCACCCAGTTACGTTGTGACGTTTGAAGCACACAAAGTGTTCCTCCAGTAAACGGGAGTTGCATAATCTCATAGTCATAGGAACATGTATAAGTCATGAAGAAAGCAATAGCAACAAACTAAACAATCAAGTGCTAAGCTAACGGAATGGGTCAAGTCAATCACATCATTCTCCTAATGATGTGATCCCGTTAACCAAATGACAAATCTTTGTCTATGGCTAGGAAACATAACCATCTTTGATCAACGAGCTAGTCAAGTAGAGGCATACTAGTGACACTCTGTTTGTCTATGTATTCACACATGTATCATGTTTCCGGTTAATACAATTCTAGCATGAATAATAAACATTCATCATGATATAAGGAAATAAATAATAACTTTATTATTGCCTCTAGGGCATATTTCCTTCAGTCTCCCACTTGCACTAGAGTCAATAATCTAGATTACACAGTAATGATTCTAACACCCATGGAGCCTTGGTGTTAATCATGTTTTGCTCGTGGAAGAGGCTTAGTCAACGGGTCTGCAACATTCAGATCCGTATGTATCTTGCAAATCTCTATGTCTCCCACCTGGACTTGATCCCGGATGGAGTTGAAGCGTCTCTTGATGTGCTTGGTTCTCTTGTGAAATCTAGATTCCTCTGCCAAAGCAATTGCACCAGTATTGTCACAAAAGATTTTCATTGGACCCGATGCACTAGGTATGGCACCTAGATCGAATATGAACTCCTTCATCCAGACTCCTTCATTTGCTACTTCCGAAGCAACTATATACTCCGCTTCACATGTAGATCCCGCTACGACGCTTTGTTTAGAACTGCACCAACTGACAGCTCCACCGTATCCGGTTTGCGATTTAGAATCGTCCGGATCAACGTCAAAGCATGCATTGACGTAACCATTTACGATGAGCTCTTTGTCACCTCCGTAAACGAGAAACATATCCTTCGTCCTTTTCAGGTATTTCAGGATGTTCTTAACCGCTGTCCAGTGATCCACTCCTGGATTACTTTGGTACCTCCCTGCTAAACTAATAGCAAGGCACACATCAGGTCCGGTACACAGCATTGCATACATGATAGAGCCTATGGCTGAAGCATAGGGAACACCTTTCATTTTCTCTCTATCTTCTGTAGTGGTCGGGCATTGAGTCTTACTCAACTTCACACCTTGTAACACAGAAAAGAACCCTTTCTTTGCTTGATCCGTTTTGAACTTCTTCAAAACTTTGTCAAGGTATGTGCTTTGTGAAAGTCCAATTAAGCATCTCGGTCTATCTCTATAGATCTTGATGCCCAATATATAAGCAGCTTCACCGAGGTCTTTCATTGAAAAACATTTATTTAAATATACTTTTATGCTATCCAGAAATTCTATATCATTTCCAATCAACAATATGTCATCCACATATAATATCAGAAATGCTATAGAGCTCCCACTCACTTTCTTGTAAATACAGGCTTATCCAAAAGTCTGTATAAAACCATATGCTTTGATCACACTATCAAAATGTTTATTCCAACTCCGAGAGGCTTGCACCAGTCCATAAATAGATCGATGGAGCTTGCACACTTTGTTAGCTCCCTTTGGATCCATAAAACCTTCAGGTTGTATCATATACAACTCTTCTTACAGAAATCCATTTAGGAATGCAGTCTTTACATCCATTTGCCAAATTTCATAATCATAAAATGCAGCAATAGCTAACATGATTCGGACGGACCTAAGCATCGCTACGGGTGAGAAGGTCTCATCGTAGTCAACTCCTTGAACTTGTCGAAAACCTTTCGCAACAAGTCGAGCTTTGTAGACAGTAACATTACCATCGGCGTTTGTCTTCTTCTTGAAGATCCATTTATTCTTGATGGCTTGTCGATCATCGGGCAAGTCAACCAAAGTCCACACTTTGTTCTCATACATGGATCCCATCTCAAATTTCATGGCCTCAAGCCATTTTGCGGAATTTGAGCTCATCATCGCTTCCTCATAGTTCGTGGGTTCGTCATGGTCTAGTAACATGACCTCCAGAACAGGATTACCGTACCACTCTGGTGCGGATCTTACTCTGGTTGACCTACTAGGTTCGGTAGTAACTTGATCTGAAGTTTCATGATCATCATTAGCTTCCTCACTAATTGGTGTAGATGTCACATGAACCGGTTTCTATGATGAACTACTTTCCAATAAGGGAGCAGATACAATTACCTCATCAAGTTCTACTTTCCTCCCACTCACTTCTTTCGAGAGAAACTCCTTCTCTAGAAAAGATCCATTCTTGGCAACGAATGTCTTGCCTTCGGATCTGTGATAGAAGGTGTACCCAACAGTTTCCTTTGGGTATCCTACGAAGACACATTTCTCCAATTTGGGTTCGAGCTTATCAGGTTGAAGCTTTTTCACATAAGCGTCGCAGCCCCAAACTTTAAGAAATGACAACTTTGGTTTCTTGCCAAACCATAGTTCATAAGGTGTCATCTCAACGGATTTTGATGGTGCCCTATTTAACGTGAATGCGGGCGTCTCTAAAGTATAACCCCAAAATGATAGCGGTAAATCAGTAAGAGACATCATAGATCGCACCATATCTAGTAAAGTACGATTACGACGTTTGGACACACCATTACACTGTGGTGTTCCGGGTGCCGTGAGTTGCGAAACTATTCCGCATTGTTTCAAATGTAGACCAAACTTGTAACTCAAATATTCTCCTCCACGATCAGATCGTATAAACTTTATTTTATTGTTGTGATGATTTTCAACTTCACTCTGAAATTCTTTGAACTTTTCAAATGTTTCAGACTTATGTTTCATTAAGTAGATATCCCCATATCTACTTAAATCATCTGTGAAGGTGAGAAAATAACGATACCCGCCGCGAGCCTCAACATTCATTGGACCACATACATCAGTATGTATGATCTCCAACAAATCAGTTGCTCGCTCCATAGTTCGGGAGAATGGAGTTTTAGTCATCTTGCCCATGAGGCATGGTTCGCAAGTACCAAGTGATTCCAAAAGTCCATCAGTATGGAGTTTCTTCATGCGCTTTATACCAATATGACCCAAACGGCAGTGCCATAAATAAGTTGCACAATCATTATCAACTCTGCATCTTTTGGCTTCAACATTATGAATATGTCTATCACTACTATCGAGATTCATCAAAAATAGACCACTCTTTAAGGGTGCATGACCATAAAAGATATTACTCATATAAATAAAACAACCATTATTCTCAGATTTAAATGAATAACCGTCTCACATTAAACAAGATCTAGATATAATTTTCATGCTCAATGCTGGCACCAAATAATAATTATTTCGGTCTAAACTAATCCCGAAGGTAGATGTAGAGGTAGCGTGCCGACGACGATCACATCGACTTTGGAACCATTTCCCACGCGCATCGTCACCTCATCCTTAGCCAGTGTTCGCTTAATCCGTAGTCCCTGTTTCGAGTTGCAAATATTAGCAACAGAACCAGTATCAAATACCCAGGTGCTACTACGAGCTCTGGTAAGGTACACATCAATAACATGTATATCACATATACCTTTGTTCACCTTGCCATCCTTCTTATCCGCCAAATACTTGGGGCAGTTCCGCTTCCACTGACCAGTCTGTTTGCAGTAGAAGCACTCAGTCTCAGGCTTAGGTCCATACTTGGGTTTCTTCTCCTGAGCAGCAACTTGTTTGATGTTCTTCTTGAAGTTCCGCTTATTCTTCCCTTTGCCATTTTTCTTGAAACTGGCGGTCTTATGGACCATCAACACTTGATGCTCCTTTTTGATTTCTACCTCCGCAGCCTTTAGCATTGCGAAGAGCTCAGGAATTGTATTATTCATCCCTTGCATATTGTAGTTCATCACGAAGCTTTTGTAGCTTGGTGGCAGTGATTGAAGAACTCTATCAATGACACTATCAACAGGAAGATTAACTCCTAGTTGAGTCAAGTGATTATGATACCCATACATTTTGAGTATATGCTCACTAACAGAACTATTCTCCTCCATCTTGCAGCTATAGAACTTATTGAAGACTTCGTATCTCTCAATCCAGACATTTGCTTGAAATATTAACTTCAACTCCTAGAACATCTCATATGCTCCATGATGTTCAAAGCGTCGTTGAAGTCCCGGTTCTAAGCCGTAAAGCATGGCACACTGAACTATCGAGTAGTCATCAGCTTTGCTCTGCCATGTGTTCATAACATCAGGTGTTGCCCCTGCAGCAGGTTTGGCACTTAGCGGTGCTTCCAGGACGTAATTCTTCTGTGCAGCAATGAGGATAATCCTCAAGTTACGGACCCAGTCCGTGTAATTGCTACCATCATCTTCCAACTTTGCTTTCTCAAGGAACGCATTAAAATTCAACGGAACAACAACACGAGCCATCTATCTACAACAAACATAGACATGCAAAATACTATCAGGTACTAATTTCATGATATATTTAAGCTCAATTAATCATATTACTTAAGAACTCCCACTTAGATAGACATCTCTCTAATCATCTAAGTGATCACGTGATCCAAATCAACTAAACCATAACCGATCATGACGTGAAATGGAGTAGTTTTCAATGGTGAACATCATTATGTTGATCATATCTACTATATGATTCATGCTCAACCTTTCGGTCTCAGTGTTCCGAGGCCATATCTGCATATGCTAGGCATGTCAAGTTTAACCTGAGTATTTTGCGTGTGCAAAACTGGCTTGCACCCGTTGTAGATGGATGTAGAGCTTATCATACCCGATCATCACGTGGTGTCTGGGAGAACACTTTTTTCTTGAAATTTAGTGAGAGATCAGCATTATAATTCTACCGTCAATCAAAGCAAAATAAGATGCATAAAAGATAAACATCACATGCAATCAATATAAGTGATATGATATGGTCATCATCATCTTGTGCTTGCGATCTCCATCTCCGAAGCACCGTCATGATCACCATCGTCACCGGTGCGACACCTTGATCTCCATCGTAGCATCATTGTCGTCTCACCAACTATTGCTTCTACGACTATCGCTACCGCTTAGTGATAAAGTAAAGCAATTACAGGGCGATTGCATTGCATACAATAAAGCGACAACCATATGGCTCCTGCCAGTTGCCGATAACTCTGTTACAAAACATGATCATCTCAGACAATAAATATAGCATCATGTCTTGACCATATCACATCACAACATGCCCTGCAAAAACAAATTAGATGTCCTCTACTTTGTTGTTGCAAGTTTTACGTGGCTACTACGGGCTGAGCAAGAACTGTTCTTACCTACGCATCAAAACCACAACAATAGTTCGTCAAGTTAGTGTTGTTTTAACCTTCTCAAGGACCGGGCATAGCCACACTCGGTTCAAATAAAGTTGTAGAAACTCACACCCGCCAGCCACCTGTGTGCAAAGCACGTCGCTAGAACCAGTCTCGCGTAAGCGTACGTGTAATGTCGGTCCGGACCACTTCATCCAACAATACCGCTGAACCAAAGTATGACATGCCGGTAAGCAGTATGACTTGTATCGCCCACAACTCACTTGTGTTCTACTCATGCATATAATATCAACGCATAAAACTAGGCTTTGATACCACTTTTGAGGAACGTAGTAATTTCAAAATTTTCCTACACACACGCAAGATCATGGTGATGCATAGCAACGAGAGGGGAGAGTGTGTCCACGTACCCTCGTAGACCGAAAGAGGAAGCGTTAGCACAATGTGGTTGATGTAGTCGTACATCTTCACGATCCGACCGATCAAGTACCAAACGCACGGCACCTCCGAGTTCTGCACACGTTCAACTCGATGACATCCCTCGAACTCCGATCCAGCCGAGCTTTGAGGGAGAGTTCCATCAGCACGACGGCGTGGTGACGATGTTGATGTTCTACCATTGCAGGGATTCGCCTAAGCACCGCTACGATATTATCGAGGTGGACTATAGTGGAGAGGGGCACCGCACACGGCTAAAAGATCCAAGAGATCAATTTTTGTGTCTCCAAGGGGTGCCTCCCTCCCCGTATATAAAGGAGTGGAGGAGGAGGAGGAGGGGGCCGGCCACCCTAGGCGCGCCCCATGAGGAGTCCTACTCCCACCGGGAGTAGGACTCCCCCTTTTCCATGTGGGAGTAGGACAGGAGAGGGAAGGAGAGAGAGGGGAAGGAAAGCCCCCCACTCCTTGTCCAATTCGGACTGGGGGGGAGGGGGCGCGCGCCTGCCCTTTGACCGCCCCTCCATTTCTCCATTAGGGCCCAATAGGCCCATTAGTCTCCCCGGGGGTTCCGGTAACCCCCCAGTACTCCGGTATATGCCCGAAACTCCCCAAAACCATTCTGGTGTCCGAACATAGTCATCCAATATATCGACCTTTACGTCTCGACCATTTCGAGACTCCTCGTTATGTCCGTGATAACATCCAGGACTCCGAACTACCTTCGGTACATCAAAAACCATAAACTCATAATATAATCGTCATCGAACTTTAAGTGTGCGGACCCTACGGGTTCGAGAACTATGTAGACATGACCGAGACACGTCTCCGGTCAATAACCAATAGCGGAACCTAGATGCTCATATTGGTTCCTACATATTCTACGAAGATCTTTATCGGTCAAACCGCATAACAACATACGTTGTTCCTTTTGTCATCGGTATGTTACTTGCCCGAGATTCGATCGTCGATACCTCAATACCTAGTTCAATCTCATTACTGGCAAGTCTCTTTACTCGTTCCGTAACACATCATCCCGCAACTAACTCATTAGTTGCAATGCTTGCAAGGCTTAAGTGATGTGTATTACCGAGTGGGCCCAGAGATACCTCTTCGACAATCGGAGTAACAAATCCTAATCTCGAAATACGCCAACCCAACAAGTACCTTCGGAGACACCTGTAGAGCACCTTTATAATCACCCAGTTACGTTGTGACGTTTGGTAGCACACAAAGTGTCTTTACTGGCTTCATATAATTCTGAAAACACAAGTTTTCTTGAAGCCTCTTGCTCATATCTCTCATCAAAGGGTGCTATTCTATAATGTTTCTTTAGCAGATCCCTCGCTAATCCGAGCGAGCTTTCAAATATTTGTCCCATAGCATAAGCAATAAGGAAGCCAAAATATAAAAGTATTTCCAAGGTTGCAGGGTATGATTGATTAATTAATCTTTCCAAATCTAATCCTGGTTCATTGGAACCATATAAGCCCATACCCAGAACTCCGATTAAGAAAAATATGGAACAGCCTGCAGTGTACAAAATAAACTTTGTAGCTGAATATAGATGCCTCTTCCCCCCCCCCTACATGGATAAAAGTAAGTAAACAAGAATTAATTTTAACTCCCACATGATAAAAAAAGTAAAAGGTCTCGCGAAGAAAATAATCCTATTTGACCACTATACATTGCGAGCATCAGGAAATAGAATAATCGCGATATTACTACTTTTCACTTTGTTCATTGGATTCATAGGAATCTCTTTTGATAATGGAGGAATTGGTAATGGAATAGCAGAGTTAACCATATTATCAAAGTGGTTAACTCCCTCAATAAACTCTACCCAGGAAAGTTCTAATTCTTTATATGGAAATCTGGGGCCAGGGGATCATTCCATTGACTCATACTGATGATAATTTTTTTACTCCACGAGCATTTTTTCCAAATTGGCCAAGTTACCCATTGCATATTGGCACTTATCGAGTATAGAATAGATCTGCTTCTCTTTCTTCTTATGAACAGAACTGGCTTCTTATTTTAATGGAATGAAATAAATATTCGCGCTTTCTCACACAGAATCCCCTAGAAGGGTTAGGTACATAGGATATGGATAGTCTTTTTCAATGCGATAAAATAAAGCGACATCGTGTCTATTTTTCTTTGCTAAAGGGGTATTTCCATGGGTTTGCCTTGGTATCGTGTTCATACTGTCGTATTGAATGATTCGGGTCGATTGCTTGCGGTGCATCGTTCCCCACAAGACAAGAACCTTTATTTTGAAATAAAAAAATCTATTCGCGTCGGAAATGAGAGATTTTTTGTTTCTCCATACAGAATTAGTTTCTTTAGATTCTGACGTAACAAACAATTTTTATGAGACATAAGAACCCCCATAAAAATATTTTTTACTTTACTAGACTTTTGAACTTAGAACACTAACAGGTCAAATATTCAGATAGCAATTTCCGAGCCGTATGAGGTAGGAAACTCTCAAGTACGGTTCTAAGGGAAGGAACTTCCTATTCCGACCGAGGAGAACAGGCCATTCTACAGGGTGATTCGGAAATTGCGGAAGCTTGGTTTGATCAAGCTACTGAATATTGGAAACAAGCTATAGCGCTTACTCCGGGAAATTATATTGAAGCACAGAACTGGTTGAATATTATGAAGCGCTTTGAATCAGTGTCGCATAAAACCCGAAATGGGGCGTGGCCAAGTGGTAAGGCAGCGGGTTTTGGTCCCGTTACTCGGAGGTTCGAATCCTTCCGTCCCAGATTGTTTCTGATGAAACAAACGGTGAAATCATATAGTATTCTGTACGAGACAAAAGTTTATTAAAGAGAATAATGATATCTTATTCTTTCTCAGAAAACATAATAAAGTCTTAAGTCCAGTCAAATTGACTATCTTTATTTTCATGAAAAAATGGGAGATCAATCCATAGATACCAATCGAAAATAAATAGACACTAAAAAAAGTACATGCTCAAACATCATTAACTAACTCCTTATCAATCTCGATTCATTTCAATATGAGGCTATTTACTCTATAATGGATAGGTAGAGCCAAAGAATGTGGACTATACAAGTTCGCAATACCTTTTGATGAAAGAAAGGGCTCCGGTGTATAGAGAGGGCCTCGTCGTTTAAAAGGGAACCATAGAAACGATGGAACCCACTATTTTTTTAGTATTATTAGAATGAATTTGTTATTTCGTATAGAAATAACTGAACGGAGTGGAATAAAAAATCGTGGTTGGGAAGGTTACTATAGCAAAATCCATTGGAATTAATATTTTATATATCGGAATAATTAGTTTTGTTATTAATGAGAAAAAGGATGGCTAAAAGAAGAGAAATCATTAGTTATTCATTAAGGTTAATTTGATTCAATGACCAGAGTTCCGCGAGGATATATAGCCCGGAGACGACGAACAAAAATGCGTTCATTTGCCTCAAACTTTAGAGGGGCTCATTTAAGACTTAATCGAATGATTCCACGCCTACGAATCAGTCGACATTTTGTACAAATTTTACGAATGGAAGCTCTTATTTTCATATTTCCGTATCCATTTTTAAACTATGAATCTAATCTTTTGGAAAAAATAAGTCTCTTCGCTTGAATTTTAGACCGGAGGCAGACCTAAGTCAAGGTAATCCTCCTTTGAAACACTTTGGTATTGCTCCTAGATAGATCATAATACAAAAAATCAATCAGAGCATAGGGAGCCATCTCATTATCTTTCCGTAAAGAAAAACTATGGTGGACTAACTGATCTTTAAATCATTTTATGAAAGAGCCCAATGCAAAAAAATGCATGTTGGGTCTTTGAAACAGTTCAAATCATTTCGATAATAATCCGTTTGATCTCTAAATTGATTTTTGATCGACCTATTTAATCTGATTCTCGTTAGAATTAAGTAGTCCTTACTTTAGTGTATGTAGGTAACATAAGATGTACGATAAAAAAATAAAAAAAATCTATTCACGTCGGAAATGAGAGATTTTTTGTTTCTCCATACAGAATTAGTTTCTTCAGATTCTGACGTAACAAACAATTTTTATGAGACATAAGCGGAATCCATACATAAATCGTATTCCCTTTTTATTTCAGACCTCTTTTCCCCATCTCACTTCTACTGCTTATTTGGATGTCTATGTGACCCATAGAAAGTTGGTCATATGTATTCTCTATTTTTTATTACTTAATTAAAGACTTTTACCCATTTTAAATTTTTTTTGGAATGAACACATCATTCAATTTGGCATACAGAGTACTAAAGATTTCATCGAAAACTTACAACAGCTTGCCAAACAAAGGCTAATAGAAAAAAGAATAGAGGTATAACAGGCATAATATCCACGATTGGATTGAAAATAGCATAAGCTTCGGTTACTAGCTCCAATTTGATACAAATTTTTTTTTGGGAACTCGTGGGAATGTGTTCTTATTTATTGATAGGCTTTTGGTTTACACGACCAATCGCAGCGAGTGCTTGTCAAAAAGCTTTTGTAACTAATCGTGTAGGGGATTTTGGTCTATTATTAGGAATTTTAGGCCAGAATGTATATTCTTCCTCAATATGCTATTGAGAGGAAAAGGATTTAATCCTTTATAAGAACTAAAGTTTTCATCGGAATATAAAAATAAAATATGTCTATGGTTGACTAATTGGCGGGCCCCAGGAATGGTTGAAGCCATACCCAATCGAAAAAGGATATTATCCAAACGCATTTCAAGTAATTGTAGTAAAACCTGGCCTGTTGACCTTTTTGCTTTTCCAGCGATATGTACATATCTAAGTAATTGTCGTTCTGTCAGACCATAATGAGATTATGCAGGATTATACACGAAAGATCCTTTTTTGGCTCTCTCTTTAGCCCTATGTCTCTTATCCCTAGGAGGCCTTCCTCCACTGGCAGGTTTCTTCAGAAAACTCTATCTATTCTGGTGTGGATGGCAAGCAGGCCTATATTTCTTGATTTCAATAGGACTCCTTACGAGCGTTCTTTCTATCTACTATTATCTAAAAATAATCAAGTTATTAATGACTGGACGAAACCAACGAATCTCAATTTGTCAAGTCTCATGATCATATCATGATCTATTTTTCTAATTGATTGCAATTAAACTCGGCTCAATCTTTTTTTTCTAAAAAAGATTGAGCCGAATAAAAATAGATCATGATATGATCATGAGACTTGACAAATTGAGATTCGTCTATTCTATATATCTAGAATATATATATTAAGGTATAATACAATAAAGAAATACAAATAAAATAATAAAATAATAAAATATCGTGAAACTAATAAATTTAGGTAAGAAACAAGATAAAATAAACCATATTTGATACCGGAATATTCAGTTTGGTAACCTGCTACTAATTCTTCCTCCGCTTCTGGTAAATCAAAGGGTAATCTTTCACATTCTGCCAAAGAAGAAATTAAAAAAACCAGAAAACCTCGCGAGGGACTTTCTTTGACAGAATATATAATTTCCTACTATGGAGCCCGCAAAGGGGTTGTAGATACTGCTGTGCGAACAGCAGATGCTGGATATCTTACACGTAGACTTGTTGAAGTAGTTCAACATATTATTGTGCGTAGAAGAGATTGTGGTACTATCCGAGGTATTTCTGTAAGTCCTCAAAATGGGATGACGGAAAAACTTTCCGGGGAATCCAGTTACAGGAGAACCAGGAACGGGGAGCTCTCCCCTTTTTCCGCCCGACTCTTTGATCTTAAGAATGCTGGTTTTAAGAACGAGTTATTGCCCTTCTCCGACCCTTACTGCCCAACCGGAGAGCAGACGGCCTAAATTTTGCCCCATATCATGGGATAAGTAAGCAGTTTTTTTTGTTGTATCGACCCAGTCGCTCACTAATTGATCTTTACGATGCTTTCTTTATCAATTTGAGAAACTTTATCCATAGAGTAGTAGTATAGGCCATACTTTCTTCGTTTTTTGATTCTCGTGAAGTGTATCGAGAAATTGGATTGTACATCTTTCATCTTTTTGATTTTGATATCGATTTTGATACATATAAGGTGTCCTACAGATAATGCAAATCGAAGCTATTTGATGTCTGACTCAGGCCTATATGACCGATCGATCGAAATACTCCAAGATTCATGGAATTACCACGACCTCGGTTGTGACTGAGTAGACATCCACAGGAATTAACTTATCAACTCCCCGAACAGTACTATAGGAATCCGTACTGAACATTCCCCCTGTAATAGTACAGGCTCCCATAGCAATGACGTATTTTGGTTCAGGCATTTGCTCGTATAATCTCACTAAAGAGGGAGCCATTTTCATAGTTACCGTACCGGCTGTTAAAATTAGGTCTCATTTTGATGAGCCTCGCTTTGAGGAATTCATGGAATAATCCATTTTCATGGAATAATGAATTAAGGAAGAAAGGATATGAGTCTACCGCTTACAAGAAAAGATCTCATGATAGTCAATATGGGCCCTCAACACCCATCAATGCATGGTGTTCTTCTATGTATTCACACATGTATCATGTTTGCGGTTGATACAATTCTAGCATGAGCAATAAACATTTATCATGATATAAGAAAATAAATAATAACTTTATTATTTCCTCTAGGGCATATTTCCTTCAAGGTCGACTGCCATCCTCGGATCGACTTAGGAAGGATCATGGCTGGGAAAGTGCTTTTACCTCTCATTTGAATCCCAAGACCCCCACACATCTGAATCACGTGCATCCTCTCGTCACTCGGGTTGGCCTTCTTGACCGACTGGGAATGACACATGAAAATGTGCTTGAAGAGACCCGAGTGTGGCCTACAACCTAAGAAGTTCTCGCACATGGACACGTAGGCAGCGAGATATACGATGGTGTTGGGAGTAAAGTGGTGGAGTTGTGCTCCAAAGAAGTTCAAGAATCCCCGGAAAAAAAGGATGGGGAGGCAAAGAAAATCCATGGTCAACATGGGTGGCGAGGAGAACGCACTCACCCTCTCGCGGATGCGGTTCAGTCTCGCCTTCCGAGAGCCGTGCCGATTCGTGGGGGATCATCCCCCCCTCGACCAGATCGTCGATGTCGTCCTGACTGATCGTCGACCGAATCTAGTCGCCCTGGATCCAGCCGCGCGTCAAGCCAGACCTCGATGAAGATCCACCCTGGCTGGACTTCTTCCCCTTCGCCTTCGTCGTCGCCTTCTTCGCACGCTCCAGAGCCATCGTCTTCTCCTTCCTCATGGTCGTGGGCGAAACTCGAACAGAGCAGCGATGCCGGGAGGAGAGGTGGATATGGCGGAGAGAGCGGAGAAGAAAGGAGGACAATGGGAGCGCATTGTGCATAAAACCCCAATCTGGCACCTTATATGAGGCCGCTTCCGACTGGCTGACCTGTGGGTCCGGACGATCATATCAAATCCCACAACAGTCGCGCGCGAGGTACGTGGCGAAAAAGGTGGTGCGGTGATCGAGGTGGCCTTGCCTAATCCCATCCGATTACTGCGGCCTCCTCCGTCCCACACGCTTCCCCAAAATACGAATCCCGCGATATCCACGAGCAGCAGGGCAACCTGTCAGACGGAAGATTTCTTTCATATCAGTACTCAAAGCGTCACCGTAAAGTTCACTCGGCAAAACCAAGAATGGATCAAGGCGACTGAAAAAGAAGTTGAAGTCATCATGATTGTTCATTTGGTCCCCATAAGGCGCTTCCGAAGCGCGAAAATTGAATTGGAGGTGTTCTCAACTCCTTCTCCACTCAAGCCCTGAACCATTCGGGGGCTAATGGTGAAGCTATATACCTAGGGTAGGGTCATAGGCCTGACCTAAACACCCTCCCCTAGGACACCATATTAAAACCAGAAACATTCAAGGGATAGCGTCATCCACTCGACTACAAGTCGTTCCACTCGGAAGATTCAGAGCCACTCGACCGCAACAATTATCACTCGACGGCCGAAGACCTAAAGTCACTCTGCACGGCAAACGGTCGGACGTTTACTTCATAGACTTAATAGGCATTTATATCACTTAATTGCTAGCGTTACCGGTAACGCCTCCTTCTTAATGTACTTTAAACCCTTTGTAACGTGGGCTGGCTGGGGTCCTGGCGCACTCTATATAAGCCACCCCACTCCACTGGCACAAGGGTTCGCACCCCCTGTAAACACACACATACATAACCCAGTCGACCGCCTCCGGGCACCGAGACGTAGGGCTATTACTTCCTCCGCGAAGGGCCTGAACTCGTAAAATTCGTGTGTACAACTTCGCCATAGCTAGGATCTTGCCTCCTCATACCTACCCCATTCTACTGTCAGTTTTAGATCCACGACAGTCGGCGTTGGAGGGCTTTCACTGTCCGAATGGTTGCAGCAGGTTTATGGTCCGTCTCGGAGATGCCCTAAGAACTTAAGTTGTGCTACCTTGGTCTATGTTAGAAGCGGGCTCGATGTGCCTGTTCTCTAAAATAACATTAAAGTGACATGATATATATTAGGGAGAAAAAGGGGAGCAGTTCCCAGTATGTTACAATTCACAAAGTTTGCTCTGTCTCCTGCAATTGACAAACCTCTATCTCCACATGAACAGGAACTATGACCCGTGAGCCGTGCCACACTTGCATAGTTTTTTTTTTTTGGCGGGTACACACTTGCATAGTTAATCATTTGACCCTTTAAACCATCCACATATCCTTTTCCTCCCAGACGTCAGGACGAGAGGAGCCTTCTAATAATACACCATAGACTACAAGCCTCAGGTTTACTATATTCGACCTTTTCTTGTATTCTCAGTCATGGATTGATGCATTGTGGAGTGGAGTCAAGACTCACTTTTGCCGCAAGGAAGGAGCCCTTTTGCCGCAAGGAAGGAGCCTAGCAGCGGCTAGCTACTTGTTTATGGTCCACAATTTTTTATTTGAAACTTCTACTAGAGACTCTCATCCAGAGTATTCGCAAAAAAAAAGGACTCTCATCCAGAGATTTGTTGACCAACATATAAATAATGATTGCTTGGATACTCGATTATTTGATATTGCACGGCCCAATAATTTGCCGAGCATTAATGTTCGATTCATCGACCTTGGCTTCGCCGTGATGCCACAAAGTCATTCGGGGGTATTTGGGCATCATCTCTGATCCTAATTAATCATGCGCACGTCCCTTTAGATCATGATGACGGCTACACTTAACTGCCTCCTGAAACAAACATAAACCGGCAACTTGGAAGAACTATATGCAGCATAATTTGTTCGAGTTTTCGCCGATTGCCACCAACAAAGTAACCACTCGACAGTCGACACCAGATACTGACTAGTTGTGATCGCTGCCTAAAATAATCTGCGACGGTCAAATCAACATAAGCGAAGCAAAGATTGTGGTAAGGGTTAGTTGAGGATGATGAGATCCAAAGGTATGCTTTTGTGAATCGGAAGGGGAAGCTCATGCATCCCAAGTGCAAAATCTCATCTGGAATAGGCCTATGTGAAACCATAAGTTCAGTCAAATCTGAGTTTTGCTCTCCTGAGTTTGTCAAATCTGGTGAACTTCTATCCAGAATCTTTCTCAAAATAATTCTTACCAAAATCGTGCTGGACGACCCAAACCACCCGAGGAGTCGGATCCCATAGCTTCAAAGAGAAGAGCCAGATTAAATCATGCATGTGCCAAACGACCTTACTTGATCTTGGGAGGAAAATGTTTATCTTTACCGAAAGAACAAGAGCTCCAAATTAAAGCACAAAACTGCATTGGACAAAAAGGGTTCTTGTCACGCAATACAAAACTGCATTGGACAAAAGGGGTTCTTGTCACGCAATTGTTATAGTGCATACATATGCAATCTGAACTCTAGACGGGGACGTGCACGGATGTAAAGAAATGAAAAGTTTATGATGACTAAGCAAGCATGCGCGGCGCAACATAAAATTTACTGATGACTAGGCGATTGTTCGGTTTGCGATTATTCAAGTTGGAAGCAGTTGGGTTGCGACCAATGGTGTCATGCGGTTAAGGATTGAAAACAACATTTAATTTTGGAGCATCGTGATGTCAAAGCCACCCCCACCGATTCAATTGGAAGAGTTCTTGTCTTCACTAATTAACTACTCCCTCCGTTTCATAATATAAGAGCGTGTAGTGTCAAAAACGCTCTTATATTATGGGCGGAAGGAGTAGATGTGTGGATAGAATAGCTCTGCAGAAGAAGAGGAGCCCTATAGAAATGAGATCGTATATGATAAGACATCTTCAATAGAAGATGCAAATTTAAAGATGTAAAACAAGAGATGTAAAAATTTACATTTTTAAAAAGTACTTTTTGCATCTTAAAAAAGGTGCCAACTCTAACAGAGGATGTAAAACGGATATATAAAAGAGCAACTCCAATGAAAGATGCTAATGGAGATGTAAAACTATACCTCACTACTATTTCATTGTAAAGTTTGGTGCGGTGCAGTGACGGAACCGGGGTGGAGGCGGCGTGGTCGGGGCATAGCCGGGGTGGCCTCGCGGGGTCGGGGTGGAGCGGGGCGTCCTGGCAGGGTCGGAGCGGAGCGGCGGTGGGCCGATTCGGGTCATACGACGGTGGGCGGTGGCCGAAACTAGGCGGACAGCGAGGTGAAGGTGGATCCACGGTGGGAGGATGAAGATGGGGGATGGGAAGTTTTTTTTTCAAAAAGGGGGATTCCCCGGCCTCTGCATCAGAACGATGCATACGGCCACATTTATTAAAAATAGTAAATAAGGTTTAACAAGGTCTTAAAGTCTGCAGACAAAAGGAGCGGCAAGCTCACACAGAGCCTCCATGCCAAAACAGAAAGTCTAACAAGCCACAACCGGCTGGCAAATTAACAGATAGGTAAACTAATCGCCTATCCTATTACATGACCGCCATCCAAACCGGTTGAAGATATCCCGCGCTACCATCTCCCACCGGACAGATCCAGTAACCAAACGCTCCCTGGCCTCTGTCGGAGTGAGTAAGGACCACATATGGATCAGCGCAGTAGCCCAGAATAAAACCTGCAAAAAATGAATAGTTGTTGTTCTGTTAAAAGCCAAATCATTTCTGCAGTTCCAAATTGCCCATAACAACGTACAAACTCCTACACGAATGTGTCTAGCTGTTTCGGAGTCTATCCCAGCAAGCCACGTCCCGAATAACGTGTTGATCGAATTCGGGGGAGTAATGTTAAAGGCAATTTGCACAGAGCGCCACAAGCCTCGTGCCAACGGGCAGTCAAAGAAGAGGTGCTTAATGGTCTCCTCCCGATCACAGAAACTACACATAGTAGAACCTGTCCAGTTACGCTTAACTAGATTGTCCTTTGTTAAAATTACTTGTTTATGTACAAACCACATAAACACTTTAATCTTTAAGGGGACCTTAACTTTCCAAACCTCTTTGGAACTAGGAATCACACTTGAGTTAATGATATCAATATACATCGATTTAACTGTAAACTTCCCAGATCTAGTAAGCTTCCACCACAACTGATCGGGCTGAGGATTTAACTGAACCCCCATCAATCTCTGAACCAAGTGAAGCCAAGCTTCCCATCGGTCCCCCACAAGCACCCTCCTAAACTGAATGTTGAGCGGAATGGACTGCAGAACCGTGGCAACGAGAGCCTCACGGCGCTGAAAAATACGATAAAGGGACGGATACTGGGTCGCCAAAGGCTCATCGCCAAGCCACGTATCCTCCCAAAATCGAGTGTCATTACCATTCCCGACAATACGCCTAGTTCTGTTAAAGAAGGTAGCTTTGATTCTCATGAGCCCCTTTCAGAACGGCGAATCATTTAGTCTCATAGTGACCTGGGACAGGGTCTTGGACTGCAAATATTTACTGCGTAAGATCTGTGCCCATGTTGCCTCCGTCTCAAGTGCCAACTTATACGGCCACTTACTGAGCAAACATCTATTCTTGACTTCTAGATTTTCAATGCCAAGCCCCCCTGGTCCTTTGGTCGATAGATAATATCCCATTTGGCCAGTCGGTATTTTCTCTTAAGTTCATCACTCTGCCAAAAGAATCGGGATCGATAGAAGTCCAGCCGTTTCCTAACCCCAACTGGGACCTCAAAGAAGGATAAGAGGAACATAGGTAAACTCGTGAGCACCGAGTTAATAAGGATCAACCGTCCTCCATACGACATGAGTTTTCTTTTCCAGCAACTCAGTTTTTTCTCAAACCGATCCTCTATGCACTCCCACTCGCTGTTTGTTAGCTTACGATGGTGAATGGGAATACCTAAATACGTAAAAGGTAGAGCCCCAACTTCACAACCAAACAATTGTCTATATGCCTCTTGTTCATCTTTGGCTCTACCAAAGCAGAACAGCTCGCTTTTATGGAAATTAATCTTAAGCCCCGTCAATTGTTCAAATAAGTATAACACTAGCTTCATGTTTCTCGCTTTGGCCAAATCGTGTTCCATAAAGATGATAGTATCATCAGCGTACTGCAAGATGGACACACCACAATCTACCAAATGAGGCACCAAGCCACCCACCTGAACGGCCTCTTTTGCCCTTCCTATCAGGATCGCCAATATGTCCACCACAATATTGAATAATATTGGAGACATAGGATCGCCTTGTCTCAATCCCTTATGCGTTTGGAAATAATGACCTATATCATCATTCACTTTGATTCCAACACTCCCTTTTTGCGTGAATGCTTCCACCTGGCGTCGCCAAGCTTCATCAAAGCCCTTCATGCGTAAGGCCTGTTGAAGGAACGGCCATTTGACTTTATCATATGTCTTCTCGAAATCCACTTTGAAAATAACCCCATCAAGTTTTTTCGTGTGGATCTCATGGAGCGTTTCATGAAGGACCACAACCCCTTCCAGGATGTTCCTGTCCGGCATGAAAGCCGTTTGAGTAGGCTGTACCACGGCGTGCGCAATCTGTGTTAGCCTATTCGTCCCAACCTTGGTAAAAATTTTGAAACTGACATTCAGAAAGCATATAGGCCGAAATTGCTCGATTCTCACGGCCTCTGTTTTCTTAGGAAGCAGGGTTATTGTTCCAAAATTAAGCTGGAAAAGCTGCAAATGTCCCGAGAACAAATCATGGAACATCGGCAACAGGTCCCCTTTAATAATATGCGAGCATTTCTTATAAAACTCAGCCGGGGAACCATCCGGACCGGGTGCCTTATTATTTTTCATCTGGGAAACGGCCTCGAAAACCTCCTTTTTCGAAAAAGGGTCGGTTAATATATCGTTCTCCACCGCAGTGAGTTGAGGTACATCTTCGATTCTAGACTCATCCAGAGACACATAGTTCTCCTCTGGTGGTCCAAACAATCGTTTGTAGTATTCGGTAATGTAAAGCTTCAAATTATCCTGCCCGATAATCGTACCCTCATCTTGTTCTAGCTAGAAGATTCTCTTATTCCTATATTTGCCATTTGCAATCATATGGAAGAATTGAATGTTCGCGTCCCCCTCGACCACTCTTCGAACCTTGGCCCGCAGAGCCCACTTTAGCTCTTCTTCCCGAAGTAGTTCTTTCAACCTCTTCTCAGCGTCAAGCTTAGTATGAAGCTCGGTGGCTGGCAACACCGTGGTTTCTGCTTTTACATCTAAGGACTGAATGAGGGCAAGGAGCCGTTCCTTTTCAACCCTATATATCCCACTTAAATGTTTAGCCCATCCACGTAGGAAACTTCTCAGATGCCTAATCTTATTCTGCCAGCGCTCAAGCGCATTCCTACCGCCTGCTTCCTTTGCCCACTCTCTGGCTACGAGATCCAGGAAGCCTTCTGTTTCAAATCACGCAAGCTCGAATGAGAACAAATTCTTGTTGCCCGAGTAAGTAGCCCCACCAGAGTCAAGAAAAAGAGGCGTGTGATCAGAAATCCCGCGAGAGAGAGCCTGAACAGTTACTAAGGGAAACTTCTGTTCCCATGCGACACTTGCGAGTACCCTATCCAGCTTCTCAAATGTTGGATTTGGCATGGCGTTGGCCCAAGTAAACTTCCTACCTGAAAGCTCAATCTCTCTCAGATCCAAGCTTTCAATGATAGTGTTGAACATAAACGACCATCTCCCGTCAAAATTATCATTGTTCTTCTCGTCACGCCTCCTAATAATGTTGAAATCACCCCCAACGAGAATGGGGAGCTGCTCAGAACCACAAACTCTAACTAAGTCGGCCAGGAAGTCCGGTTTGAATTCTGCCTGCGCGGCGCCATACACCGCCACCAGAGCCCAGTCAAAACCGTCGACCTTGGATCGCACCCTGAATTTTACAGAAAAATCTCCCATGACCACACTTCGAACTTCGAGAGACTCGCATCGAACACCAAGTAAGATCCCTCCCGATCTCCCTCGCGGCGGCAGACAATGCGAGTCAAACTCAATACCCCCCGATAGAGTGTTAAGAAAGTGTGGTGAGAAATTTGCTCTACCAGTTTCCGACAACGCAATAAAATCTAATCGATGCTCGACGGATGCATCTGCAAGAAATCGTCTTTTAGCCAAGTCCTTAAGACCTCTGCTATTCCAAAAGATTCCTCTCATATCTCGTCGTGGAATTTTTTAGCGGTGCGGATCCTAGCACTCCTACGCACAGCAGACGTTGGGTAAATCTTGCGCTTCCATGTGCGCTTAGGGCCGGTCCTCGCATCTACCCGGTCCTCACTCCCCGCTACAGGGGGACCAACAACATCCATCTCTACACTCTCATTCTCCTCCTCCTGCTCCGGGAGGGGAGGTGCGAGATCGGCACAAAAATCATCGAGCACCCGAACTCCCAAGGCATCAATCTCCGGGAGGGGATGGGAAGTGAAATGACACGCGGTTGACGGTTGGCGTGCGGTTGCTCTTTTTACATCTCCTATAGGTGGAGATGCAAATTTGCACCGCCAGGTGTTGTAGTTTACATCTTCAGGGGGTGGACATGTAATTTTTTTTTCTCATCTATTGGAGAGGTGTTTTTGGCCCTAGAAGATGCAAAAGTTAGGTATTTTAGCATCTACGTCTTTTATTGAAGATGCTCTAATACATTATTTTAATGCGAAGTTTTTTAAGCCGGAGGTTGAAACCCCTGTACCGATTTACACAATCATTATTATTAATTATTAAATAGATTAGAAAATAAAGACAATCTTGATTTAACTATTACAAATAGATGGATAAAACACTTATAATTAAGTCGACTTGTTTCAAAACAACGCCTTCATGAAGGGATATACGATCGTGCCACCGTCACCATGTTCGACTGATGGCCAGGACAAGGATCTTGCGTGACCAACTAGAGAAGGGTATAGTACATCAGCAAAACAACAACATATTCAACAAAATAGCAACGTAAAATCGGAGTGTGGTGATTTGTTGCTCGGGCTCAGATGAGTCCGGGCGTGAACAGTACCTTGGTTTCAAATAGAAGAAAAATCAATTTTTTTATGGTGCAAGATGCTTCTATGCGTGAACTCTATGCAATTTTTTATGAAGTTTGAACATTGGAGAAGCTCGTGTCAAAAAAGAAAAATTTCAGACGTCTGAGAAACTTTTGAAAATCGCACTATTCATACCTGATTTTGTCTTTTCTGCCATGAACTCCTCGGATATTCAAACTTTACAAAATTTTGCATGGAGTTCACACACAAGAGCAACTTGCACCACAAACCGTTTTCTATTTTAAATCAGGGTACTGTTCACCGGGCTCATCTGAACCCGGGCTCTGCCTTGAATTATCTCGTAAAATCGTCTCTACTAAGCTGAGCAATAAAGACCAATGCAGGGATTTTCACCCATGACATGAAGCAATATTCCAACCATCACCTTGAAAGCTAGCTAGAGTCACAAGTTTACTATTTCAGCGAGCAAAATTAACTAGTTGATATAATACAATAATACAAACCGCCCAAAGTCATTTAACAACAAAATAAGCTAGCTAGGGTCACATGCATCGTTCGTCAGTCAGTCGAGGAGGACAAGAAATAACAGGTTAAATTAGTGGCGTGGAGTATAGCAGGCAGGCAGCGCTGTGCTCGGAATCATGCTGTCTCATCTCATTGGCTACGCCTAGGTTAAGCGCTGATGAATCGATCCCTGCTGCCGATTAACTTGATGCCAAAAGGAGACCTAATTTCGTCCACCAAAGTTGCGGTAGGGATCGCCTTTTCTGTTTTATTTGTCTTGGTCGGCCCGTCTTTTTTGGCTAGTCACATAGGACGAATGGGCACCTTTTGTTGTCTTGTTAGTGTCATGTATTTTTATCCGTGAGGGGAGAAAATACGGCTTTGCTAAGTCAACTTATCTCAGGGGTGGTGCAGCTGCTGCTTAGGCATAGTAGGAGCAAGTCTGCGTGAGGGTCTGCATTCGTATTGTGTTTAAAATTAAATTAAATTAGGCACGGTTATGATATAATCATTTTACAAAAGTACAGCTAATATTATTATCTTACGGTAATCCTTGTAAGAAATTTGTCTCCGTACTGAATAGTTTTTCAGTGCTTGTTGAAATTTGAGATGTTCAGCTGTTCTCTTCTTTTTGTGTTGTTAGGGGTTCTAGTTCTTCGGGGGGTTTTTTGCTGGCGAAGTTCTAGTTATTGTTTTACTTTTTGTTCTAAGTCAAAGTTTTTAAATTTTGACCAATTTTATAGAAAAAAGTAGTTACATATATGACATCAAATTGGTATATTATGAAAGTACATTTTAAAACGGATCTAGTTATACTAATTTAGTGCCATAAAAGCTGCTACTTTTTTCTATAAAGTTGGACAAAATTTTAAAACTTTAATTTAAGACAAAATCTAGAAGTACACTTATTCGTGGACGGAGGGAGTATTTCAAATGAGAGAAGTTCTTGTTCTTGTTGGAACATCGGACCTCGACCGTGTTACAATGTAATTTTCTTAAATGGAGGCAAAAAAATTTGCCTCATCTCATTAATTAACACTGCTAACTATCTTTTCTTTAGTGAAACATGTTAGGGGCACGCGCACGTAGATTTTCTGACTGTCATCGACAAGGTCAAGTCAATTTTGATAGGGGAGTAACCGCGTCGGCGGCTCGTTCTGACGGCAATAGTGTCGGTTTGATGGTCTTGAAATATTAATGCAATTTTTATTATGTTTGAGACACTTCATCGGCTGAACTTTTATAATAGCTCTGTTTCTTTTCAAAAAAAAAGAAACATGCTAGGTATCAATAACATGGCTGGATTAGGCCTGCCTAGGATAGCTCCTATTTTTTAGGGGGTGCCTCTTATTCTAGCTTTATGTGTGATATTTTAATAATGGTTTAGGAATGTTCCGCATAGAAAAAGAAAAACCAAACCACCAAGAAACGAATAACGAAGACAAAATAAACCGGCTGAGAAAGCCTGAAAGAAAACCACTTAACTAACCATAGCTCGTACCCTCGAAAACACTGAATTATGCATTTTAGCTACTATTCTTCGCTATGAGAAAAAATTAGGGAGCTCCTATTGGACGCTCGATGCATTCAATAGCGCGCGACCCACATGGGAGCACAACTGGGCCGGCTCATTTGCAGGCATAAAACATGCATCCTCTAGTTGGTGAGCATGTGTTGCTAGCCACTGGAGCTTAGGAAAAAAATTATATGAGACCAAGTCTCATGGGTTAGCAGGTGAGACCCACCCTGATGAATGACACGTGACATTCATAAATCATTTAATCTCTTTTCTCCTGATTTTAAGTGGGGATGGGGTAGATGCTTTGTGATTTGTAAATGCCACGTGTCATCTATCAGGGTGGGTCTCACATGCTATCCCGTGAGACCTGGTCTCATATAATTCTTTTCCCTGGAGCTTATGAGCGTTAGTGATTGATTTTTTTAGGGGTCGTTAGTGGTTGATATGCAACGCGGAACTTTAAGAACTAACAACAACGGCAGGTCCAAATAATTTTTGGAATCTTTTGAACACTTCTCGAAAATTGTGCACAATTGTTGAAAAACAAACACTTTTTTGAATTTTAGAACATTTTTTGAGAAAACAAAAAACTTTTGAACTTCAGAACACTTTTTGAAAATGCAAAAAATTGAAAAGCAGGAATAATTTTGAAAACATGGACACTTTTTGAAATACTGAACATTTCCTGAGAAAGTAACAATTTTTTAAAATTCCGAATGTTTTTTGAAGATTTTGAACAAATTTATACATTCTGAACAATTTTTGAAATTCTGAATATTTTCTGGAATTTAGAATTTTTTGTAAATCCGCACAATTTTCAAAACTGTGAACAATTTTTAAAGTTAAAAATAATTTATGAAGATTTTGAACATGTTTTGAAATTAGGAATTTCTGAAAAAACGAAATGAAAAGGGGAAAAGTTAAATAAAAAAGAAAAAACATGTGAAAAAAAGGTTCAAGTAATTTATGGAAAGTTCTCAAAACCAGCCAGAGAACTTCTAGAAGGTTCCCAAAATCAGATGGCTCACACTGCGTAATATGCTAAATGGCCCAGCCCACCTTGGGTAATATCACTAGCGCGCATGTGCTAATTTACCGCAGCGAGCGGCGATTTGAAATACCCCGCCTAGACCCAGCCAGTAAAAAATTAGAACTGGTTCTGTCCTATCCCATTTTCAAATGAATCAGCTAGTTTCGGAGCCTCTTTATTCCAGAAGCTACTATTTGATGCATTTTAAGTCAAATTGCCTCGCGACGCACACATGAACCCCAACTGGGCCGCCCATTGGTGGCCAATGTAGCAAGCAAGCGCCGTTCGCCCTGCTGGTACTATAACACAGCGGTGGGATGTGAAAATTCACAAAAGGAAGTGTGCGCCCTCGCTAGGAATCAAACCCCGGACCTCTGGCATGTGATGAAGACTAGCCAACTAGTGCAACAGCCAACTGTTGCTGAAACATTTACGAGGGTATAAGGTTAAGGATAATACAAAGCAGAATCCGGAAACTTTTTCAAAAAAGCAAACATTTATTGGAAATCATGGATAAATTTTTAATGGGACTAATGCTTGACAACCCAATAATTTTTTGGACAACTCGAATAAATTTTGAAATTTCAACTTTTTGAAGCACATGGACATTTTTTGACATTTTTTTTGAAAATCCTGACCATTTTTTAAAGTGCGACATTTTTTAAATTTTGAGAACAATAATTTGAATCCAGGAACAATTCCAAAATCATGAACCAATTTTGACAACATGAACATTTTTCTAATACGTGAACCACATTCTGAAAAAGAGATTGCTTATGTGAACAGTTTTTTAAATTGCAAAAAAATTTGGAAAATGCAATTTTTATCTTAAATCGCAAACATATTTTGAATTTGTGAACAAAAATTTAAATGAAGAAAAATTTATGAACTTCTAAGGAAATTTTAAAAAGTGCGTGCATTTTTAAAATTGAAAATATGTTTTTAATTTTGAATAAAATTTGAAAGAATGAAATTTTTGAAGTTCTGACAATTTAGGATAAACACGAACATTTTTGCAATTTTGTTTAAAAAAACACAAGGAGTTTTTGAAAGAAAAAAACTTGAGAAAGGGAAGAAGAACAGAATAAACAAAAAAACAGATAAAAGAACTAAAAACAAAAAGAAACATAAAAGGAATAAAAATGGCTAAGGAATCTCCAAGAAGGTTCCCAAAACCGCAAAACCCTCAGACTTGGAACCTTCTAAATCCATACTACAGAAAACGGTAGCTAAGGATCTTAAATGGGCTGCCCATTAGGAAATTTCCTTTATTCCCTGCTATGTCCGAGTCCAGATGCGAGCCTTTTCAATTTCTCTATAGTTTTATTTCAGATATTTGAAAGAAAAAAGCTACTTAATTGATTTTAGAAATGAAAATATAGCAGTTCTAGGAAGGGGAGCATCTGAAATGCATAACTCAAAATGACTAAGGAGTAAACCTAGAACATCTATAGTGACACAGGAGAGCAAATTGTGACTAAATGAAGGATAGTACCTTCAAATTGCTTGAAATCAAGAAACTATGAGAAGCTTTGGAAAAAAACAGTATTCTTGCGTGCAGAAAAATGTTTGTGGTGTATTTCAGAAATGCGCATCATTTATTTTAAAAACAAGTAAGCATCACATAATTCCAAAAAAATGATCCCATATTTGAAAAATGTTTATCGCTTACTTATGCATTACCAAAAAATATATTCACATGTACATTTATGTAGTATAAGAAATAAGGGGATGCAGTATGGCGACTATTCTAAGCACTATGCGAAAACTTAAAGCCAAAAAAATAATCGGGAAAACCAGGAAAGCTGCCCACAGCCGTCGCCTCCACTGGGCCTTTGGGCCCATTTACGGCTGTCTTTTAACAAAACAAGAAATTAAAGGTCATTTGCCGACGAGCCCCTGAAATCTGAAATCTGCGGTAGGTTGCAATGCGCGCGGCCTGAGCCTGAGTGACCAACAGGCAACAGAGTACTACTCTCGTCGGTTTAAGGTCAACTCCCCCGCGCGACTCCAAACAAACGTCCGGTTTAACCGAATTTTATTCCTTTGGGTAGGGGATGGAGTTATGTCTGGTTCTGTTCCGAGATGTGGTGACTGTGCGCCCAATGTATGGCCGTATCTTTTGGCCCCATCTTGTTCGTCTTCATATTAAAAAGAAAACAATGTTTTAAATACGAGTGGCCCTAGTTCAGGCCAGCGGCCTAGTTCACGCCAGCGGCCCTAGTCATACCGGCAACAGCGGCCTAGTTCACGCCAGCGGCCCTAGTCATGCCGGCAACAGAGCCATCGACCTACACGTCCTCGCCGGCAACACAACCAACGGCCAGCAACACAACCAACCTCCAAAATGAATAGTTTTGTTCGTCGGCAACACAGCCAGCGGCCGGCAACACAGTCAGCCTCCAAAATGAATGTGTTTCTCGCCGGCACACATCCAGCGGCCCAGCGGGCGGGCGGCACCTATGCCAGCCTCCAAAAAAACGGCCACGGCCGATCGGACGACCTAGTTCAGGCCGTCAGCGTCGGACATCTCCTTCTGCCTGGCCTCGAACCAGCTCCTTGTCTTCTCGCTCATCTTGGTCAAGTCCACGCTCATGATCGCAAGGGCCACCTTCTTTGCTTTGGTTGCGGCATTGGTGGCCTCGATGCCGGCCGCAGCTGCTGGACCCAGGTGTGACGTTGAGGTCGATGATGGCCGAGGGGCGCGGGGTGGACGGCGCGATCACGACAATGTCCGGCGGCCCCGAGAAATAGGTCTGGGCGTCGTGCCTTGGCGGAGGAAAGCCGGGTGACATATGCGTGGTCCGCGACGTCAGTGACTGGTAGTTGGGAGCTCGGGCGGCCGACGAGCCGGTGCTTGCCGGGCCGACGACCGCTCTAGGGAAACCGGCCGGACGGCACATGCCAAGCATGAGCAGGGCGTGCGCTTTGTTGACGATGTCCTCCTTCTCGTCGACCGCGTCCTTGTGCCGCGCGGCCTCCATCGCATTGCGCTTGGCGGCGAACTTGGGCACGACGGTGCTAACTTTTGAGCATGCGTTGGTTTTCCCTTGAAGAGGAAAGGGTAATGCAGCAAAGTAGCGTAAGTATTTTCCTCAGTTTTTGAGAACCAAGGTATCAATACAGTAGGAGACTACACGCAAATCCCCTAGTACCTGCACAAACAAATAAGAACCTTGCAACCAACGCGATAAAGGGGTTGTCAATCCTTTCACGGTCACTTGCAAAAGTGAGATCTGATAAAGATAATAAGATAAATATTTTTGGTATTTTTGTGTATAGATTGCAAAATAAATAGTAACTAGAATTGTAGATTGGAAACTTATATAATGTAAAGTAGACCCGGGGGCCATAGGTTTCACTAATGGCTTCTCTCGAGATAGTAGGTATTACGGTGGGTGAACAAATTACTGCCAAGCAATTGATAGAAAAGCGCATAGTTATGATGATATCTAAGGCAATGTTCATGAATATGGGCATCACGTCCGTGACAAGTAGACCGAAACGATTCTGCATCTACTACTATTACTCCACACATCGACCGCTATCCAGCATGCATCTAGAGTATTAAGTTCATAAGAACGGAGTAACGCATTAGGCAAGATTACATGATGTAGAGGGATGAGCTCAAGCAATATGATATAAACCCCATCTTTTTATCCTCTATGGCAACAATACAATACGTGTTGTTTTCCTTTCTGTCACTGGGATCGAGCACCGCAAGATTGAACCCAAAGCTAAGCACTTCTCCCATTACAAGAAAGATCAATCTAGTAGGCCAAACTAAACCGATAATTCGAAAAGACTAGCAAATATATCAAATCATGCATATAAGAATTCAGAGAAGAATCAAATAATATTCATAGATAATCAAGTTCATAAACCCACAATTCACCAGATCTCGACAAACACACCGCAAAAGAGTTACATCGAATACATCTCCAAGAAGATCGATGATAACTTTGTATTGAGATCCAAAGAGAGAGAATAAGCCATCTAGCTAATAACTATAGACCCGAAGGTTTGTGGTAAACTACTCACACATCATCGGAGAGGCTATGGTGTTGATGTAGAAGCCCTCCGTGATCGAATCCCCCTCCGGCGGATAACTGGAAAAGGCCCCAAGATGGGATCTCACGGGTACAGAAGGTTGCGGCGGTGGAAAAGGTGTTTCGTGGCTCTCCCCGAAGGTTTCAGGGTATAAGAGTATATATAGGCGAAAGAAGTAGGTTGGTGGAGCTGCGAGGGGCCCACAAGGGTGGGGCGCGCCCTCCTGCCTCGTGGCTTCCTCGCTGCTTCCTTGACATCCACTTCAAGTCTTCTGGGTTGCGTTTGTTACAGAAACAATCCTCGCGAAGGTTTCATTCCGTTTGGATTCCGTTTGATATTCTTTTTATGTGAAACACTGAAATAGGCAAAAAAACAATTTACACTAGGCTTTCGGTTAATAGGTTAGTCCCAAAAATAATATAAAAAGGTATTTTAAAGCCCATTAAACATCCAAAACAGATAATGTAAAAGCATGGAACAATGAAGAATTATAGATACGTTGGAGACGTATCAAGCATCCCCAAGCTTAATTCCTGCTCGTCCTCGAGTAGGTAAATGATAAAAACAGAATTTTTGATGTGGAATGCTCCCTAACATAACTCTCAATGTAATTCTCTTTATTGTGGCATGAATTTTCAGATCCAAAAGATTCAAGATAAAAGTTTAATATTGACATAAAAATAGTAATACTTCAAACATGCTAACCAAGTAATTATGTCTTATCAAAATAACATAGCCAAAGAAGGCTTATCCCTACAAAATCATATAGTTTGGCCATGCTTCATTTTCGTCACACAAAATGCTCCCATTATGCATAACCCCGATGACAAGCCGATTAATTGGTTCATACTTTTTAATGCGCTTCAGCCTTTTCAACCCTTACGCAATACATGAGCGCAAGCCATGGATATAGCACTATAGGTGGAATAGCATATGTTATTTTGACGCGGCTAATGGGAGCATTGACGCGGCTAATTAACGGGCTATGGAGATGTCCATCAATTGATGTCAATGCGAGGAGTAGGGATTGCCATGCAACTGATGCACTAGAGCTATAAGTGTATGAAAGCTCATCTAAAGAAACTAAGTGGGTGTGCATCCAACTTGCTTGCTCACGAAGACCTAGGGCATTTTGAGGAAGCCCATCACTGAAATATACAAAGCCAAGTTCTATAATAAAAAATTCCCACTAGTATATGAAAGTGACAAAATAAGAAAATCCCTATCATGAAGATCATGGTGCTATTTTGAAGCACAAGTGTGGAAAAAGGATAGTAACATTGTTCCTTCTCTCTTTTTCTCTCATTTTTTTGTTTGGCCTTTTTTTATTTGAGCTTCTTTGGCCTCTTTTTTCTATATTTTTTATTTCACCTCACATGGGACAATGCTCTATTAATGATGATCATCACACTTTTATTTACTCATTACTCAATGTTACAACTCGATACTAGAACAAAAATATGACTCTATGTGAATGCCTCCGGCGGTGTACCGGGATATGCGATGAATCAAGAGCGACATGTATGAAAGAATTATGAAAGTGGCTTTGCCACAAATACGATGTCAACTACATGATCATGCAAAGCAATATGACAATGATGAAGCGTGTCATAATAAACGGAACGGTGGAAAGTTGCATGGCAATATATCTCGGAATGGCTATGGAAATGCCATAATAGGTAGGTATGGTGGCTGTTTTGAGGAAGATATAAGGAGGTTTATGTGTGATAGAGCGTGTATCGTATCACGGGGTTTGGATGCACCGACGAAGTTTACACCAACTCTTAAGGTGAGAAAAGGCAATGCACGGTACCGTAGAGACTAGCAAATTTTTTTTACAGAAAGACTGTAAGGGAACCCCCTACAGTATAAATGGTGCAACAAACCCAAATTGCAAGTACCATGCCTTGAACCTGGGTGGGTGGGAAGGCATCAGCCCCTTCCCACCACTAGGCTATGCCTTAGTCTGCTAGAGACTAGCAAATTGCGGAAAGGTAAGAGTGCGTATGATCCATGGACTCACATTAGTCATAAAGAACTCATATACTTATTGCAAAAGTTTATTAGCCCTCAAAGCAAAGTACTACTATGCATGCCTCTAGAGGGATAGATTGGTAGGAAAAGACCATCGCTCGTCCCCGACCGCCACTCATAAGACTACTCACAGTGGGGAGTAACTTAGAGTAGTAACATGCATATGTTACTACCTTCACAATGGATAGTAACATATGTTTTGTGTCATGCATCACTTCATTTATTAGATTGTAGACTCATTTTTTCTTGATATGTGTGATGTTACAGTAACTAGCTATGTTACTACATGCCTCTCTTTCTTCATTAATTACATGCCACATCATCTACTTTGTCTAGATAAATGTGATGTTACCACCTATGTTACTCCCATTGTGGGTAGTCTAAGGAAAGCACTCAAATAACACCCAATGCTTCAAATTTGTCACACAACGTTTATCATACGTGCATGCTACGGGACTTGCCAACTTTAACACAAGTATTTCTCAAATTCACAATTACCCAACTAGCATGACTCTAATATTACCACCTTTATATCTCAAAACATCTATCAAGTATCACAGTATTCAATGTACTCTATATGAAAGTTTTTATCATACCCATCTTGAATGCCTATCATATTAGGACTAATTTTATAGCCAAAGCAAATTACCATGCTATTCTAAAATACTATCAAAATAATATAAATGAAGCCTGAGAGACCAATAATTTTTATAAAATAAAACCACCACCGTGCTCTAAAAAATATAAGTGAAGCACTAGAGCAAAATTATCTAGCTCAAAAGTATAAGTGAAGCACATAGAGTATTCTAATCAATTCCGATTCATGTGTGTCTCTTCCAAAAGGTGTATACAACAAGGATGATTGTGGTAAACTAAAAAGCAATGACTCAAATCATACAAGATGCTTCAAGGAAAACACATATCATGTGATGAATAAAAATATAACCTCAAGTAAAGTTACCAATAGACGAAGACGAAAAAGGGGATGCCTTTCGGGGCATCCCCAAGCTTAGGCTTTTGGTTGTCCTTGGATTTTACCTTGGGGTGCCTTGGACATCCTCAAGCTTAGACTCTTTTCCACTCCTTGTTCCAAAATCCATTAAATCTTTACCCAAAAACTTGAAAACTTCACAACACAAAACTCAACAGAAAATCTCATTAGCTCCGTTAATATAAGAAAACGAATCACCACCTTAAGGTAATGTAATGAACTCATTATTTATTTATATTGGTGTTAAACCTACTGTATTCCAACTTCTCTATGGTTCATACCCCCCCTATACTAGTCATAGATTCATGAAAATAAGCAAACAACACACGAAAAACAGAATCTGTCAAAAATAGAACACTACTAGGAAAAGGCCTACTAGTGGCGCACCTGTTTTGCCTACTAATGGCGCACTACAGGTGCGCCACTAGTATCACGCCATTAGTATTTTTTACTAATGGCGCACCATGTCGTGCGCCATTAGTATAGCCCACGGTGCGTCATTAGTATAGCCCACGGTGCGCCATTAGTATGCCTCCCACGGGGCCATATTTACCCATGTGATTTGGCATACTAATGGCGCACTAGTGGATGATGCGCCATTAGTGTGCTCTGGCTTACTAATGGCGCACTATGTGGTGGTGCGCCACTAGTATGAATATTAGGGATTTTTTTTCTTTTCTGATATTTTCACAGGTTACAAAATATATTATTGGACAGAATATAGCTAGCACCACAGCAACAGCAGATTCATCGAATACAATAGAAGATTAGTCTCCGAATACAATTCATCATATTAGTCTCCGAATTTAAAATACCGAACAAAGTTAGAACATTACAAGTCTCGAAACCGCGAGTAGCGAGTTTGTCTTCACATTACAAGTCGATATCGATCATCTAAACTACCATCACATATAAGAGAGCCGCGGTCATCACGATGAGCATAATTGCGATGAAACTGGTCTTGATCCGGTTCCTCCAACGCTCCCTCCTCTCTCCCACTAGATAGCGCGCGTATCTAACTTCCGCCTCCACCCTAGTAGTGTACCCTTTGTAATGTTATCGTTGAAACGGTGAACCTGTCTCCGACACTCCTCCCAGTCATCGTAGACTCCGGGAACCTTACCCTTATACACGACATACGACGGCATCTCTATGCACTAGCCAAACAAAACGTTAGTAACAATTCACAGACAATACATAAGCAATATATAAGTATGCAACAAAAGGATCGGAAGAGAAAAGCAACACATTAATAGCATCGATTACATCTAAGTTGAACGACTGTCCAAACCAAAGAGACATACAAGTTCATTAAAGTTTAATTACAACATGAGCCAATTGATGTTTCAGAACTACACATATCATCACTACTTTTGACTTGACTCAAGGGACCGGAGCGTGGATGAAGCCGCCGTCTCTCGTGATGGTCATGAAATCGCGGGCGTTGTCAGCCTGCATTTGTAGCGTTGTGTCTATCTCACTGTTGAATGGTTGATTTCTGAGGTTGAACTGCCCCGAGGTACGAAGGACATCTTGATGGATGATTTCCGCAAACTCCGACTGGATGCGAAAGAATTCTTGTCTGATGTCCGCGTCCTGGATTGCCGACAAGCTCGCGGACCAATCTTTGAGATTATTTGGTAGCAGAAGGTGATTATGGCCCCGTATGATCGCCCGCATGTGATGGAGGGCATAGTAGGCATCCTTCTGACCGCCAGGCGGCTGCTTGACGCAGAAGAACGTCGTATTGTGGGCGAACACGTGCTTGTCGTACTTACGAACTAGCCTCGTGAAGGTGCCTCCAGATTTGGCATAGCCGGGGAGAACATCATCAATAACTTTCTTGATATTTGTGTAGTCTTTCTTCGACTGACGGTCCGAGTCGAAATACGTGGCCATGGAATATTTTGGGCTTAAGAGGATGAGTGTGCAATGTGTGTCACTGCACAAAACACGGAATGTTAGAAAAAACGATCGAAATCTAAGAAATCATATGTTACGGGGCAGTTGAGGGGACGACTTACTCGGGAAAGTAAGGCATGAGGAAGTTATCCTTATCTGGGTTTGCCAGAATGATGCCTTCGAGGTAAGAACTCACGACTTGCCGGTCCCCAGCGTTGCCCAAGATCTTGGCACGCATGTAGAAGGGGTCGACTATCACGATGTCCGGGGTCTTGTCTCTAATGATCCGCATCTCCATACTCAGCAAAAATAGCCGAACGAAGGTTTAGTGCAGCGGATGAAGGTTAAACATAGCGAAGATGTCATCAAACCACAGGACGATCGTACCCCCGATGGAGTTATCCACAAAGCCCTTGCCCTCTAGCACCTTGGCCATGAAAACCTGGTATGCCACATCATTCTCTTTGAGACGCCGCTTCTCCAAAGAAAGAACACTGTCATGCAGACTCCGCATAGCACCAGTTGCAGCATTGAGCATATTAGTCGGTTGCATCGGCCTACCCGCCACATGCACCCTCCTCGAGATATCCTTAGGTGAAGGTGGCCCGTCCTGAGCACGGATCGTACTCGGTGTCGGCTGGCTCGCACCCTTGTTACTCTTTCTTTTCCATCCCTTCTTCTTTTGCTGTAATGGGACCAAGTTCTGCTCACAGATCGCCTTCTTGAGTGTGTTGAGGCTGATAATATTTCGCACCTCGGCTATCTGAGGCTCGGTGAAGTCGGCAGCTGGAGGCGTCTCCTGAGAACTAAACGCCAGACGATGCCTGTTGCAATTGGGTTTCTCAGCGGTACTAGCTAGATCGCGATCGTCTTTTGTAGGGTTGGGTTCTTGAGAAAGAGGCCCCAAGAATTCGTCATCGTACCCATGTTCGGCAAAGTACTTATCGACGTTGGTAAATGTATCGTCGTCGTTGTCGTCATCGTCCGGATCCTGTGCCATATGCATGTTCGGATCCTGTGCCATAGGGATATCCGGCATGTCCAGTAGCGTTGTGGCGGTCTTGCCATGGCTTGGCACCAGCACGACTGGCGGTGTTGTCTTTGGGGTGGTGTCCCACACCCCCAAACGAATCTGGCTCTTCGGCCAAAGAAGGGCCAACTTAGGCAGGCGCTGAGGGTCATCACATCATCTTCGTCGGCCCCGGCGGGTCGAATCGGAGGTAACAACTCGTCGCAGCCTGGCAGCACCCGAACCAGTTGAACCCTATACATAGTGGGTGGCATCGGATTACCGTGGAACACGGGGTTGCCCGGTTGATCGATTCTTCCCTTGGCGACATCGACCAACTCGTCGTTCACGAAGTGCAGGAGAGTGCACGAAACGTCAGCGGCGCCCTGCGAAAACATGTAGGGTGTCAGGGATGCCCAGTCAAAGGCAAGGAGATGAAGTCCTCGGCCGAGAGGCTTAATTAGTTACCGTGATGATGGCGTCGAGCTCGGCTAATGTCGAGGCACGGCCAACGGCGGGCGTGTAATTGACGGAGGGGCCGCTTGCTGCCGAGGTGCCAGCCGGCGTACACCTGGGTGCATTAAGCTCCAATGCCCGTGCCGGCGTCGGAGACACCAATGCCGCCTCCGCCGGAGACACCAATGGCGCCGCATGCGCGTTGTGCGAGTTGCTGTCCGTGAAGCTGGGAATCGGGGGCGGCCCCTGTTGGCCGCCCGCAATCCACGTCGTCAGCCCATGAATCAAGGTAGGCATAATGTCGGTGAGCGTCGATCCCAGTTGTTGTTCCACTTGCTCTTGGACAATCTCCGGAATCCGCGTCACTTGTGCCTTGAGTTCTTGAACCTCGCGCGACTGGCTTTCCGAGCTGATCTTTCTCTCCTTTCGCCCACCAGCATTATAGTATGACGACCATTTTGTGGACAAGCCTTTGCCGGCCACACGACCAGCTGACGACGGCTTACTGAGCTTATCCTTGTTTTTCATTATGTTCAACGCCCTATTTAGAGTGCTGTCCCAAGGGGTGCTCTGAGCCGACCCCGCGCTACTGCTTTCAGTCTCCTGCGGAAGGAATGTGAACCATTTAGAAATTTGGCTTCATTAATTAGAATGCAGCCATATGGAGCTAATTACGCGGGGGCGTATTCCTTACTAGAACATGCTCAAGCGCCCTGGTCTTCGGGTCCGTGGTAAGCTCCTTTGTTACCGGGTCCTCCTTGTACCGGGCCCTGACATAGTTCCTGGTCTGCTTGTCACCGTATTTCTCGAAGCGGGGCGGTAGGCTTGCTCGGCACGCTCCGCATCCTCCTTGTCCCATATAGGCTCCACCACTCTGTAACCACCGGGACCGAGTTTGTGTTCCCCTAAGTTCAACTCCCACATTTCTTTCCCCCACTGACTTGATTCGGAGGTTGCGCTGCTCTCGCACTTGATCTTGAACTCCTTGTAGTCATCTTCGCTGATCGAAGGATTTTTCGTCTTGATCTTCTCATAACTATCACCTTTGTCAATCATTCTCTTCACCGCGCTTCTCCAAGTAGACAGGATTGTGCTCATCATTGTGAGGGCGGCACTGTTCACTTTATTCCCTGAGAGGCGTGTGTTTACAAAGTCAGCGGGGAACTTGTATCATTCGTGCAGCTTTGTGAAGAGGAGGTTGCGCAAATTCCCTCGGTCCTTATGTCTTAGGTTCTCGGTGTTGATCGAAACGGTGCTCCGGAGAATGCACCCGAGCTGAAGCAAGTACCCCTTGAATAATACTTTGGGCGCCGTTGGATGCCCGTCGGAATTCACTTGAGTAAATTCCTCCTTGACAGTGCGGAGCATGTTCGGGCACCGGTCCTTCCGTTGCCTCTTCGGTTGGCTGCCATCTGTGCGTGTGCTGCCATCATCAGTGGTGGCATCCTTGGCGGCACCATCAGTGGTGGCATCCTCGGCGGCACCATCAGTGGTGTCATCCCCGACGCCACTAGGGGTTGTGTAGTCAGGATCGGTGTCTTCCGTGGCGTCCTCATAGCGGTGAGGTTCTTCCTCCATCTCCTGGGACAGCTCCCAGAATTGCTTGCCGCCCGAACCGCCAGCCTCATTGTTGTGGGCCATGTTTCGCTCTAAATAGGAGAAAAGTTTGGTCAAAAAGTTGGTTATTGTCAAGGAACAAGATCATGGTCTCATCATTTAGGTTTTGTCGACACCGAGGCATCCTAAAAGCTAAGCTTTTATCATTTAGGGTTTGTCGACGCCGAGGCACCCTAAAAGCCTAAGCTTTCATCATTTAAGTTTTAATCGACACCGAGGCACCCTAAAAGCCAAGGTTTTATAATTTAGGGTTTGTCGATGCTGAGGCCCATGCATAACACAAGAGGTAGTTGATCCTACTTAATTAAGTACTAAGATACCCCGGCCCATGCATTAGTAGCAAGTACCCCATATGTCCGATTTTTAACAAAGTCATGCTAAAATTCATGGAAAATTTCAGCATGACCTTTGCTGAAAATAGGACATATGGAGTACCCGAATTTGCCGAAACGGAAGTTAATCGACATTCCGTCAAACTCAAGGGCCTCTCGGGGTACCTGCAAAATCATCACGACACAATGGTCGGAGACAAAACCCAGCAAACTAGCACCACAATCTGCCTCTACTTTCATATGGATGAAAAGGCCACAGACCATATGGTCCTCTGCTTTCATATGGACAAAAATCAGCTCAACTTATGTGAGCTTCCATTCCAGATATAATAGGTCACCCAACAAAAAAAATCATCAATAGTTTTAGCTGAAAAAAAGCATGGATGTTGGTCTTATACTTGTTTTTTTAATGTACTTATGACAATCAGCAGCATGTCTATCCATGCCAACAATCTCTAGATGTTCAACAAAACATGTGCTATTTAATTAGGAAAGTAGGACCAAACTACATTCACCTATCAAACAATGTTACCATTCATCTAGCAATACAAAAAACACAGAAATTGCAAGGACTGGACTGAATGCTTTTGAGTTTATTAAGTACCTTCAGTTCTGAGCTTTAAATGTCAAAAGAGCTTCACAGAATCTTGAATCCTCCAAATCACTCTTAACAGTTCTGCATTGCACAAAGGCAGCAATGAGCCAATGATATCAGTAGCAATAATAGGTGTTGCAGTTATATAACTTATCAAACAGGCCCAACTTAGTTAGCATTCTATCTGCACAACTGGCCAAAGAAAACAGATGAACTATTCATAAATGTTTTTGCAGTTTTTATTATTTTTGCAATAGTGTTTCTGAACAGAGGAAGTATATATTTCGTCTAAATGAAAAGATGGTGCCCCTGCAAACTTGGTGTACCTAGGTGTGTTCGTTGTTGGACTTACTAGGTGTGTTCGTCAAGAAAAACCTAGGTGTACCTAGATGTGTGTTTGTTGTTGGACTTGCTTATTAGCTCAAGACGAAACGAATGATGCATGGGTTAGCGAAGTGTACCTAGGCTGATAATCTATCTACTCTAGCTAGTAAGTGGTCATCTGGAAGGCTGGAATGAGCAGGAACGTGTGGGGTTAGGCATTTATTCGGTTAGAACTGAATAAACTGCAGAATGATCTTGCTCCTTTCTGCCAACTCATGAAAGCAGTCCAGTCCCCATTACCAATCCAAACGGTGACTTGGCAATTGCCCAGAGATTGATAGTACTAATAACTTCTACGACACCGGCAGCCGCTACACGCCAGTGCAGTACGCCGACGACCTGTACCATGGTCGAGGGGAGGGAGGGAATGGGGAGGAAGGGTGGAGAGGGAGGAAGGAGGAAGGAGGAGAGGTACCTGGGCGGGCACGGCTGGTCGCCGGCGGGGTCGGGGTCAGCGGCGGCGGCGTCGAAGGGATGGCTCGAGGGCGTCCGAGCTCGTCCGGGTCCTCGTAGTCGAAGAGGAAGACGGCGGCGGTCCTCCTGGGCGCCTCGGTGGTCGTGGGGAGGCCGGCGGCCATGTGCTTCGCGGGTCGGCGGCGGTCATCTTCCTGCACCCCGTGCGGTCGTCGGCGGTGCAGCGAATGCAGTGGTGGGGGGCGCGAGGGCGCGGTGGCGGTGGCGCGGGGGAGCCGGAGCGGGTGTGGAGCGGGCGCGGGGAGGGAAGGGGGATCTAGCGAGCGAGAGGGAAGGGGGGATCGGGCGAAGGGGTATCCAGCTAGAGGAGGAATGTTAGTAATGGCGCACCATCTAGGGGTGCGCCATAAAAACACTCATAGCAATGGCGCACCATCCTCTGGTGCGCCATTAGTAACTTTTTTTCTGATAGCAATGGCGCACCCTCCTCTGGTGTGCCATTAGTAACTTCTTTTTTTCATTATTTCTTGTTGCATCTAATAATTTGTTTTTTATCAAATTTGTTATTTTCATGAGGACTAGAACAAAAGATATCATCAAATATCATCAAATTTGTTCTTTTTTGAAAATATCATCAATTTTTTTTAATTGAAAATATCATCAAATTTGTTATTTGAAAATATCATCAAATTTGTTATTTAAAAATATCATCAAAAAGCGGGGGAGGGTGCGGGGTGTCGGCGGCTGCGGTGGAGCGGGCCGGGGGAGGGTGCGGGGGGTCGGCGACGGCGGTGGAGCGGGGGAGGGTGCGGTGGGTCGTTGGCGGCGGTGGAGCGGGGGAGGGTGTGGTGGGTCATCGGCAGCGGTGGAGCGGGGGAGGGTGCGGGGGGTCGGCGGCGGCGGTGGAGCGGGGGGAGGGTGCGGGGGGTGCTCGGCGGCGAGGGGGATCTGGCGAGGGGGATAGCGATCGAGATGGAGGGGGATCGAGATCGAGTGTCCTCATGAATATTCAATATTTTTTCATATTGAATATGAAAAAATATCATCAAATTTGAAAAAAAAAATCATGAATTCAAAAAGTGCCCATAAAATTTAAAAATATTCATGATATCAAAAAGTGCCCATGAAATACAATCGAGAAATGAAGACTACGATTTAAATACAATCGATTTTAGCTAGCTATCTGTTCACAATCTTCTTGCCCTTCTTTTTTGCAAATGGAGTTCTTCTGTGGAACGGGCATCCTTTAGGTAGGGTGGTCCTGCTTCTTCTTGTGGTCTATGCTGCTACTTCATCATCGTCGTCATGTTCTTCGGGTCGCCGTACTTGTCGAAGTCTTGCTCATTGGCGACTCCATCCATTCTGATGATCTTCCTTTTGCCTCTCCTCACGACAACACGACTGGGCTTTGATGGGTCGGTAATGAAGAAGCATCGGTCCACTTGGGAAGCCAGTACCCATGGCTCATTTTTCGCAGTGACGTTTGCACCCGCGGTCTTGGATTTGGCTTCGGGTATAACCATGGTGGTGAAATACCGGTCTTCTTTTTGGACGCTCTTGGCCCATCTGACATGGAACATCGGGACCTTCTCTCCAGCATAGCTCAGCTTCCAGATCTCCTCGATCCTTCCATGGTATTTGTCCTTGTCGTTACCGGTGTAGGATTCCATCGTTACCCCGGAGTTCTGATAACCATCGCTCTTCATGTCCTTGTCCTCGGTGTAGAATGTGTAGCCGTTGATATCGTACGCCTCATAGGTCATCAGGTTGTGCTCGGCGCCCTGTGACAAGGCGAATATGAGTTGTTCTTCCGCGGAAGAATCCTCATGTAAAGGGTACGACAGAAGCTTCTACTTGAACCAACGCATGAAACATGAGTTGTGCTCTTTGATTATATCTCCGTCCGTCCTCTGTTGGCCTCGGTCATTGTACGTCTTCTCAATAAAGGTTTTGTGCTCTACCACCCAAGGATCGACCACGTCTATGTGTTGTAGCGCGACTAGGTTTGCTCTTTCAAAGTCGGCGAGTCGGCCCTCGAATTCGACATACATTTCGCGGCGACCCTCACGGTGACCACATCCAGCGAGCCTGCCGAGGTGCCTGTTGACGGGCAGAACAACAGGGTTCTCGATGCCTAGATAATTCGTGCAGTAGGAGATGCACTCTTCGGTCAGAAAGCCCCTGGCTATGCTTCCCTCTGGACGTGACATGTTGCGAACGTATCCTTTGATGACACCATTCATCCTTTCGAATGGCATCATGCTGTGCAGGAACGTCGGCCCGAGTTGGATGATATCCTCCACGATATGGACCAGCAGATGCACCATAACGTCGAAGAATGCGGGCGGGAAGTACATCTCAAGCTCGCATAGTATCACCACGATCTCTTCCTTTAGCCTTCTGAGTTGCCTCACGCCAACTGACTTCCGAGAGATGACGTCGAAAAAGTTGCATAGGCAAAATAGCGTTTCACGGACGTGCGCGTCCATGATCCCACGGATTGCAACTGGAAGTATCTCCGTCATCAGCATGTGACAGTCGTGAGACTTCATTCCGCTGAAATTCTGCTTCGCTGGGTCTAGGTATCTTCTTATCTTCCCCGCGTAACCGTAAGGAGGTTTTACTCCTACGAGGCAGGTGAAAAACTGCTCGATCTCCTCCTGACTTAGAGTGAAGCACGCGGGAGGGTAGTCATTTCCAGTCTTCTTGCCCTTTTTTCCTTTGCGATGACTTTCTGTGTCCTGCTTCGCCTCATCATCATCATCATTAGTGTGAACCTCCTCCCTGATGCCCATTTATTTGAAGTATGCCCTTGCTTTTGGCCCATCTTTGGTCCTCTCTGGCATGTTGAGCAGGGGACCAAGCAGACTCTCGCACACGTTCTTCGTGATATGCATGATATCAAGGCTGTGAGGCACACGGTGGATCTTCCAGTACGGCAAGTCCTAGAAAACAGACCTCGTTTTCCATACCTTCAGTAGTGGTTCTGGCGCCTTTCGCTTCTTTCTCGGCTCTGCGCCTTTTGCTTCTTTCCCGGCAGTGGGCAATCTTTCCAATTTTTCAACAGCTCGTCTATTTCCTCACTGCTCCTCGTACTCTATCTAGATGGCGATACGTTGTGTCATCCATGCACCTGACGCATCCAGAAAATCCGTGGACCACCTACCCCGCGAGATATCCGTAACCGAGATAGTCGTGCACCGTCATGAGCAATGCGGCTCTCATAGGGAAATATTATTTCTCTGCGACGTCCCACATATTGGCTGGCGTTTTCCACATCGTGTCTAGCTCCTCTTTCAGCAGCCCCAGATACAGATTGATGTCGTTCCCTGGTTGTCTTGGCCCTTCAGTTAGCATACTCATGTGAATGTACTTCCTCTTCATGCACACCCAGGGAGAAGGTTGTACATCCACACAAACACAGGCCAGGTGCTATGTGTGCTTCTCTGACTGCCAAATGGATTGACTCCATCGGTGCTCGCGCCCAGCACGATGTTCCTTGGACCGTTCCCAAATTCTGGGTCTTTGAAGTTCAACGCTTGTCACTGGCTCGCATCCTTAGGGTGACTCAGCATCTTGTCTTTTTTATTTATCTCCGGATCATTTCCGTCATCTTCTCGCTTCTTCTCCTCCTTATCCGCGTGCCAACTCAGGAGCTTTGCTACCTTAGGGTCCGCGAAATACCGCTGCAGACGAGGAGTGATCGGAAAGTACCACACCACTTTTCGAGGAGCTTTCTTCCTCTTCTTGTATCGAGTGACGCCGCACACCGGACATATGGTAGACTCCGCGTGCTCGTCCCGATAAATGATGCAATTGTTCATGCACACATGGTATTTCACGTGCGGTAAATCTAGAGGACACACGATTTTCTTCGTCTCCTCGAAACTGGTTGGACACTTGTTCCCCTTGGGAAGACGTTCGTGCCAGAATGAAATGTTCTCGTCGAAGCATGCATTGGTCATTTTGTGTTTTACCTTCATCTCCAGAGCCATGAGCGTTACTTTCAGGCGGGTATCCTCGGGCCTGTATCCTTCATACAATGGAGTAACCACGTCTATCTCCAGTTGATCCAGCTTGGCTTTCTCTCGGGCGGCAGCTCTTGCGTTATCCGTCTGCTTGAGAAGCAGCTCTTGAATATGAGGGTCCTGCACCCAGCCTCCATCGCTGTCTGCTCCGGCATCTTCATCTTCATGATCATGCCCTTCGTCTTGATCTTCCTCATCATCATGTCCGACATCTTCTACATGATGACTATGTACAGCATCACCGTCGTGATCATGTCCTGGAGATTCTCTTCGTCTTCTCGCCCGCCCTCGCCGCGGTGGTTGTCTTGCTGCCCTTCCTCATTTCTTTCTCGGCCCCCATGGACAACTTTATAGTCATCTTCATCACCTTGCCACCGATAGCCATCCATGAAACCACGCAAGAGCAGGTGGTCCCGCACCTGCCCGGAATCCGGGTCCGCAATAAGGCTCTTCAGCTTGCATCTTCGACATGGACATCTTATCTCCATCTCATTCTTTTGAAGCATCTCAGCCTTCGCGGAGCTCAAAAACCTATTCATGATGCCTTCGGACGATATTTAGAACCAAGACAAAATTTGGCATGACTTTCCCTAAAAATAGGACAAAAAGAATGCATAGTGCCAAAATTCTCGCCGAAACAGAAATGAATCAACATTCCGGCAAAATATTGGCAACTATCGCATTTCAAATACTGGTACCTGCAAACACAAACATACATGCAACACCACAAACATATGCAACACCACAAACATACATAGATCTAGCTAGGCCATAAAAAGTGCATGTGCACGTTGTTGGAGGGAGAAAAAAGTAGATCTACGACATAAAGATAGCTTTCCCCTTACTTACCTATCAAAAAAAGTAATTTAACCACTTAATTTTGATGAATCTATGGTGCAAATGAGGTGAGGATAAGGAGGCAGCCGACACGAGCTTGGAGGAGGAGGTGGAGAGAATGAAGTGGGAAAAGTGAGTGTGTAGATGTGGCTGTCCAAAATATCTAGCTGGTCCCAGGTTACCAATGGCGCAACACCCATAAATGCGCCATTAGTAACCCTGGTTACTAATGGCGCACCAGCTTGCGGTACGCCATTAGTAGTTTTGCAAAAAAATAGTAGTGGCGCACGGTGTGGCAGGTGCGCCATTACTAGTTAAACTAGCAATGATGCACTGTGCCTCAGTGCGCCATTAGTATTTTTGGAAAAATAAAAAAATGTTACTAGTGGCGCACCGTGTGTCCGGTGCGCCATTAGTGTCTACCACACTAATGGCGCATCAATTTATGATGCGCCATTAGTATATAGTAGTGGTGCACCACATTTCTGGTGCGCCATTAATGGCCATATCATCTATAGGCCTTTTCCTAGTAGTGGAACAGTCTGTAGTAATCTGTAGATTTCGAATACTTCTGTGACTCCAAAAATCCTGAGAAATTAGGACATCCTAAATAATTTGCATATTGATCTACTGCAGTTGGAATCAGTATTTTATAGCTCTCTGGTTAGAAATGAAAACTATTCTTGTGAGTGCATACCTTCTGTTTTTTCAGCAAGACCAAATAACAGTCATCCAAGAAGATCCTAAAGGCTTTACTTGGCACAAACACTAATTAAAACATAAAAAACACAATCATAACAGAGGATATATGAATTATTTATTACTAAACATGAACCAAAAGTAAGAAACAAAAATAAAATTGGGTTGCCTCCCAACAAGCGCTATCGTTTAACGCCCCTAGCTAGGCATTGATAATTTCAATGACGCTCACATGAAAGACAAGAATTGAAGCACAAAAGAGAGCATCATAAAACACGTGAAAATACACATCTAAGTCTAACATACTTCCTATGCATAGGCATCTTATAGGTAAACAAATTATCATAGCAAGCAAAAACTAGCATATGCAAGGAAGCGGAAAGAAACAATAGCAATCTCAACATAACGAGAGGTAATTTCGTAACATGAAAATTTCTACAATCATATTTTCCTCTCTCATTACATGTGGGATCATAAGCAAACTCAACAAAATATCTATCACATAAAATATTTTCAACACGATCCACATGCATGCAAAGATGACACTCTTCCAAAATAGTGGGATTAACATTAACTAAAGTCATGACCTCTCCAAACCCACTTTTATCAAAAAATTCATAAGATTGAACATTCTTCAAATATGTGGGATCTAAAGTTGACACTCTTCCAAACCTAATTTTAATAACATTGCAAACACTATTATCAATCTCATATTCATCATGGGGCTTAGATAAATTTTCAAGATCAAAAGAAGAATCACCCCAATCATGATCATTGCAACAAATAGTAGTTATAGAAAAACTAGCATCCCCAAGCTTAGGGTTTTGCATATTATTAGCACAATTGACGTTAATAGAATTTATAATAACATCATTGCAATCATGCTTTTCATCGAAGGAACTATCAAGTATGGGTGCAATAGCAATGATCTCATGTTTAACATAAGGAACTATAGCAAATTCATCTTCATAAATATTGGCATCATGGCCACAAGAATAGCAAGCATCATGTTCATCAAGGGATATCTCAATCAAATCATTGGAATCATAATTATCCATAGATTCATGCATATCATTATTTTCTTCCAAAGCAGTGGTCATTCCTTCAATAAATTCTTTGACATAGACATTATGAGCATAGTTTTCATAGAAATATTTAAGTATGTCAAGATTTTCAGATTCGTAGAGAGTAATATCATACTTTTCAATCAAAGAAGCAACTTCATAAGCACCCTTAAAAGCAACAAATTCTTCAATTTGTTCGATATCGTAGTAACTAAAAACACCCTTTGCATAAGAAGATAATATTTCATTATCATTAAACTCACATAGGTAGGGGAGGTCTTTTTTAGGGTTCTTAGAGCAACAAATAAAATCGTAAATTTCACAAAGATTCCAAGCATAACACAACAATCTGTTTATTTGATCACATAAGAGTCTCCCTTTTTCAGACAAACGGTGACACACAAAATGAGCATGCTCATTTAAAAATTTCCCATCAACTAGGCTAGTTGGGGTTTCAGCACGAGCGCATAAGGATCGAAGATGATCCAAGTAGAACACTTTAAGTGGATCCATATCGATAGATTTTTAGCAAGCAAATATGCAAGCAAATGGAAGGCACATGAAAACACAAACAAAGATAAATACGGGAAGAAGGCGAAGAAAAGGCAAAGGTGAAGTGGGGGAGAGGAAAACGAGAGGTAAATGGTAAATAATGTAATGTGAGGGATAAGAGTTTGTGATGGGTACTTGGTATGTCTTGACTTGTGCGTAGATCTCCCCGGCAATGGCGCCAAAAATCCTTCTTGCTACCTCTTGAGCATGCGTTGGTTTTTCCCTTGAAGAGGAAAGGGTGATGCAACAAAGTAGTGTAAGTATTTCCCTCAATTTTTGAGAACCAAGGTATCAATCCAGTAGAATACTACACGCAAATCCCCTAGTACCTGCACAAACAAATAAGAACCTTGCAACCAACGCGATAAAAGGGTTGTCAATCCCTTCACAGCCACTTGTAAAAGTGAGATCTGATGAAGATAATAACATAAATATTTTTGGTATTTTTATAGTATAGATTGGAAAATAAAGATTGCAAAATAAATAGTAAACTAGAATTGTAGATTGAAAACTTATATAATGTAAAGTAGACCCGGGGGCCATAGGTTTCACTAGTGGTTTCTCTCAAGATAGCATGTATTACGGTGGGTGAACAAATTACTGCTGAGCAATTGATAAAAAAACGCATAATTATGATGATATCTAAGGCAATGATTATGAATATAGGCATCACGTTCGTGACAAGTAGACCGAAACGATTCTGCATCTACTACTATTACTACACACATCGATCGCTATCCAGCATGCATCTAAAGTATTAAGTTCATAAGAACGGAGTAACGCATTAGACAAGATGACATGATGTAGAGGGATAAACTCAAGCAATATGATATAAACCCTATCTTTTTTATCCTCGATGGCAACAATACAATATGTGTCATTTCCATTTCTCTCACTGGGATCGAGCACCGCAAGATTGAACCCAAAGCTAAGCACTTCTCCCATTGTAAGAAAAATCAATCTAATAGGCCAAACTAAACCGATAATTCGAAGAGACTTGCAAAGATATCAAATCATGCATATAAGAATTCAGAGAAGAACCAAATAATATTCATAGATAATCAAGTTCATAAACCCACAATTCATCGGATCTCGGCAAACACACCGCAAAAGAGTTACATCGAATAGATCTCCAAGAAGATCGATGATAACTTTGTATTGAGATCCAAAGAGAGAGAAGAAGCCATCTAGCTAATAACTATGGACCCGAAGGTCTGTGGTAAACTACTCACACATCATCGAAGAGGCTATGGTGTTGATGTAGAAGCCCTCCGTGATCGAATCCCCCTCCGGCGGATCGCCGGAAAAGGCCCCAAGATGGGATCTCACGGGTACAGAAGGTTGCGGCGGTGGAAAAGATGTTTCGTGGCTCTCCCCGAAGGCTTCAGGGTATAAGAGTATATATAGGCGAAAGAAGTAGGTCGGTGGAGCTGCGAGGGGCCCACGAGGGTGGGGGCACGCCCTCCTGCCTCGTGGCTTCATCGCTGCTTCCTTGACGTCCACTCCAAGTCTCTTGGATTGCGTTTGTTCCAAAAACGATTCTCGCGAAGGTTTCATTCCGTTTGGATTCCGTCTGATATTTTCTTTTTCTGTGAAACACTGAAATAGGCAAAAAAACAACAATTTACACTGAGCTTTCGGTTAATAGGTTAGTCCCAAAAATAATATAAAAAGGTATATTAAAGCCCATTAAACATCCAGAACAGATAGTATAATAGTATGGAACAATAAAAAAATTATAGATACGTTGGAGACGTATCTGGCGGCATTGACACGACCGCCCTCCGGTTCCTCCTCTTCGCCGATTCCGCGTCCAACTTGGCGATCTCCTCCGGCGTGCACTCCGACCGCGGCTTCCTTGACGCCTGATGGGGTCATGTACCTAGGGTAGGGTCACGGACCTGTTCCAAGTAACTCACCCTAGGACATCCCTAGAAGAGGTCGCCTTCCAGTCGACCAACGAGGACTCACTCGACCAACGAAGACTCACTCGACTGGCCTGGAGGACTCGACCACGAAGACTCACTCGACCACCAGGAGGTCAAGAGGCACTCTGCACCGCAACGGCCTGTAATTAAGTAGACTTTATGATAGTAAAGGCACTTTATGTGGGGCGTTACCAGTAACGCCCCAGACTTAACTCACCTTAAACCCTCTCCTGCGTGGGCTGGCTGGGGTCCTGGCGCACTCTATATAAGCCACCCCCCTCCACAGGCAGAAGGGTTCGGCACCTGGTAATCCATACATTCATAATCCACTCGACCGCCTCTGGGCTCCGAGACGTAGGGCTATTACTTATTCCGAGAAGGGCCTGAACTCGTACATCTTTTGTGCTTACAACCTCTCCATAGCTAGGACCTTGCCTCTCCATACCTACCCCCCACTCTACTGTCAGGCTTAGAACCACGACAGTTGGCGCCCACCGTGGGGCAGGTGTTTTAGCGATTTTGTGGAGAAGTTGCGATTCTTCCGAGTATTTTCATCATGGTGTCTGCTGGAGTTTTGATCGAGGGACAAGAGATCCGTCTCGGCACTCTCACCTTCATCGCCGACGACTCCGCATGGCTCCAGGAGGCTCCACTCGACGTAGATGCGCTCCCCGTCCGCGGTGCGACGCATTTTCGCGCATGTGTCCGCGGCGTTCTGCTGCGGCAACCATCGACCCAGTATCGGTCGGATCTTCCATCCTCCACCCTCCCGGTCTCCCGCCAGCGCAAGCGCTCAGGCCGGTCGAGGCTTCAGCGATGGGTGAGTCACGCGGTGGCTCGCCAGTCGACCACTACACAAGTTGCGGCAATCGAGCCCAACGAATCTCTCTACGGCTTGTTCGATCAGTCGACTGGCTCCGGAGAGACTGCATCCGAGTGCGGAAGCAGTGATCCAGCGGCGGAAATCTTGATGGTCGACGGGCCCCACAGCCCTCCTGGCTTCGCCCGCGGTGGTGGAGCGGGTGACGGCGGCGACCCTGCTCGAGGCTACGAAGAGTACCAGCCCGAGCCACTCGACTCTCTGCAAAGAGAAGAGCTTCGCCGCAGGAACGAGGATCCCCTGCGTATTCCCATCGCAGGAGAAACCCCCGAGGCTCGTGCCTTGGAGGAGGCGCGTCTGGCCAATTTGGCCGAGCGCACTCGACTGGAGAATCTTCAGCGAGCACTCGACGAGCGCGCGCGGCAACGAGTTCCCGACATCAGTCGACGTCAACTCTTCCCGCCGACTCAGGTATATCGAACCCCGATTCAGAATTTAGCAGCTGCGACCCGTATAGCAGAGTCCATTCAGCCTTCGCAGTCAGAGGCTGGCAGAGGTTTGCTGCAGATCAGGGATCTGCTCCGGGCAGCAGGAGATCAGAATTCCGCCGTGTCTCAGTCGCGCAACAGAATTCACAGTCGATCTGTCACTGTGAATACGGTTCAGTCGGCTCACAGCCCCAGATCGCCTCCGCGGCGCGAAGGGCGTGAGAATCGGCGAGATCAATATGGCGACAGACTCGACCGAGATGATAGGCGTCGAGTGCCCTATTCCCCTCCGAGGGGTGGGTCTTACGCTCCTCGGCAGCCAGATGATAGGCGTCAGTACAGTACAGGGCGTAGGGTTCCAGCTGACCCCAGAGAGCCAGGCTTCGACGCGCGATCCATTATCGTGCAAGGATTGGTCGACCGGAACAGAGCCCATCGAGGTGCGCTCGACAGAGATGCGCCCACGAGCAGTCGAGTACATGTTTCTGGTCCTGAATGTTTCAGCAGAGCTATCAGAGCCGCTGTTATCCCCCCCAATTTCAGGTTGGCAACAGGAGTCAGCAAGTTCACTGGCGAGTCTAAGCCTGAAACTTGGCTTGAAGACTACCGAGTGGCAGTTCAGATCGGTGGTGGGAACGATGAGGTGGCCATGAAGCATTTGCCCCTCATGTTGGAAGGTTCTGCCAGGGCATGGTTGACTCAATTGCCTCCTAGCAGTATTTACACTTGGGAAGATCTGTCCCGAGTGTTCGTCAGAACGTTCGAAGGGACTTGCAAGCGACCAACGGGATTGACAGAGTTGCAAGTCTGCGTGCAGAAAACCAATGAAACTCTCAGAGAGTATATTCAGAGGTGGATCACTTTGCACCACACTGTGGAAAATGTCTCTGACCATCAGGCAGTATGCGCCTTCAAAGATGGCGTCAAGAACAGAGAACTGAGTTTGAAATTTGGTCGAACCGGTGACATGACCTTGAGTCGGATGATGGAGATTGCTACCAAGTACGCCAACGGCGAAGAAGAAGACCGACTCCGAAGCGGCAAGCACAAGCCGAGTCAGTCGGAAAAAGGAAACACCAGTCGGAAACAGAAGCGGAAGGCTGAACCGGCAGCTCCTGGAGAGGCTCTGGCCGTGACTCAAGGAAAGTCTAAGGGGAAACCAAAAGGATCCTGGAACCCCAAGAAGGTGAAGGATAAAGAAGGGAACGACGTGATGGATATGCCGTGCCATATTCACACGAAGAAAGATGAAGAGGGGAATATCATTTACCCAAAGCACACCACTCGCCAATGTCGACTCCTGATCCAGCAGTTTCAGGGAAAACAGTCTAAGGACAAGGAGAAGGAGTCGGACAAAGCCGAAGACAAAGAGGACAGTGAGGGAGGATATCCGCATATCAACTCCACTCTGATGATCTTCGCAGATGTGGAAAGCAGAAGTCGACTGAAAGTGATTAACCGAGAGGTTAATATGGTTGCCCCAGCAAAGGCAAATTATCTGAAGTGGTCTCAAACACCCATCACATTCGACCAATCTGATCACCCGACTCATATTGCCACCCCTGGGAGGCAAGCTTTGGTGGTCGATCCCGTTGTCGAAGGCACTCGACTGACAAAGGTGCTGATGGACGGTGGAAGTGGCCTGAATCTGTTATATGTAGACACGTTGAAAGGTATGGGCATTCCGATGTCTAGACTGAGCACTAGTAACATGAGCTTCCATGGAGTTATACCAGGGAAGAAGGCTGAGTCACTCGGCCAGAAAGCTTTGGACGTAGTGTTTGGCGATTCAAAGCATTTTCGCAAAGAGAAGTTGACGTTTGAGGTCGTGGATTTTCAAAGTGCATATCATGCCATTTTGGGGAGACCAGCCTATGCACGGTTCATGGCTCGACCATGTTACGTGTACCTCAAATTGAAGATGCCCGGTCCCAAAGGTGTGATCACTGTCACCGGAGATAGGAAAAAGGCAGAGGAGTGCTTTCAGAAGGGCTCCAAAATTGCCGATTCCCAAGTGACAGCGGTCGAGTTCGAAGAATACAAGCAAAACGCAGATCCGAGTGACTTGCTGCGGTCCAAGAAGCCCGCCACAGAATCTGCATTCCAGTCGTCCGGTGAGACGAAGCCTGTTCACATTCACCCGACCGACCCCGAAGCAGCTCCGACCCGCATCTCCACAACACTCGACCCAAAATAGGAAGAAGCGCTCATCCAGTTCCTCCGTGAGAACTGGGACATTTTTGCATGGAAGCCCGCTGACATGCCAGGTGTTCCCAGGGGACTGGCTGAGCACCGCCTAAGAGTCGACAAGTCTGCAAAGCCAGTCAAAGAACATCTTCGGCGGTCCGCCGTCCAGAAGAGAAAGGCCATTGGTGAAGAAGTGGCTCGACTGTTGGCGGCAGGATTTATCCGAGAGATATTCCACTCCGAGTGGCTCGCTAATGTCGTCATGGTTCCTAAGAAGGACAAGTCGCTCCGAATGTGCATTGATTTCAAGCACATCAACCGGGCCTGCCCGAAAGATCACTTTCCTCTCCCTCGCATAGATCAAATTGTTGACTCGACCACGGGATGCGAGAGGTTGTCTTTTTAGATGCTTACTCCGGGTACCACCAGATCCGTCTGTATGGGCCCGATGAAGTAAAAACAGCTTTCATCACTCCATTCGGGTGCTTCTGCTATATCACCATGCCATTCGGCCTCAAGAATGCCGGAGCCACATTTATGCGAATGATCCAGAAGTGTCTACTCACTCAAATCAGTCGGAATGTGGAAGCTTATATGGATGATATTGTTGTCAAGTCACGAAAAGGTTCCGACCTGCTCGCTGACCTCGCCGAAACATTTGCCAACCTCAGAAGGTATGATATCAAGCTCAATCCATCAAAGTGCACATTTGGAGTTCCTGGTGGCAAGTTACTCGGTTTTCTCGTTTCCGAACGGGGAATCGACGCTAACCCAGAGAAGATTGGCACTATTCTCCGAATGAAACGCCCTGTGCGAGTGCACGATGTCCAGAAGCTTACTGGATGCTTGGCCGCATTAAGTCGATTCATCTCACGACTCGGTGAAAAGGCACTGCCTCTTTACCGACTGATGAAGAAGGCTGACAAGTTCGAGTGGACTCCGGAAGCTGATGCAGCGTTTGCCGAGCTAAAAGCTCTGCTCTCCACCCAGCCGGTGCTTGCTGCTCCAATCAGCAAAGAGCCTCTGTTGCTCTACATCGCAGCCACAGGACAAGTCGTCAGTACTGTGCTAACGGTCGAGCGGGAAGAAGAAGGAAAAGCTCTCAAAGTTCAGCGCCCAGTGTATTATTTGTCTGAAGTCTTGACTCCATCCAAGCAGAGATATCCTCATTATCAGAAGCTTGTGTATGGAATATACATGACCACAAAGAAGGTTGCTCATTATTTCTCTGACCATTCAATCACAGTCGTGAGCGACGCTCCACTATCAGAGATTTTGCACAACAGAGATGCAACTGGTCGAGTGGCCAAATGGGCGATTGAACTTCTTCCCCTTGATATCAAGTTTGAGGCAAAGAAAGCCATTAAGTCCCAGGCAATAGCAGATTTCCTCGCCGAATGGATCGAACAGCAGCAGCCGACTGAAGTTCACTCGGAGCATTGGACCATGTTTTTCGATGGTTCTAAGATGTTGAATGGTTCCGGTGCTGGGGTTGTCCTGGTTTCCCCCAGAGGAGATAAGCTCAGATATGTGCTCCAGATTCACTTTGATTCCTCCAACAATGAGGCAGAATATGAGGCCCTCCTATATGGGTTGCGCATGGCCATTTCACTCGGCGTCCGTCGCCTAATGGTCTATGGCGACTCGGATTTAGTGGTCAATCAGGTGATGAAAGAATGGGACGTGAGAAGCCCAGCCATGACTGGATACTGCAGTGCAGTGAGGAAGCTGGAGAAAAAGTTCGAGGGGTTGGAGCTCCATCATATACCCCGACTGAAAAATCAAGCAGCTGATGATCTAGCAAAGATAGGTTCCAAGAGAGAAGCCATTCCGAGTGGTGTGTTCTTGGAGCATATACATACTCCGTCAGTCAAAGAGGATCCTTTCACCGAAGAAACTCCGCCGCCCAAGAGTGCCACAGATCCGACTGAAGTTGAAGTCCCAGCGGTGGTCGACTTGATCATGGAGGTTTTGGTAGTCATTCCTGACTGGACGATTCCGTATGTCGCATATATCTTGAGGAAAGAGCTTCCGGAGGATGAGGAAGAGGCTCGACAGATCGTCCGTCGATCTAAGGCCTTTACCGTCATCAAAGGACAATTATACAGAGAGAGCACGACTGGAGTCGGTCAGAAGTGCATAACACCAGAAGAAGGTCGACTCATCCTCAATGATATTCACTCGGGGACCTGTGGTCATCATGCGTCCTCCCGGACCATCATGGCCAAAGCATACCGAGCCGGATTTTACTGGCCCAAGGCGAATGAGATGGCAAAGGAGATAGTGGATAAGTGCGAGGGATGTCAGTTCTACTCGAATATGTCGCACAAACCTGCGTCAGCTTTGAAGACCATCCCACTCGTCTGGCCTTTTGCAGTCTGGGGGCTGGACATGGTCGGCCCTTTGAGAACAGGACGAAGTGGCTTCACGCATGTACTGGTGGCAGTCGACAAGTTCACCAAGTGGGTCGAGGCTAAACCAATCAAGAGCCTCGACACCGGTACTGCTGTTAGCTTCATCAGGGAACTAATATTCAGATATGGAGTCCCGCATAGCATCATTACGGATAATGGGTCGAACTTTGACTCAGAAGAATTCAGAACCTTCTGCAACTCCCAGGGCACACGGGTCGACTACGCATCAGTCGCCCATCCGCAGTCGAATGGACAAGCAGAGCGAGCTAATGGACTGATTCTCAAGGGACTGAAGCCGCGACTGATGCGAGATCTCAAACACGCGGCTGGAGCTTGGGTCAACGAACTTCCATCTGTACTCTGGGGACTGCGGACCACGCCCAATCGGTCGACCGGAAGAACTCCATTCTTCTTGGTCTATGGAGCCGAAGCAGTCTTGCCAAGTGATCTTCTCCACAATGCTCCTCGAGTCGAAATCTACAACGAAGCAGAAGCTGAACAAGCGCGGCAGGACGCAGTCGACCTTTTAGAGGAAGAAAGGGAGATGGCTCTGATCTGGTCGACCATTTACCAACAAGATCTGCGCCGTTTCCACGCCCGAAATGTGAGAGGTCGAGCCTTCCAGGAAGGGGATTTGGTTCTCCGAGTGGATCAGCACAAACCACACAAGCTTGCTCCTTCTTGGGAAGGCCCCTTCATCGTCACCAAGGTTCTCCACAACGGGGCGTACCGTCTTTACAACGTCGAGCATAATATCGATGAGCCCCGAGCTTGGAACGCGGAGCTACTCCGCCCATTTTACACTTAAGTTTTATCACTCGGATGAGTTGCAATAAAATACTTCTGTAGTTCATGGGTTTAGAAATAATTGTGTCATCACTTTTTATTTTTGCCCACATAAAAACTCCCCCTCAGTGGGTGACTTAGCCGCGAATCCGTTTCGCCTAAGTTTGTAAAAATCCTACCGAGTGGTGAGCCAGACTCCCACTCGGAGGCTTAGCTGCGAATCCGTTTCGCCTAAGTTATCAAAATCCTACCAAGTGAAGAGCAATCCTCTCACTCGGGGGCTTAGCTGCAGCCTCGTGCTCGCCTAAGTTATCAAAATCCTACCGAGTGGTAAGCCAGCCTTTCACTCGGGGGCTTAGCTGCAGTCCAAGGACTCGCCTAAGTTGTGAAAATCCTACCGAGTGAAGAGCGATCCTCTCACTCGGGGGCTTAGCTGCAGTCCAAAGCACTCGCCTAAGTTATCAAAATCCTACCGAGTGGTAAGCCAGCCTTTCACTCGGGGGCTTAGCTGCAGTCCAAGCACTCGCCTAAGTTGTGAAAATCCTACCGAGTGAAGAGCAATCCTCTCACTCGGAGGCTTAGCTGCAGCCTCGTGCTCGCCTAAGTTACAAAAATCCTACCGAGTGGTAAGCCAGCCTTCCACTCGGAGGCTTAGCTGCAGCCTCGTGCTCGCCTAAGTTACAAAAATCCTACCGAGTGGTAAGCCAGCCTTCCACTCGGAGGCTTAGCTGCAGCCTCGTGCTCGCCTAAGTTACAAAAAACCTACCGAGTGGTAAGCCAGCCTTCCACTCGGAGGCTTAGCTGCAGCCTTGTGCTCGCCTAAGTTACAAAAATCCTACCGAGTGAAGAGCGATCCTCTCACTCGGAGGCTTAGCTGCAGCATCGTGCTCGCCTAAGTTACAAAAATCCTACCGAGTGGTAAGCCAGCCTTCCACTCGGAGGCTTAGCTGCAGCCTCGTGCTCGCCTAAGTTACAAAAAACCTACCGAGTGGTAAGCCAGCCTTCCACTCGGAGGCTTAGCTGCAGCCTCGTGCTCGCCTAAGTTACAAAAATCCTACCGAGTGAAGAGCGATCCTCTCACTCGGAGGCTTAGCTGCAGCCTCGTGCTCGCCTAAGTTACAAAAATCCTACCGAGTGGTAAGCCAGCCTTCCACTCGGAGGCTTAGCTGCAGCCTCGTGCTCGCCTAAGTTACAAAAATCCTACCGAGTGGTAAGCCAGCCTTCCACTCGGAGGCTTAGCTGCAGCCTCGTGCTCGCCTAAGTTACAAAAAACCTACCGAGTGGTAAGCCAGCCTTCCACTCGGAGGCTTAGCTGCAGCCTCGTGCTCGCCTAAGTTACAAAAATCCTACCGAGTGGTAAGCCAACCTTTCACTCGGGGGCTTAGCTGCAGTCCAAGCACTCGCCTAAGTTGTGAAAATCCTACCGAGTGAAGAGCGATCCTCTCACTCGGGGGCTTAGCTGCAGTCCAAAGCACTCGCCTAAGTTATCAAAATCCTACCGAGTGGTAAGCCAGCCTTTCACTCGGGGGCTTAGCTGCAGTCCAAGCACTCGCCTAAGTTGTGAAAATCCTACCGAGTGAAGAGCGATCCTCTCACTCGGAGGCTTAGCTGCAACCTCGTGCTCGCCTAAGTTACAAAAATCCTACCGAGTGGTAAGCCAGCCTTCCACTCGGAGGCTTAGCTGCAGCCTCGTGCTCGCCTAAGTTACAAAAATCCTACCGAGTGGTAAGCCAGCCTTCCACTCGGAGGCTTAGCTGCGGCCTCGTGCTCGCCTAAGTTACAAAAAACCTACCGAGTGGTAAGCCAGCCTTCCACTCGGAGGCTTAGCTGCAGCCTCGTGCTCGCCTAAGTTACAAAAATCCTACCGAGTGGTAAGCCAACCTTCCACTCGGAGGCTTAGCTGCAGCCTCGTGCTCGCCTAAGTTACAAAAATCCTACCGAGTGAAGAGCGACCCTCTCACTCGGAGGCTTAGTTGCAGTCCAAGCACTCGCCTAAAGCACAGGCACCTTGCTTTGAACCTGCAAAAGACATTTTGAGCCGAAGGCAATCATATTCAAGCGCCAAATTCAAGTTCGAGTCGATATCTAAAGGAACCGAAAGTGCTCAGGCGTCAAGCCTGTTAAGGTTTGTCGGTTACAATTCCACTCGGCATACCGAGGCAAATTTAAAATGTCAAGCCAGAAGAAGTTTTTTACCCCTCCTGTGGAGGGCTGGAAGGTGCAACAAATTCATCAAGGTCAATTCCGTCGGCGATCCGAGTGGCAGCTGCAAGGAAAGTCTCCATAAAGGACCTGAAGTCGTGCTTCTTGGTATTGGCCACCCGAAGGGCCGCCAGCTTCTCCTCTCGTGCATCTTTGCAGTGGACTCGGGCCAGACACAGAGCGACATCTGCACCACACCGAGCCGAGGACTTCTTCCACTCCTGCACTCGACCAGGGATCACATTCAAGCGGGCCATCAGCGACTCAAGGTCATTCTGAAGTGTCTCCTCAGGCCAGAGCGTCGAGTCGATGCGAGATGTGGCGGCCTTCAGCCTTGCGAGATAGTCCACGACAGCTGCGACGCGAGACTCCAGTCGAAAAACATCCATGGCAACTTCGTCGTTCACCGGAGAATTGACGGGGTCAAGGTTCGGCTCCAGTCGGCTGGTTTCCTCTTCAAAGTTTTGACAAAATTCTGCAAGGGTGATCACTAAGTCAAGGGAATAGTCGAATGGAAGAAGCCACAGTTGGAAATATTTGCCAAACATGGAGGTTTACCTTCAAGCATAAGAAACAGCTTCTTGGCAAGGCCACTCAGGAAAGCCTCCAGTTCAGTCTTCTTCTCAGTCAATTTGCTGACTTGGTCGGTCAAGGCAGCTTTGTCAGTTCTCAGTCGACTGACTTCCTTGTTGGCAATCCCAAGAGCAGTTTTCAGATTGGTATTGTCTTGTTCGAGCTTGGTGAATGAAGCCAACTTCTCGTCAGCAAGCTTGATCTTATCAGCTAGCTCAAGGTCTTTCTTCTGCTGGGCCTCCCTTACCTTACCTGCAAGTTACAGCGAGATCAGATGCCGAAACAAGCAAGGGGAAAAGCAGTCGTCAGGGTCTCACCAAACATACCTTCGGTCTCCTCCTTTGCCTTTGTCAGCTTCTCCTGAACCAGCTTCAAGCTCAGCTCGACTTGAGTATGTTTTTGTTCCAGCTCTGAGTAGCGAGCCACGAGATCACAGGAGTTCTGCGAAGAACCAATCGACTAAACGTCAAATGTAACTCACTTCCGAGTGAAAAAGGGAAAAACACAAGTTTCTAAGACTACAGCCGAATACAAGCATTCGACCGTAGTCTCGGGGACTACACCCAGTGGGTGCACTCAGCGTGCCCCCACTAATCATGTTGAAGACAAAGTCGACCAGTCGACCTCGAAAAAAAAAACAGTGTGCGAGACGCATTCTCTAAGACTGTGATCAACTGCAAGCAGTCGACCACAGTCTCGGGGACTACACCCAGTGGGTGCACTCAGCGTGCCCCCACTGGTTTGCGAAATCCAGTCGACCAGTCGACTGACAGAAAGATTGACATTATAAAGCCTAAGGCCGACTGCCAGCAGTCGACCTTAGCCTTGGGGACTACACCCAGCGGGTGCACTCAGCGTGCCCCCGCTAACACGGAGTTTATTCGACACACCCAGTGGGTGACTAATATAAATCCCGGAAAGAAAAGTTTTTGGTAGCATATCCAACAGAACAAACAGCAGTCGACTGACCTGGACATTGCTTTGGAGGGCAGAGCTGGCGTCATAAGCTGCCTGGCTCGCATCCCGGATGGTCTTCAGCTGCTCCATCATGAGTCCCGCCTGGCGTATTGCCTCCTTCGCTGCACCAGCTTGGTCCTCTGGGACGTGGTGAGTCGTGAAGAGGGAGGGCTGCTGAGCACTCGTTAGTGGGGTCGCGAAGGTCACCGTGTGTCGAGTGGTGTTCTCTTCCTCCACAGTCAGAATTTCAGGCGCTGACACATCCTGAGGCACCTTACTGGCGGACGCTTTTCGACTCCTCCTGTGCTTCAGCGGCTCTTCATCCTCATCATCATCAGGAAGATCGATAACAGTGTTGGGTGGAGCTGCGGAGAAGGGTCAGGATCAGAGATCGCGAGTCAGTCGACTAAGAATGGTATTAAGAACACAGTACCTGGATTCGAAGTTGCTGCATCCTCCATCTCGTGGTCATCGGCCCGGGCCGAGGTCTCAGAAGTAGCAGCACTGCAACTCCAAAGGATCAGTCGACTAACTCAGCGTCGACCAGAGATAAAGTTCGCACAAGAATAAGAAAATATGAGCAACACAATTACCCTGATATGGTGGGGATGGACACCTTCATCTTCGGCAGGAGCTTGGTCGGCTTCGATGAGGCCGCCCTGGGCTGCTTCGGCGCCTTTTCAGTCGGCGCCGGAGAGGTGGTCCGAGGGCGCTTGGTCGACTGAGTGGCAGTCGCAACCCCCTTACCACGTTCGGTCGAAGGGTCGTGGACAAGCTTCGACCGCCTTTCTGAGCGCGGTGGAACGACCTCCTCCTCCTCTTCTTCCTCGTCCTCGATGTCATCTTCATCACCTTCATCATCATCATCGTCGTCGTCATCCCCTGCAGCATCCGAGTCCCATTCCTCCTCTTCCTGGCTCTCGCCCCCGCTCGCCTCGCCCCCGCTCGCCTCGCCTTCCTCAGTCGGAGCTTGTGCCCCATTGGGCATCGAGTACAGCTCGGTGAAGGCCTAGCAGATGCCCAAACAAGGATCAGTCGACCAGTCGGCAGGGTTAGCAGAAATGAATACAACAAGGACACAATGGAAAGCAGAGCAAATGCACCTTGTTTGGGACGCTGTCGTGGTCGAGTGGAGGAATCCTTCTGGCTCCGCACGGGTTGTCCCTGTTTCCGATAACGGCTACCATCCATCTTTCCAGAGTGACATCGTCGACTTCTTCCGGATGGACTCTAGTCTCGTCTTCGGGCCCACAGTACAACCACATGCAGTGGCTCCGGAACTGAAGAGGCTGGATGCGACGCTTGAGGAAAACCTCCAAGAGGTCCATGCCTGTCACACCCTCCCGAACCAGCTGCACCACGCGCTCCATCAACATCTTCACGTCGGCTTTCTCCTCCGGAACCAGCTTCAAAGGGGAGGGCTTGTTCACTCGGTCCATGGTAAACGGAGGGAGTCCACTCGACTGCCCTGGCGTCGACTGGACCTGGCAGTAGAACCAAGTCGACTGCCAGCCTCTGACGGACTCGGGGAAGGACATGGGCGGGAAGGTGCTATTATTCCTCACCTGAATCCCCAGGCCCCCACACATTTGGACGACTCGGGTCTTCTCGTCACCTGGGCTCGCCTTCTTCACGGTCTGAGAGCGACACGTGAAGATACGTTTGAACAAGCCCCAGTGCGGTCGACAGCCCAAGAAACCCTCACACATGGACACGAATGCAGCAAGATAGGCAATGGAGTTTGGGGGTAAAGTGGTGGAGCTGCGCTCCAAAGAAATTCAAGAAGCCACGGAAGAAAATGCTTGGCGGCAAGGAAAACCCACGATCGACATGAGTGGCCAGAAGCACACACTCACCCTCTTCTGGTTGTGGCTGCCACTCCTTCCCCGGCAACCTCGCAGCTCCGTGAGGGATCAAGCCCTCGTTGGCCATGTCGAGGAGGTCCTTCTCCGTGATGGTCGACTGGATCCAGTCTCCTTGGACCCAGCCCTTTGGCAGGCGGGATCTGGACGAGGACCCTCTGCGGCTGGTGGATCTCCCCTTCGCCTTCTCCGATGCCGACGCCTTCTTGGCACGCTCCAGCGCCGCCGTCTTCTCCTTGGCCATGGTCGCCGGTGAGATGCACGAAGGGAAGTGGTGCGGAGGCGAGAGCGAGCGCGCTGAGCAGGGAGGAAGGAAGCAGAGGGAGAGAGGGAGAATGCTGGGGCGCAGCACAGAAATCCTCGCCGGGCACATTTATAAGGTCCCTTCCGAGTGGCTGACATGTGGGCCCGGTCGATCTAATCATATCTGGGAGCAGTTATGAGGACTGGATACGTGGCGAAAAAGGCGGCGCGGAGATCGAGGCGTCTATGCCCCGTCCCATCCGAACGCCGCGGTCTGCCCCGCTTCGCGCGCGCCCCCAAATTTCGCACCCCGCAGAATCCGCGGGCAACAAATCAGTCTGTCAGACGCGGTGATTCCGGCGATCCGTCGCTCGGAGATCGTCGTAGCTCGAAAGATCACTCGACGCAAAAATAGAATGGATCGAGTCGACCGAAGACAAATTGCTCCCTGTCAACGAAGAGATTCTTTGATCCAGAACAGCGCACAACTAGAGCGCAAAGGTTAATCGGAAACGACATCAACTCCTTCTTCACTCGAAGCCTCAATCCATTCGGGGGCTAATGATGGGGTCATGTACCTAGGGTAGGGTCACGGACCTGTTCCAAGTAACTCACCCTAGGACATCCCTAGAAGAGGTCGTCTTCCAGTCGACCAACGAGGACTCACTCGACCAACGAAGACTCACTCGACTGGCCTGGAGGACTCGACCACGAAGACTCACTCGACCACCAGGAGGTCAAGAGGCACTCTGCACCGCAACGGCCTGTAATTAAGTAGACTTTATGATAGTAAAGGCACTTTATGTGGGGCGTTACCAGTAACGCCCCAGACTTAACTCACCTTAAACCCTCTCCTGCGTGGGCTGGCTGGGGTCCTGGCGCACTCTATATAAGCCACCCCCCTCCACAGGCAGAAGGGTTCGGCACCTGGTAATCCATACATTCATAATCCACTCGACCGCCTCCGGGCTCCGAGACGTAGGGTTGTTACTTCTTCCGAGAAGGGCCTGAACTCGTACATCTTTTGTGCTTACAACATCTCCATAGCTAGGACCTTGCCTCTCCATACCTACCCCCCACTCTACTGTCAGGCTTAGAACCACGACAACGCCTTGACCGCCTTCTTCTTCACCTTTTCAGGCGGGTCGACGGCCAGGCCGCCGGAATCCGGCTGGGCGTCGGCCATGGACGGGGAAGGGAGTGGGCGACGGGAGGGACGTGGGAGGGTTTGAGGAAAATAGCGCCAAATGGGGTGCGGGGGGGGGGGGGGGTTGCTTTGTGGCACCGACAAACAGGCTAGGGGAGGACAAGTGCGCGCGTCCCGCCCGTCCGCGCACTGTCCGTTTCATCCTAAAATCAACATAAACTTGAGCCGAGGATGGACCGAAAGCGAACAAAAATCCGTTCGCTCCCGCGCGCTGGGCCGTCTGGTTTTTTTCTTTTATCTCAAACAGACGGGACCGGACAGGACGAGTCGCACAGTGAAGTTGGCCTAAGCGGCCATGGATTCAGGCACATGGCGCACCTGGCACATGTACGAATATGAAATGGTGACAGTGCTGAACCTCGGGCCACGCATCCCACGTGTCGTACTGGGATTCGTTCATACGGTCTTTAGCTGTAGAGGGTCGTGCACTCGACGCGCCTGGGCAGGGCGCGATTCAATGAACTTGGAGGAAACCAGCTATCTGTGTGTGTCTGCATAGCCGGTTTCGCGGACAATGAATGGGATCGACCGGAGTCACGTAAACCTCGGGGTCCAAATCTGAAAATTAAGGCGGCGAGAACATCTGGTGCTGGGCACTGCATCTGCATTCTGCATGCATTATGTATGCGTGCTTTCCTTTCCCCCGGCAATGACTGAAACACGTACGGGAGTCGAGAGAGACCGTTCCAGTCCGGAGCTGAGCATAGTAGACGACGTACCGCCTTGCATGTGACGGCTACTGTTTTTTTTTTTTGAAACGGAGGCAAAAGCTTTGCCTCATCCATTAAATAAAAGAGAAAAGAGTTTGTTACAAGTCACCCAATTACACGGCATGCGGATTATTCTCGCAAAATTAAAGACCCTAGCTTTTTTGCACCGGCGACGATCCAAAGGTTGGCCTCAGTAGAGATGGAGGAGAGCAAGATTGTCGGTGGAGCACTCTTATGTTTGAAAACTCTTGCGTTACGCTCATTTCAAATTGTTCATGACACGAGCATGGTGAGGGATGCCTTGGCTTGTCGGTTTGGCGTGCCGTCGGCGCAAGTACTCGCCCACCAATCTTTAACCGAGTCAAAGAAGGGCCAAGCGGAAGTGTCTAGCCCGAGAATGAGGAATTTCTCGATGACCAATGACCAAAGCCTTCGAGTATAGCGGCATTTGTAGAAGAGGTGAGGTCCGCATTCTTGCACCCTCTTGCAAAAAGGGCAAAGATCACAATTTGGCCACCCATGCTTTGCCAACCTATCGGCGGTCCAAATTCTATCTTGGCGCGCCAACCAAGCAAAGAATTTGATTTTTGAAGGTGCCCAAGCCTTCCAAACCATCTTATCCATGGGTGAGAGGACCATCCCTAGGTATTGCGCCTTGTATGCAGAGGCCGCGAGTATTGCCCACTTGCCGTATGTTTCCAAAGGATGTCGTCCTCGGTGAGGTCGTCGAGATGGACCTCAAGGAGGAGCATCCAAAGAGCGAAGAACTGTGTGACGTGCTCAACAGAAACAACGGTGGGGGGTTTGATCTTGAGTATCCATGCATTGTGCTTGAGCGCCTCCCGCACCTTCCAATTTTTTCTCTTGGAGGCCTCATAGATGAGCGGAGCAATGTCCTTAGGCTTGCGTCCAAGGAGCCAAGGAGAGTCCCAGAAGTGGGTCTTCGCACCGTTACCAACGATGATGGTGGTGGAAGCATAGAAAAAGTTGAGGTCCTCCTCGTCGCATGGGTTTCCCATCCCCACCCACATCTTGGTGGCATCCTTCCATTCATACCACAGCCACCGCAACCTGAGAGCCCGAGTGAACTTGTCGGTGTTGAGAACCCCAAGCCCCCCATACTTAAGAGGCCGGCAAACAATCTCCCAATTCACCTTGCATTTTGCCCCCGTCGTCTTGTCCGAACCAGACCATAAGAAAGCTCTCTCGAGCTTGTTCACATTGAGAAGGATGGTTGGTGGAATGACCAGCGGGGTGGCGGGGTAGACCACTTGGGATGTGATCACGGACTTGACAAGGGTCGTTCGCCCGATGGTGGTGATGTTTTGACCATCATAAGTTGATAACTTGCTCGCAACTTTGTCCACGAGAAATTGGAGGTCCATCAACTTGAGCTTCCAAACGGAGAGGGGTAGCCCCAAGTATCGCAAGGGGAACGAAGCCCGTGTTGCCGGCAAACTTTGGGTTAGGCGGCCCAAATCAAGATGGTTGCAGCGAATGGGCACCATAGAACTCTTCTGGAAATTGGTGCAAAGGCCCGTAACCTCTCCGAAACCCCTCAAAATGCTTGCAAGGTTGTCCACGTCCTTTTTGACCGGGGCCAAGAAGACGGCTGCGTCATCCGTGTACAGAGAGGTCCTCATCACGGCTCCCCTACCCCGGATTTTATGGAGGAGCCCCTTTCTCGTAGCTACATCTAGAATTCTTTGGAGCGGATCAATGGCGATGATGAAGAGAAACGGGAGATGGGGTCTCCCTGCCGAAGACCTTTCCCATGCTTGATGGGACACCCGGCAATACCATTGAGAACGATCCTCGAGGATGAAGAGCTAAGGAGGGCCGCAATCCAGTCCCGGAATTTACTTGGGAAGCCTCGCCGTTGGAGAAGATCAAGCAAATACTCCCACTTAACAGAGTCGAAGGCCTTGCGAATATCAAGCTTGAAAAGGAGGGAAGGTGTCTTCCTCTTGTGGAGGCGCCGAGCGAGATTGCGAACATACAAAAAGTTGTCATGGATACTTCTTGTTTTGATGAAGGCACTTTGGGCGTTGGAGACGAGGTTTGTCATGTGTGGGCCGAGCCTCATGGAGAGCACCTTCGCGATAATTTTCGCGATTGCGTGGATGAGACTGATGGGCCTATAATCGGCGATGCCCTCCGCCCCTTCCTTCTTAGGCAGGAGCACCACGTTTGCAGAGTTTAGCCACTGGAGGTTTGCAGTGTGTAGGGAGTCAAAGCGCGTGATAACCCTCATGAGGTCGTGCTTGATAATGTCCCAACACTTCTTGAAGAAGAGGCCCGTGAAACCATCCGGCCCCAGAGCCTTGTCACTTGGCATGTCATTGATCGTTTCGAGAACCTCACTCTCAGACATAGGGGAGTCAAGGCCATGCAGATCGAGAGGTTCGAAATTTAGCTCCTCCCAATTGAAATCTTTGTGGCTTTGAGGGCCTCTGCTCATGACATTTGAAAAGTGGTCTTGGATTAGCTTCTCTTTGGCGTCGTGCTCGGTGACCCAACCAAGCTCGTTCTTGATTCTATGTATATGGTTTTTTCTTCTCCTTGCATTAACACGGCGGTGGAAGAACTTGGTATTGGCGTCCCCTTCTTTGAGATTGAAAATTCTTGCACATTGTTTCTTGCGAGATCTTTCGAGCGCACTCAAGGCGATGACCCTTCTCTTGAGCCTGGCTCGGAGCTCAAGTTCTTCGGTGGATAGAAGCCTATCCTCTTGGGCAACGTCAAGGCGTAGAATCACCAAAAGCGCTGTCTGAAGGTGAATTTTAGCCTTTGAGAAAAGGCCCCTGCTCCACTCGGAGAGGCGGAGCCCCGTCCTCTTGAGCTTGTGATGTAGGATTTGGTATGGCTCGGTGTGTTCTACCCTCTCATTCCATGCCTTTTGGACCACCGCGTTGAAACCGGGCATGGATGCCCAAAAAATTTCAAATTTAAAGACCCGAGGTCTTCTTGGTCCCTTGTTGTCGGCAAGAAGTAGCGGACAGTGGTCGGAGAGGGAGGAGGAAAGCGCATTAAGGACATGGGTGTTGAAGGTTGTGTCCCACCCGGCGTTGCAAAAGAACGAGTCTAGTTTGCACAAGGTAGGGTTTGCCCTCTCATTGCTCCACGTAAATCTCCGGTTTTGGAGGTGAATTTCTTTGAGCTCACAGCTCTGAAGTGTTGCCCTGAAACGATTGATCCTACTGCGGTTTACATTCCTCTTGTTTTTATCTCTAGCCCGGTATATTTGGTTGAAATCTCCGGTGGCAAGCCACGCCGTCCCAGGTGGCGGCTTCTCTGCCAGTAGCTCGGCAAAGAAAGCATCTTTGCAGGAGTAATCCGTGGGGCCGTAGACGGAAGTGATCTTGAAGAGGACGTCGGTCCCTCTCACCCGGACCATGGCGGAAAGGCAGTACGTAGTGAAGTTAATGCAGGAAACATCAACAAGCAGATCATCCCAAAGCATCAAGATGCCACCCCTGGTACCAGTTGCTGGTCTCTGCGCGAAGCTATGCAGCCTATGCCCGCCCAGGAAGGTTGCCGTGAACTGATCGACATGCTGGAGCTTTGTCTCTTGGAGGCAAACGACATGGCAGGACGAGGAGGCGATCGTGGCATTGACAGTGGAGCGTCGATCCGGGCAGTTGAGACCCCTCACGTTCCAGCTCAGGAAATTGATCGGTTGTTCTATCATATTAAAACCAGGAGCACCTTGTAGCCTGGCCACATGGCGGAGGTGGCCGAAGCAGCAGCACAGGGGCATGAACATGTTTGGGACGCACAGAGAACAACCAGCAAGGTTTGAAAGTTACACATACAGCAAAACATTGCCATCCAGAGGAAACAAAATGTAGCCCACTAAGGATACATGGCCACAGGCCAACATACAGACTACTCCAAACACACAGAGCGCCCTTACACCTGGACCAAACACCTAGCAGTTCATGATTTTGTACTAACATATTGAGACTAAGAACCCCAGCTGGACAGAGCCAACGAGCAGTCAGGTGGCCGCCTGCTGAGCCGCGGTGCCGGCATCGCTCGTCTCCAGATCGAGAGCACCTCCCCCTCCATGCGCAATGAGGGCCTCCTCAACATCCGTCGCGTTGTCGCTGTCGAGCTTAAACAGCCCTCGCATGGCCACGATCACGTCAGACGGCAGCTGCTCCTTGAATCGCTCCGCGAAGGCATCCATCGCGGAGTTAGTGACGTCTTCCCCATCCTTGACAATGCCTAAGGTGCGGCACACTAGCAGCTCAGCCGCCCTGGCCGCCGGAGGCGCCTTTGGGCGGCCTGCAGCCCGCGGTTTGCTGATGGAGAAGCTTCCACCGGTCTTGGAGATGTTGATCCCAGCCATTGTTTTCCGACGAGCCACTGGCGCCCTGTCAGGTGTTGGGGTAGGGGAGGGCAGGATGGCGTCTTGGCGCTCTTCGAAAAGTGGCGCGAGGCACTGCAAGCCCACCGCACCACCAGCAGCAACGGCAGCCCTGCGCAGCCGCACCGGCGATGGTGTGCGCCGAAACGGACCACTGGACATCAGGGGAGGCGTCGGACCCGCCGGGCTCCGGCCGTGCCCATCAGTGGCCAAAGGAGGGGCAAGCACAGGCAGCGATTCGACGGCGCGTGCCGCGTCCCCACTTGCAGAGCCAGAGCCCAGGAGCACCGCGGCATGCCCCACGGCCGGGGCAGGCTCGGCAGAGCGGTGACGGGACACCACAACCAAATCAGCAGCAGGGTAGCAGTCATCCTCAGCTGCAACGCTGCATGGTGTGCGGCAAGCGTCGGTGATGAAGGGCGGAGTCTGCGTAGCGGAGCTCATCAAGGGAGAGGCCTCAAATCCTGGAGGGCACGATGCAGATGAAGTCGACGAGGGGAGCACGGGCCTAGCCGGAGAGCAAATGCAGAGAGCTTCATTCGCAGTAGAGTCAGCCACCAACACGGTCGACAGAGGCGCTTGCTTGGGCGGGGAAGAATCACGAGAGACTGTATGATCGGCATCAACATTGTTCACAAACTGACAGACCACCCTGACATCCGCGATGCTCGCGCCAATCACAGACACAAGGGCCATTGCCACGGCCTTGCAAGAAGCATCGGATTGCGCCCCCGCGAGCCAAACAGTCGCCGCGTGACCTGAGCAGAGAGGTGCTTGCTTCAAACCATCCGGAGCAGTGGAACCTCCCACCCGTAGAGCAGCGTCACCGAGCTGCGGCCAAGCCGACGAGGGCGGCGTCTGGGCTTGTGGAGGAGCATGCCAACCACGAGCCGGTGGCCGGAGAGCGAGGGGAGCCACGGGTGGTGATGCCGCAGGCCGCCGCAGGGTCTTCAAGTCGCTGAGCGGACGCCATGTGTTGGTGCATCCTCAAGCACGATGACCTGGCCGGAGGCAGCGGGAGCACCTGAAGGGATCCCGGCAGACGACAGCACGATGACCCGGAAATAGGCAGCGGCAGCACCTTCCATGCATCCAGGCAAGAAGGGGACGCCGAGCAGGGGCCGGGGCAGGAGGAGGCGGGAGGCGCGGGCCACGCCGGGAGCACACGAGCTGCCATCCCTCGCCGGCCGCATCAGCATCACGCCTCGCATCCGCCGAGGAGCCGCTACAGGAGGAGGACGAGGCGCCATGGCCGCGAGATGGCGGGACGACGATGATGGAAGCCAGCCGCGGCTGGGCTCCCTGGAGCTCGAGCGGCGTCTCCGGCATCAGCACCTCCGGCGCATCCCCTGGGATCTGGCCTTGGGGCGAAGACGAACGGACGGACGACCTGGATCTGGCGCCCTCCTGATCCGGCAGCGAAGACACGCCTGCAGAAATAACCTGCGGGATGAAATCCAGCGGCAGGCAAGCCGGAGGAGGCGGAAGCAGGCAAGGGCGCGGGGGGCTGGTGGTGGCCGGCGTGGCCGCCATGGCCGGCGTCGGGATGGGATGGTGGGGCGGCTTCTTCATTTGGTCCTTATCGGATGCACACGGCTATTGTTTTGGTACCAGCAGGATCATGTCCTAGACTCACCTCCATCCATCACCCCATCAGTGCTACAGCTACAGGATCGATCGATGGCATGGCGCCTGCAGTAGCAGTGCGGATCGACCAGGTTTTACCCAATTCGATCGGCTATCTCGGTGCGGTTATTTTCTTTCCTTGAGATTCACGTCTGCTAACCAACTAGGCCGACCGATCCTTGGCTAACCTGCCGTGCCTAAGCAAAGCAAATCGACGAGGAAGGAAGAGCTCGATTACGATGCCTGGCGCCGACAGGTTCCAGAGGCTGCAGCGCGTTGCACGGTAGCTACGGAACAAACGCATCACGCCACAGGATACCGATTGCCCCTTCGGTTTATATTGTATAAATGCGGACATCGCCGATTATTCTGCACAAGTCTTCAGGGGGTCGTCAAACAAGCCATCGATCGCCAATATAACAAACAATAGTCTTTTCTAGAGGTAATAGCACCAGGAGTCCCACAACTTGTCTTGGATGTGACGATTTGGTCCTAAACTTGCAAAAGCCAACTATTGAGTCCCACAACTTGCACCCAATGTGCAAATCTAGTCCTAACCAATCAGAGCACGACAAGTGGAGCCTAGTCAGCCCAGCCGGTCAGCCCAGCACTTTTTGCAATTACCCCCTGGACTTAGCACTAATCAACCCGCACTACACCGGTGGAGGTGGTGGTTTCAGTGGAGGTGCCAGAGGCGGTGCAGGCGACGGTGCCGGTGCAGGTGGTGGTCTCGGCGGAGGCGCAGGAAGCGCTGCCTGTGGTGGCCTTAGAGGTGGTTCAGGAGGCGCGGGAGGCGCGGGAGGAGGTGGTGGACTCGGCGATGGAGCCGGTGGAAGCGGAGGCGCCGAAGCCGGCGGCGGTTTCGGGGGAGGCAAGGGCGGCGGCTTCGGCGGTGGCGTAGGCAGAGGAGGTGGCAAGGGCGGAAGCTTCGGTGGCGGAGGCGGTGCAGGTGGCGGCGCCGGTGGTGGCTTCGGAGGAGGCGCGGGTGGCGGAGCTGGCGCCGGTGGCGGCGGGGGATTCGGCGGCGGCGACATCGGTGACGGACAGTGAGGCTCGCTCGTGCGAGGAACGGCGGGCGGACGTACGTCGCGGTCGCCTCCGTCCATGCAGGAAGACGCGGGCGCCATGAGGAGCAAGCAAGCAAGCAAATTTTGGTAGTCTACGTACGTTCTATGTACGTAGGAGTATATGCACCGGGAGATAGGAGGAAAGAAAGCAGTCCGCTCGAGCAAGCAACCTCGACGGCGCGCAGCGCAGCGAAGCTGGCAATCTCCATCTCTCTCCCGTATATATTCAGCTCCATTTCCGGGGCGCAGCGAAGTCACAGGATTCCTCTCCCCCCTCCCCCCTCCCTCTCCCCCGATCTCCACCCCCCCATATATATCCGCCTCCTCTCTCTCTCTTCCTCCCGTGCCTAGCTCGCTCACCTGCCGTGCGCGGAGGCTGCAGGTTGGTTGATGCGCGGAGGCTGCCATGGCGGTGTCGTCTCCCGCTCCGGAGCCGGCGAGGAGGGCCAACAAGTGGCGCCGCGGCAACAGAAAGGTTCGTGCTCTTCAATGCTGCTCCGTCCGGCGGATAGGGATGGCGCGATTTGGACTTTGCGCGAGGGGTCAATCTCCGGGCCTTGGCCTCTGCCTGCTGCGCTGTCCAGATGGCGCGGTGCATGCCATGCGTCACCGCGTCTCGTCCATCCTCCATTGACGATCCTTCAATTCTTGTTTTGTTCTCTTCCGAGTCTGCTTCATTAATGTCCATTCTGGTTCTGACGAGGGAGGAGGGATGGAAAAGACTCTGTTTTTTCTTCACCGGAATCTGAGAATCTGATGGTGGTCTGAGGAAGGGAGGGGGCAGCTTGAATTCTCTGACCTTGAGGCCCGGATCTGATGGCTGCTTGTTTCCATGGCGGTTGTGCGCGGCAGGTGATCAACGGGTACATCGGCGAGGCGCGGGCGGCTCTCGCGGCCGCGGCGGCGCGGGACGGCGACGGCGGGGATGACTCCTCCGCGGCGGCCGCGCTCGGCCTGGTCGGCGCGGTGCTGGAGATGTCGCCGCGCATGGAGGCCGCGCTCGAGCTCCGGGCGCGCGCGCTGCTCACGCTCCGCCGGTACCGCGACGTCGCCGAGATGCTCCGCGACTACATTCCCAGCTGCGCCAAGTCCTGCGCCGGCGACGACACCGCCACCTCCTCCTCGTCCACCTCCTGCTCGTCCGGCTCCGGCGACCTCGCCTGCGCGTCTCGCGCGGGGCTGCTCTCCCCGGGGCGCGAGCTCTCCGTCTCCGACGCCGGGGCCTCCAGGTTCCTCTGCTGCCTCGACGTCTCCGAGATCAAGCGCCGCGTCGTCGCCGGCCTCTCCAAGAGCTCCGAGGCCGAGACCCAGTGGAGGTAACAGAATCGCTCGGCCGGGTGGGGCGGGCCGCCCGGCCGGAGGCCGTGCGGGTGCAGCGCCCTGCCCTGCGCCGGCGCCTGCTACTTCTTGTCGTCGGGCTCCGGGTCCTCCACCAACACCGCCTGGAAGGAGGAGCAGTTGCGCACAGTCGAGGAGCGCAGCAGCGAGGAGGGCGGGTTCATTAGTGCAAAGGCCAGGGGGTAATTGAAAAATGTGCTGCGCTGACCGGCTCTGCTGACTAGGCTCCACTTGTCGTCATCTGATTGGCTAGGACTAAATTTGCACATTGGGTGCAAGTTGTGGGACTCAATAGTTGGTTTTTGCAAGCTTTGAACCAAATCGTCACATCTAGAACAAGTTGTGGGACTTCCGGTGCTATTACCTCTCTTTTCTACTAGCCCAGAGAATCTGCGTCGACGTCTCTACCCGAAACGAAAGCGGCCTCGACCAACAACAGTGTCAGGATTCAGGAACAACCACGGTAAGTACTACGCATTTCGTCAGACAGGCACAGAGCATTTTCCTACGTGTCATCGGTGCCTACTCCTGACTGAGTGAGCCACATCAATTCCTACTACTACAGTAGCTAGCTAGCTAGCTTCGCATATACTAGGGAATAGCTTGCCCCTGATTTCGTGAGTGATTGCTGCTTGAGTTGCGTGATAGACTGACAGTCCTTTCGTTAATCGTTGTTTAGCCCCGGTTTATGGCAGATCGATCGTGTTATTCGCCTTGTTTTATCGCCGTTTCGTATGCTACTATAGGATTGTGGGAATTACATGGCTGGGGCCTCATAGACTGCGACCTCTGCGATTGATGCTGCGTTTGATGCACTTGGTAGTTGGTACCTAACCGTTCGGTGTTTTACTGGACCGTCGCTCTTTCAGCGGTACTAGTACGTATAACTAACAAGCAGCCGAGCGAAATTGTTAGAGCTATGTCGAGTATTATTTTTACATAAGATAGGTTACAGTTGGATTTGAAGTCATACGGTGGGTAGGCAGAATATTGAGTTGTGTTCAAATAGAACACTTGTACTAGGTTTCTCATATATAGTTGGGGGTAGACACACGATGTAACCCATGTCAATATAATAGAAAAGGCACGTGGGGGAGTCGGCTGCGTGTGCCGACGCCCGGGTGGCCAGTGTGTGGTATTGTGACGGTGTCACGGGGAGGAGCGTCCGTAGTCAGGCATCGAGGATGTAGCTATATCGGTGAAGCTCATTAACAAATCTTGGTATCGTACTTGTGTAATTACTTGATCCTTGATAAATCGACGATAGCTTCAGATTTATTCGAACAGAAATTATGCAAAAAAAATTGTCACATAGTTTAAATCGTCAGAACTAAATTAGTATTCTACACAATAGTTAGAAACCATATATCCAATTCCATGGCATGACGGGTATCGTCTGGTCTTAGTAAAACTAAAGTGACTAGAAGATTATACTAAAAAAGAGTGACCAGAAGAATGTAATTTTCGTGCCAAAGGTTGTTGATATCCGGTGCCAATCCTAAATTGATCCTCTTCGTAACACATCCTTTTATAATATATTTTTGCGAGAAGGATCTCAGAACTATATTAAGCCAAACCAATGATACTAAGACCTTGTTCGAAAAGCCTCCACTCCCTCGCCACGGAGTGGAGCGGATGGAGCGCCCTTTTGGCCACTCCATAGATTATACTTGCATGCCACTCTGCTTCGGAGCGGAGTTGCGGAGTGGGAGTGAGTCCGAACAGGCCTTAAGCACCCTCACAAGAATCAAAATGGCAAACAGGTTCATAGGAAACAGACCACACACGCAATCCTAACAGACTTATATATTTCTTGTCACAAAAATTTACAGCACAACCTGCACTCTGGCAGTGTTGGAAACATATTCCTTTTGCGATTGTAGCACGACTGAAGAGTGCCCTTACCAAATAAATAATCCTTCATGCAAAACTAATCCAGCAGAGGACAAAGTATTACTAATATGTAGATGTTATCAATTACATCCATTCTCCGCAATGACACAATATAAAAAATTAGTCGGGACGATGAACTTCGGGTGTCCCACAATTTACATGAACACATATGTCAATTAAAATAATTTCTGATGCAGTATGTGGTTAACCAGGCACACCATGCTAACAAGGTATATGCATCTAGTTTCAAGCAGTTCCCACAAAAAAAAAGAAGCTAGTTCCAACCACTAATACTACATATTTTTTGGAAAAGAAAGATAACTCGGCCTCTGCATCAGAGTGATGCATATAGCTATATTATTAAAACAAGTAATCAAACAAGTCTCTAGTGCAAGTCTGGCTCATAAACGCAGCAACAGAAAATGAAATAAAAAGGTGCCACATCCGGCGAAAATAGTAACAGGCCATGATGCCTATGCACATAGCCTATTAGTAGCTCGCCATCCAAATCGGTTGAAGATAACCCGTGCTACTGTCTCCCATGGGTTGCACGCAATATCAAAAAGCTTCCTGAAATCTGCATAGGTGATAAAGTTTTTTCGGTTAAAGATCATGTCGTTCCTAGTATTCCATAGAGCCCATAATAATGCCATGAATCCACTATGTTTGAATATGTCTCGCTACATTTGAATCCACTCCGTTTAGCCACGTTCCAAATAACGTGTTCATGCAAATTGGAGGATGAACGTTAAAGGCTACATGAATCGTGCGCCACAATAATTTTGCCAATGGGCAATCGAGAAAGAGATGTTGAATAGATTCATCCTGGTCGCAATAACAACAACGAGAGCTACAAACCTAGTTTCGCTTAATTAAATTATCTTTCGTCAAGATCACTCCATTGTGGACAAACCGCATGAAGATTTTAATTCTTAGCGGCACTTTAACCTTCCATATGTGAAGTGATCTCGGAATTACATCCATGTACATAGACTTCACAGAGAAACTACCGTTCGCTGATAATTTCCAAAGAATGGTATCTGCCTGGTCAAAGAGTTGAACTGCCATGAATCTATGGACCAAGTGTAACCAAGAAGTCCACCGTTCCCCCACCAAAGACCTCCTGAATTGGATATTAACGGGGACTGAATGCAATATTGTAGCAACATAATTTTCCTTACGTTGTACAATATGATACAGAGTGGGATATTGCATGGCTAAGGGTGTCTCCCCTAACCATGTATCTTCCCAGAATCTGGTCGAAAGACCATTACTAACAATGAATTTAACCCTCTGAAAAAGGAGACTTTCATCTTCACAAGCCCTTTCCAAAAAGGTGAGTCATTAGGTCTTGCAGTGACCTGGGCCAGAGTCTTATATTGAAGGTATTTATTATGTAAAATTTAAATCCACGTACCCTCGGTCTCGGTGGATAGACGGAAAAGCCATTTGGAGAGAAGGCATTTATTTTTTAACTACTAAATTTTCGATCCCTAGCCCTCCTTGATCTTTGGGCCTACAAATAATATCCTATCTGGCCAACCTGTATTTCTTCTTATCCTCATCAGATTGCCAGAAAAAGTGAGATTGATAGAAGTCTAATCTTTTCCGTACCCCTACAGGTACCTCAATGAAAGATAGGAGGAACATCGGCAAACTCGTTAGCATCGAGTTTATTAGTATGAGGCGACCTCCATAGGACATAAGCTTACCCTTCCAGTAGCTTAGCATTTTTTCAAAGCGATCTTCAATGCACTTCCACTCCTTATTAGTCAGCAGACGGTGATGAATGGGAATCCCTAGGTAGCTAAATGGTAGCGAACCCATTTCACAGCCGAACAGTTCTTTATATGCGTCTTGTTCCTCTTTGGCTCTCCCAAAGCAGAACAATTCGCTTTTGTTAAAGCTGATCATCTTAAGGCCCGACAAATGTTCAAAAAGACAAAGCACTAACTTCATATTTCTAGATTTAGCAATAGCATGTTCCATGAAAAGAATATGGACACTCCCTGCGGGACTAGCCCATTGACTTGGCCATTCTCTTTAGCCCGACTAATAAGGACTGCCAACATATCCGCTACTATGTTGAAAGGACTGGAAACATCGAGTCGCCCTGTCGTAATCTTTTATGCGTTTGGAAATAATGACTAGTGTCATCATTTACCTTAATCCCAACACTACCTTTTTGAATAAAGGAATCCACCTATTTCCTCCAGGCTTCATTGAACCCCTTCATCTGTAGGGCTTGTTGGAGAAAGGGCCATTTGACCTTGTCATACGCCTTCTCAAAATCAACTTTGAAGATAACCCCACCTTGTTTCTTCAAACGGATTTCATGAAGAGTTTCATGTAGGACCACAACCCCTTCTAGGATGTTTCATCCAGGCATGAAAGCGTCCTGTATTGGTTGTACAATAGAATGAGCAATCTGAGTGAGCCTATTCGTGCCAACATTAGTAAAACAATTGAAACTTACATTAAGCAGGCATATCGATCTGAACTGCTCAATGCGCACAACCTCCTCTTTCTTTGGCAACACTGTGATTGTTGCAGACTAAGGCATAGCCTAGTTGTGGGAAGGGGCTGATGCCTTCTCACCCACTCAAGTTCAAGGCATGGTACTTGCAATTTGGGTTTGTTGCACCAATTATACTGTAGGGGGTTCCTGTACAGTCTTTCTATAAAAAAACAAAGTAATTGTTCCAAAGTTCAAATGGAAAAGCTGCAGATGGCCATTAAATAAGTCATGGAACATAGGCGTAAGGTCTCCCTTAATGATATGCCAGCACTTATGATAAAATTCTACCGGAAACCCATCCGATCCCGGAGTATTATGGTGCTTCATCTGTGATACCGCTTCAAACACCTCTTTCTTAGTAAACGGGGCAGACAAAACCTTGTTCTCATCCGAATTGAGCTGAGGTATGTCATCAATTGTGAGCTCATCTAGAATACGAAATTTTCTTTAGGGGCCCCAAAAAGTTTCTTATAGAAGTTGGAGATGTACAATTTTAGGTTCTCATGTCCTACAATCGTACCCTCGTCCTGCTCCAATTGTATTATTTTCTTCTTTCTATGTTTCCTGTTCGCTATCATGTGAAAGAATTGTGTGTTATCATCCCCCTGGACGACCTTGGTCACCTTGGCTCTGAGAGCCCATTTCAACACTTCTTATTGAAGAACTCTTAGCTTCCGCTCAGCCTCATTCTTAACAGTCTGATCTGACGTATTAAGAATAGAGGACTCAATTTTCAAATCTAAATCGTTTATGATGTTAATAAGTCCCTCTTTTTCTGCCTTGTAAATTTCACTCTGATTCTTTGCCCACCCTCTCAAGAACTGGCACAAGTGTCTAATCTTATTCTGCCATCTATCGACACTGGAAGTGCCACCACAGTCTTTGGCCCATTGTGTAACAATGAGTTCTATGAATCCTTCCCTCTCGAACCATCCTAGTTCGAAAGAGAAGTGATTGATGTTGCCAACATGAGTTGCTTCCCCAGAGTTGATCATTAATGGTGTATGATAAGAGATTTCTCTATTTAAAGCCTGCACTGTTACTAGAGGGAGATTCTGCTCCCACTCGACACTGGTGAGCACTTTGTCCAGTTTCTCATAGGTTGGAACCGGCAAAGATTTTGCCCATGTAAACTATCTCCAAGTGAGTGTTAGAATAAAACGCTAATGCAAGATCATAGACGACACACCGAGGGACAATATTTGTTAACGAGGTTCACCGATATGGCTACATCCCCGGGGCATGACTACGGGCGCTCCTCCCCAAGATACCGCAACACCTGCCGCCCGGGCGCTGGCACAAGCCATCGGCTCCCCGCGTACCTGTTGCTATCAACTTGTCATCATGGGTTACAACGTGTGGTGCCCTTCCATATATAAGAGGCCTATGATACAAGTGTCCGACTCCTACACAACTCGTACCTAACCACACCAATTACAACTCCAAGTCCATGTAACCCCTTGCGTACATAATATATTCGACACAAATACAACAAACTCCACCTTGGCGAATATTCTCCACCACCTAGAAGTCATCCATGCTCGAACCTCCATGTACTCTGGACTTGGGTTGTCTTCTTTGTAGCTTACTGAGAGCTACCCGACGGGCCAGACCCGCCGCCACCGTGAGACTCCACTGCTACTCTTGCAGCTCCACTTCCCATGGCTCCACCTGCAATAGTGCTCCCTTGCAACTTGTAAAGATGTGAAGCCATCCTCTCTCCTATCATCATAGTCACCCCATCTTCCATGATTTTCATGGCCTTCTTATCCCAGTCAGAACGGAATTCCATACCACCATCATGAAGAACACCAAGTGAATTAGATTCCTCCTTAGCCCTGGCACATGCCTGACACCCCGAAACATCCGCTCATCTCCGTCAAACATCTTGATTTTGATGTCACCTACTCCAGCAACATGATAACCTGTGTCATCGCCCACATAGGCTAAACCAAACTCACCATACTTGTACGAAGAGAACCACTCCCTGTTGGGTGTCGCATGAAAAGAGCAAGCTGAATCCAACATTCATGCTTCAACTTTTGTTGACAGTCTGTTTGATACAACGAGAACATCACTATCACTGTCCGAGCCATCACCATGAGTAGCCACATTAGCACTTGCCCCGCCCTTCAGTTCTGGCAATTCCCTCTTTATATGCCCCCAATCCTTGCACCTGTATCACTGCACCTTTTTCTTCTTTTTCTTCCCCGTCTCTTGTCTCTTCCTGAGCTGATAACCTTTAACTGCCAACCCCAAACCTTGAGTACTCTCCTCTGTAGCATTCTTTTGCTTCCTCAACTCATGTCCAAGCAACGCTGTAGTGACTTCCTCATTATTGACGGTTGTCTTGTATTTCCATGTGTCAATGTAATGACCAAATGCTCATAGGACGGTGACAACGAAACAAGAAGAAGTAGTGCCTTATCCTCGTCCTCAATCTTCACATCCAGACGTGCTAGATCCGTGACCAATTGATTAAAGGCATTCACATGATCCAAAAGATCTGACCCCTCCTGCATCTTCAGCCCATAGAACTTTTGCTTCAAATACAGCTTATTGGTCGCTGACTTGGACATATAACGATTTGCCAACTTGTCCCAAATTCCCCTAGGAGTATCTTCGTCCATGACATGATACATGACCTGATCCACAAGACAAAGCCGTATGGTAGCGGCCGCCTGCACTTGCATATCCTCCCATGCATCGTTGTCAACCTTGGCTGGCTTCGTCTCCTGCAAACCCTTCAAGATTCCTTGTTGCGCCAGAATATCCTTGACTCTTGTTTGCCATAGACCGAAGTTACCCGTGCCATCGAATTTCTCCCCATCAAATTTGGTGAACCCCAGCGCCATGCCAAGCCACGATCTAACCGACCTGTTGCCACCGGTCTTACCACCCTTGTTTTCTTCTGCGACTTCCTCATGAAAAAAGCAATGATCTTGTATTCCTCGTCTGAAGCCACGCCGCAGTCTGCAATCTACCAAGAACCCTGACCTGCACCGCACCCTATCTGCCCTTCAGAAATTGGTGTGGTTGATCAAACTAGCTCTCGTAGAAAACTAGAACGCTCCACCTTTTCCCGAACTTGCAGACTAATTGTTTCGTGCACCTGCCAAGCCTCGTCGCCTGCCCTTTTATTTCTTCCGGACACCCGGCCCTTATTTTCCTTTCTCCACACGGAAACCGAGTCAAGTCTATCATGATTTGTCCGGTCTTGCCAAACCAAGTCTCCCACAGATCTATGCACGCACACGTCTCTTCTTTTCCTTTTCTTTAATCATCATGACCAGCAGCAGACTTGTCCCCTGACGAACATGCACACCCATCGCACGTATCACCTTGTAAATTTGATCCGCTAACCGCATGCAAGTTAACTCCCTGGACTCCTGCCTCATCATGATTTTATCTTCCCTTGAGTAGGCTGCACCCTATCCGATGAAACCTGCTACCAGACCTTCCTTTGCGTTGCGCTGCTACTGAGACCGATTGCCACACGCCTACTCAGAGGCTCCAGCTGCCGTCTCGCGTACGAATGCGAGCAACTGAATCCTGACTTTCCTTCTCTCGACTCCATGTTCATCGGAAAACACCCGCTGCTAGTTCCTACGACAGCTTCCGCCTCGTTCTTTGTTCTTCGCCAGCAATCTAAACAACCCTGTCACGCGTACTTGCTACACCACACGCCAACCCTGCCGTATCAGTCGCCACCTCGCGCATCATCTGTGCACGAGCCGTGTCGTACCCTGGCCGCCCATGTCGCTGACACAATCCGTCCGCAGTGTCGCGCCATCGCCTTTGTACAACACCGAGCGCATCATCTTGATGCTCTCACACCCCGATCTATCCGGCCGTCCCCCCATGTCTAGTCGCCGGTCTGATCACGAGCCAAATCCATCGCCTCTGCAACGTCTTCAACAACCACTACGCCAGTCCGATCGCCACATCTAGCCAATCCTTACCTACCGCGGCCCATCGAACGGTCCAGGCCTCCCGCCCGAAGTGTCCAACACCACCGACCACCTCCGCGATTGCCGTCATGCTCCACCTTGCACCAATCGGACGTTCCATGGCACCCATCAAGCATGACCTTCGGATGATCTTCCGCATAGCCTTCTCTCAACCTTGCTCTAATACCACTTGTTAGAATAAAATGCTAATGCAAGATCATAGACGACACACCGAGGCACAATATTTGTTAATGAGGTTCACCGATATGGCTACATCCCCGGGGCATGACTACAGGCGCTCCTCCCCAAGATACCACGACACTGGCCGCCCGGGCGTCGGCACAAGCCGTCGGCTCCCTTGCGTACCTGTTGCTATCAAGTCGTCATCATGGGTTACACTGTGTGGTGCCCTTCCGTATATAAGAGGTCTAGGATACAAGTGTTCGACTCCTACACAACTCGTACCTGACCACACCAATTACAGCTCCAAGTCCACGTAACCCCTTGCGTACATAACATATTCGACACAAATACAACAGTGAGGTCAACCCCCCTCAAATCGAGACTCTCAATAATTGTGTTGAACATAAATGACCATCTTCCATCAAAGTTGTCATGATTTTTCTCTTCTCACATTCTAATTATGTTGAAATCCCCTCCCACAAGGATCGGAAGCCTTTCATCACCACAAACTCTCAGCAGATCTACGAGAAAATCAGGCTTAAACTCAGGTTGGGCTGCACCATACACAACCAACAAAAGCCCATCGAAAGCCATCAATCTTCGACCTCACCCGAAATTTGAAGGCAAAATTGCCATATACCACATCTAACACTTCTAGGGACTCACATTTGACCCCAAGCAGTATCCCTCCGGAATGACCTCTTGGGGGAAAGCAATGCCAGTCAAACTCAATTCCTCCTAAAATAGTACCGAGGAATTGAGGCGTAAAATTATCTGTACCCATCTCTAATAGAGCTATAAAATCTAATTTATGCTCTATCGACGCTTCTGCAAGGAATCTCCTTTTAGCCAAGTCCGCTAGACCTCTGCTATTCCAAAAGATCCCTTTCATTTTTCATCATGGAATTTTTTTCTTTTATCAGACTCGCGCACTCCGACGTACGGACGAAGTAGGATAAATCTTGCTCTTCCAGGAATGTTTTGGTTTATCCTCCTTGGCCTCAAGATTTTCATCCGCCGAGGTAGGTAGAGCGATGTTATTTGGCTGTAGAGGGGCCATATACCCATCTAAGGCCGTCGCCTCCTCCTCCTCCTCCTCTACTTCTGACGTGGGAACAAGATCCTCACAAAGACTCTGTAACGAGATTACCCCCAGATTATTAATACCCGACTCGTTCATAGGTTTCACAGCCGCCATATTCTGGATTAATTCTAAAGCCCTATCAGCTTCTAGGTCTAACAGATCATTAACCGATTTTGTGATTTGCTTTCCGTTGCTACCAAGAGAAATCCCTAAGTTGCTGGCACTATTAATAATTTCTGGTTCTGAAAGATGAAGAATAGAATGACTGGTATTTACTAACATACATGTAGTCGCTTCGACATCTCGAAGCTTGGCGGCCCTCATAGCACGCCGCAACTGCGGGTCATCCGCATCTGTTTGGGCCTGAATCCAGTGACTTATGCGCCTGTCACCGGACATCGGGTCCTGAATCCCTCCGAACGTGATCAACTTCTCCATAGTGACCTCAACCGGGGTTTGGCCTCCTGCCATATACCCGGCTGAAGCTGACACGGGAGAGAGAGGCTGGATATGGGGGTTGGGCCCCATCGACCCAACACTCCCTCCTGTCTATGACGAAGCCCTCTCAGCAGACCTCCCCTTCTCAGCTAGCTGAGTCGACTACTGCGAAGATCCCGAGCGAGATGGTAAAGGGGACTTTCGGACCTCCTGCCCTAGACCCCCCCCCCACCATCTCCTCAGGTGTCGAAGACCACATTTCCTTCTCGCCCAAATCCTCAGACTCAACTCGGTCGCCCCAGAGGCGGCTTGGCGCAGATGGCGCATGGAACGAGCCAAACCGAAGTGAAGCTATCTGTGTGGATGTAGGGGCTATCCCCTTATCAGTCGGTGTCCCCTTGGACCGAGAAGACTGCCTCGCAGCTCGAGGGGTTTTGTCCTGTGCATCCCGGGCTCCATCCATGTCTCGGTTTCCATCCCCATCTCCGCCCTCAGCCATTTCCACATCCTTAATGACAGCCGGGTCATCCATGTAAGGGTGGTCCTCAATCTCCCCCTCAAGATCATACGTCATGCCTCGTAAGTCCATGGTACGAAATCTGGCACGTAGTCCACATCCAACACACTCATGAACAGCCTCGCTACACATGCACACAGTTCCTCAAAAAAAAACAATGCACATGCACACAGTTCCTGAAAAAACACAATGCACATGCACACATATAGTTATGGTAGATTGACAAGCGGCTCGAGTCGTTGAGGCCCAAGAAAAAACCCCTACTCGGCTCAGCTTGTTTGAAACACAAAATTAAATAAGAGATTTTGGAACCTTACCGTGGTATTTAATTTCAATACCTTATTCCTCAAATAAATATGTCCAACACCTCTAGGTCATCGTAAGTGCTCGACAATTTCGACTAAACAAGGATTGAGCTATGTGACGATGCCATGTACTTAGGGTAGGGTCGTAGGCCTGACCTAGACGCCCTACCCAAGGACATTTCCCTAGAGTCAAACACATTTGAAGTACAACAGAAGATACCAACTGAAATCACCTTGGAGTGCAATCCACTCGACCAGCTATTCCACTCGGATACCCCAATTCCACTCGACCAAGATAGAGTCACATGACCATACGAAGGATCACTCGGAGTACAGAAGATCTAAAGCCACCCCAGGATGGAAACGGTCAGGCGTTCACTCCGTAGTCTTAAAGGTCATTAATAGTCATTATAGCAGGCGTTACCACTAATGCCCCTGTCTTAACTTACATTGAACCCTATGTAACTGAGGGCTGGAGGGATCTAGCGCACTCTATATAAGCCACCCCCTCCTCTAGCACAAGGGTTCGCACCCCCGGTAACTCACACACATATTCCAGTCGACAAGCCTTAGGGCATCGAGACGTAGGGTTGTTACCTCCTCCGAGAGGGGCCTGAACTCATAAAACTCATGTGTACAACCTCGCCGTAGCTAGGGCCTTGCCTCCTCCTTCATACCACCTATCCTTACTGTCTGACTTACTCCCACGACAGTTGGCGCCCACCATGGGGAAGAGCGTCTTAGCAACTTCCGGCGAGGTTGCAGTTTTTCCGATCTCCATCAACATGGTTTTCGGCGGTGGTTTGGCTTTGGGCCACGAGATCCGTCTCAGCGCACTCGTCTTCATCACCGACGACTCCGCCTGGCTCCAAGAATCCCCCCTCGACGTCAAGGCCCTTCCCATTCACGGGGCGGCTCACTTCCGTGCTAGTGCCAGCGGCATCCTCCTGTGGCAGTCGTCGACCCAGTATCGGTCGGCTCCCTAGTTGTCCACTCTCCCCGCTATACACCCTCGCAAAGCGGTCCGGTCAGTCGTGGCTCCAGCGATGGGTAAAGCACGCGGTGGCTCGCCAGTCGGCCATCCCTCAAGTTGCGGCAATCGAGCCCGATGAATCCCTCTACGGACCATTCGACTGATTCCGCAAACACTCTTTCCGAGAGGGGAAGCAGTGACCCTGTGGCGGAAGTCCTCGTGGTCAACTCGCCTCGCAACCCGCCTGGGTTCGATCGCAGCGGTGGCGGTGATGGCGGCGGCGGCCCGTCGCATGGTCACGACGAATATCATCCTGAAAGCCCTTACTTCAGAGCAGAGGGAGGAGCTACATCGTCGCAACATGGAGGCACTCCATACCCCTTCATTGGAGAGACCTCTGAGGCTCGGCCTTGGAAGCTGCATGCCTAGCTACCTTAGTTGAGCGCGTGCGTCTGGAAAATCTCCAACACTCACTCTACGAACGTGCTCGTCGGAAGATCCCCGAATCTAGTCGACGGCCGCGACAATTGTTTTCGCCTAAATCTCAGGTATACCGCACTCCGATCCAGAATCTTACAGCTCCAGCACAAATAGCAGAATCAATTCAGCCATCTCGTTCAGAAGCTGGAAGAGGTTTGATGCAGATCTGAGCGCTGCCTCGAGGAGCGGAGGAACAAAACTCGACTGTTTCTCAGTCATGCAACAGGATCCATAGAAGATCCGTGGTTGCAGACATAGTTCAGTCGGCACATAGCCCAAGATTGCCTCCGCGGCGTGAAGATCGTGGTCACCGCCAGGACCTGTACATGGGGCGAGGCCACGGACAGTATGATCATCGATATGCCGGTGATGACCACCGTCGAGTGCCTTCGCCCCCTCCGAGGGGAGGGTCGTACGTGCCCCGGCGATATGACGACAGGCATCCGTATGGTGATGAGAGGAGGGCTCTAGTTGACCCAAGAGAGCCTGGGTTCGATGCTAGATCACTCCTCGTACAAGGTCTAGTCGACAGGGGCCGATCACACAAAGAAGGACAAGACAGAGACCGTCCGACTGGAAGCAGAGCACTTGTTTCTGGGCCCGAATGTTTCAGTAGAGCCATCTGAGCTGCTGAGATTCCCCCCAACTTCAGGTTGGCGACGGGTGTGAGTAAGTTCACCTGTGAGTTGAAGCCCGACACTTGGCTAGAAGATTACCGAGTGGCTGTGCGGATTGGTGGAGGCAATGATGATGTAGCCATGAAGCACCTCCCCCTGATGCTTGAGGGTTCAGCCAAAGCTTGGTTGAATCAGCTGGCCCCTAGAAGTATCTTCTGTTAGGAAGAGTTAGCTCGAGTGTTTATCAAAACATTCATGGGCACCTGCAAGTGACCTACTGGGCTGACTGAATTACAACACTGTGTTCAGAAGTAGAATGAGGCTTTGAGAGACTTCATCCAGAGATGGACTACCCTTCATCACACTATAGAAAATGTGTCAGACCACCTGGCAGTTTGCGCCTTCAAAGAGGGCGTCCGATACAGAGGGCTCAATCTGAAATTCGGTCGGTCCGGAGACATGTCTCTGGCCCGAATGAGGGAAATAGCCACTCGGTATGCTAATGGCGAAGAGGAAGACCGACTCCGCAGCGGCAAAGGAAAACCAGTTGCCCAGGACACTGGATGTGGAAATTCCGGTAGGAAGCAGAAGCGCAAGGCTGAAGTTACAGGTCCCGCCGAGGCTGCAGTTTTGAATCAAGGAAAATCTAAGGGGCCGTGGGTGCCCAAGAAGGTGAAAGATCAGGCCGGTAACGACGTCCTCGATTTACCGTGTCACATACACACGGAAAAAATATGAAGAGGGTAACTTGATTCTACCCAAGCAAACCACTCGACAGTGTCGGCTCCTGATTCAGTAGTTCAGAGAGGGTCAACCCCTAGAGAAGGACTCTAATAAGGAAGAAGAGAAATAAGAAGATGATGGTTACCCCAATGTGAATGCTACTTTGGTGATTTTTGCTGACTTAGAGAGCAAAAGTCGACTGAAAGTTATCAATAGAGAAGTGAACATGGTTGCTCCGGCAACCACAATGTATTTGAAGTGGTCAAAAACTCCCATTACATTCGACCAGTCCGATCACCCAGCGCACGTTGCTACCCCTGGGCGGCAAGCATTGGTGGTCGACCCAGTCGTTGGGGGCACCCGACTGACCAAGGTTCTAATGGATGATGGCAGTGGATTGAATATTTTCTATGCTGAGACCCTCCGAGGGATGTGCATTCCGATGTCCAAGCTTAATGAGAGGAACATGCGATTCCACGGGGTCATCCCAGGAAAGAAAGCATATTCACTCGGTCAGATCACCCTTGATGTGGTTTTCGGCGATTCAAAGAACTATCACAAGGAGAAGTTGACGTTCGAGGTGGTATATTTCTGCTACCTCTTGAGCATGTGTTGTTTTTCCCTTGAAAGAGGAAAGGGTGATGCAGCAAAGTAGCGTAAGTATTTCCCTCAGTTTTTGAGAACCAAGGTATCAATCCAGTAGGATACTACACGCAAATCGCCTAGTACCTGCACAAACAATTAAGAACCTTACAACCAACGCAATAAAGGGGTTGTCAATCCCTTCATGGCCACTTGCAAAAGTGAGATCTGATAGAGATAATAAGATAAATATTTTTGGTATTTTTGTTGTATAGATTGGAAAGTAAAGATTGCAAAATAAACAACGACAGAAATTGGCAAGTTGACGGGAAACTAATATGATGTAAAATAGACCTAGGGGCCATAGGTTTCACTAGTGGCTTCTCTCATGATAGCATATATTACGGTGGGTGAACAAATTACTGCCGAGCAATTGATAGAAAAGCGCATAGTTATGAGAATATCTAGGCATGATCATGAACATAGGCATCACGTCCGCGTCAAGTAGACTGAAACAATTCTGCATCTACTATAATTACTCCACACATCGACCGCTAGCAAGCATGCATCTAGAGTATTAAATTCATAAGAACAGAGTAACGCATTAGGCAAGATGACATGATGTAGAGGGATAAACTCAAGCAATATGATATAAACCCCATCTTTTTATCCTCGATGGCAACAATACAATATGTGCCTTGCTGCCCCTGCTGTCACTGGGAAAGGACACCGCAAGATTGAACCCAAAGCTAAGCACTTCTCCCATTGCAAGAAAGATCAATCTAGTAGGCCAAACTAAACCGATAATTCGAAGAGACTTGCAAAGATATCAAATCATGCATATAAGAATTCAGAGAAGAACAAAATATTATTCGTAGATAATCTTGATCATAAACCCACAATTCATAGGATCTCGGCAAACACACCGCAAAAAGTATTACATTGAATAGATCTCCAAGAACATCAAGGAGAACTTTGTATTGAGAACCAAAGAGAGAGAAGAAGCCATCTAGCTAATAAATATGGACCCGAAGGTTTGTGGTAAACTACTCACACATCATCGGAGAGGCTATGGTGTTGATGTAGAAGCCCTCCATGATCGAACCCCCCTCCGACAGATCACCGAAAAAGGCCCCAACATGGGATCTCACGGGTACAGAAGGTTGCGGCGGTGGAAAAGTGGTTTCGTGGCTCCCCTGGATGTTTTCAGGGTATAAGAGTATATATAGGAGAAAGAAGTAGGTCGGTGGAGCTACAAGGGACCCACGAGGGTGGGGCGCGCCCTCCTGCCTCGTGGCCGCCTTGTTGCGTCTCTGACTTCCACTACAAGTCTCCTGGATTGCGTTTGTTCCAAGAAAGATCCTCGCGAAGGATTCGTTTCGTTTGGATTCCGTTTGATATTCCTTTTCTTCGAAACACTGAAATAGGCAAAAAAACAACAATTTGCACTGGGCCTTCGGTTAATAGGTAAGTCCAAAAAATAATATAAAAGTGCATATTAAAGCCCATTAAACATCCAAACCAGATAATATAGTATCATCATCCCCAAGCTTAATTCATGCTCGTCCTCGAGTAGGTAAATGATAAAAAATAGAATTTTTGGTGTGGAATGCTACCTAACATAATTTTCAATGTAATTTTCTTTATTGTGGCATGAATGTTCAGATCTGAAAGATTCAAGACAAAAGTTTAATATTAGCAGAAAAATAATAATACTTCAAGCATACTAACCAAGCAATTATGTCTTCTCAAAATAACATAGCCAAAGAGAGCTCATCCCTACAAAATCATATAGTTTGCCCATGCTTCATTTTTGTCACACAAAATGCTCTTATCATGCACAACCCCGATGACAAGCCAAGCAATTGTTTCATACTTTAGTATTCTCAAACTTTTTCAACTTTCACGCAATATATGAGCGCGAGCCATGGACATAACACTATGGGTGGAATAGAATATGATGATGGAGGTAGTGTGGAGAAGATAAAAAAGGTGAAAGTCTCACATCGACGCGGCTAATCAACGAGCTATGGAGATGCCCATCAATTGATGTCAATGCAAGGAGTAGGGATTGCCATGCAACGGATGAACTAGAGCTATAAATGTATGAAAGCTCAACAAAAGAAACTAAGTGGGTGTGCATCTAACTCGCTTGCTCACAAAGACCTAGGGCATTTTGAGGAAGCCCATCATTGGAATATACAAGCCAAGTTCTATAATGAAAAATTTCCACTGGTGTATGAAAGTGACAAAATAGGAGACTCTCTATTATGAAGATCATGGTGCTACTTTGAAGCACAAGTGTGGAAAAAGCAGAGTAACATTGTCCCTTCTCTCTTTTTCTCTCATTTTTTGGTGGGCTTCTTTGGCCCCATTTTGGGCTTTCTTTGGCCTCTTTTATTTTCTCTCATTTTCTCTCATTTTTCTCTCATCCCGACTTATGGGGGAATCATAGTCTCCATCATCCTTTCCTCACATGGGACAATGCTCTAATAATGAAGATCATCACATTTTTATTTACTTACAACTCAATGATTACAACTCGATACTTAGAACAAAATATGACTCTATGTGAATGCCTCCAGCGGTGTACCGGGATATGCAATGAATCAAGAGTGACATGTATGAAAAATGAATGGTGGCCTTGCCACAAATACGATGTCAACTACATGATCATGCAAGGCAATATGTCAATGATGGAGCGTGTCATAATAAACGGAACGGTGGAAAGTTGCATGGCAATATATCTCGGAATGGCTATGGAAATGCCATAATAGGTAGGTATGGTGGCTATTTTGAGGAAGATATAAGGAGGCTTATGTGTGATAGAGAGTATCATATCACGGGGTTTGGATGCACCAGCGAAGTTTTCACCAGAGGTGATAAAGGGCAATGCACGGTACCGAAGAGGCTAGCAATGATGGAAGGGTGAGAGTGCGTATAATCCATGGACTCAACATTAGTCATAAAGAACTCACATACTTATTGCAAAAATCTACAAGTCATGAAACCCAAAGCACTACACGCATACTCCTAGGGGGATAAATTGGCAGGAAAAGACCATCGCTCGTCCCCGACCACCACTCATAAGGAAAGCAATCAAAGAACACCTCATGCTTCAAATTTGTCACACAACGGTTACCATATGTGCATGCTATGGGACTCACAAACCTCAACACAAGTATTTCTCAATTTCAAAATTACTCAACTAGCACGACTCTAATATTACCATCTTTATATCTCAAAACAATTATCAAGTATCCAACTTCTCATAGTATTATGCACTCTATATGAAAGTTTTTATTATACCCATCTTGGATGCCTATCATATTAGGACTAATTTTATAGCCAAAGCAAATTACCATGCTGTTCTAAAAGACTCTCAAAATAATGTAAGTGAAGCATGAGAGATAAATAATTTTTATAAAATAAAACCACCACCGTGCTCTAAAAGATATAAGTGAAGCACTAGAGCAAAATTATCTAGCTCAAAAGCTATAAGTGAAGCACTACAGCAAAATTATCTAGCTCAAAAGATATAAGTGAAGCACATAAAGTACTCTAATAAATTACGATTCATGTGTGTCTCTCCAAATGGTGTGTGCAGCAAGGACGATTGTGGTAAACTAAAAAGCAAATACTCAAATCATACAAGACACTCCAAGCAAAACACATATCATGTGGTGAATAAAAATATAGCCTCAAGTAAAGTTACCGATAGACGAAGACGAAAGAGGGGATGCCTTTCGGGGCATCCCCAAGATTAGGCTTTTGGTTGTCCTTGAATTTTACCTTGGGGTTCCTTGGGAATCCCCAAGCTTAGGCTCTTGCCACTCCTTGTTCCAAAATCCATCAAATCTTTACCCAAAAACTTGAAAACTTCACAACACAAAACTCAACAGAAAATCTCATGAGCTCCGTTAGTATAAGAAACAAACCGCCACTTTAATGTAATGTAATGAACTCATTCTTTATTTATATTGGTGTTAAACCTACCGTATTCCAACTTCTATATGGTTCATACTCCCCGATACTAGCCATAGATTCATCAAAATAAGCAAACAACACACGAAAAACAGAATCTGTCAAAAACAGAACAGTCTGTAGGAATCTGGAGGTTTCGAATATTTCTATAACTCCAAAAATTCTGAAAAATTAGGAAGACCTAAATAATTTGTATATTGATCTACTGTAGTTGGAATTGGTATTTTATCGCTCTCTGGTAAAAATGGAAATTATTCTCGTGAGCGCATATTTTGTGTTTTTATCAGCATGATCAAATAACAATCACCCAAGAAGATCCTAAAGGCTTTATTTGGCGTAAACACTAATTAAAACATAAAAAACACAATCATAACAGAGGATAGATGATTTATTTATTACTAAACAGGAAGAAAAAGCAAGGAACAACAATAAAATTGGGTTGCCTCCCAACAAGCGCTATCGTTTAACGCCCCTAACGAGGCATAAAAACAAGAATAGATCTAGGTATTATCATCTTTGGTATTTATCTTTTTAATGGAGTTATGCTCAGATCCGGAAGGTTCCTTACGTTTCCCTTCATGCTCGGAGATTTTAGATCTAGAGCATCCAACCGCTTATTGCAAAGTGTGATCAACGTATTCATGCGGTGAAGGTTTCCGCCAACATTTTTAAGAGGTTCAATAGATTTTTGCAATTCACATAATTTCTCTAAAACTTGGGTCCCCTCTCGAGTAAGGGGTAGCCCCTTTTATGGGGGTAGTACTCCCATTATTCCCTCTATAATTTCATAAGCAATATTGGGATCAATATCGATAAAATTCCCTTTAGCGGCAAAATCCAAGAGTTGTCTATGGGGTATGGTTAGCCCAACATAAAAATTACGAAGTAAAATCTTGAAATCTCCCTCTATAGTGCAACTACGATAGGATTCTTTCATCCTATACCAAGCATCTTTTAAGTTTTCTCTTTGTCTTTGTTTGAAGTGAAGAACTTCAAAATTGGGAGACAAAGGAAGGGAGAGAGGGCTAGTCATGACGGTGAAACAAACGATCTAACACATGGACACACAAGAGGCCAGCGAAAAGAGACGAACGAAAAAGGGCGAATAAAACGGCAAAGGTGAAGTGGGGGGGAGGAAAACAAGAGGCAAATGGCAAATAATGTAATGCGAGGGATAAGAGTTTGTGATGGGTACTTGGTATGTCTTAACTTGAGTGTAGATCTCCCTGGCAATGGCGCCAGAAATCCTTCTTGCTACCTCTTGAGCATGCGTTGGTTTTCCCTTGAAGAGGAAAGGGTGATGCAGCAAAGTAGCATAAGTATTTCCCTCAGTTTTTGAGAACCAAGGTATCAATCCAGTAGGAGACTACACGCAAATCGCGTAGTACCTGCACAAACAATTAAGAACCTTGCAACCAACGGGATAAAGGGGTTGCCAATGCCTTCACGGCCACTTGCAAAAGTGAGATCTGATAGAGATAATAAGATAAGTATATTTGGTATTTTTGTTGTATAGATTGGAAAATAAACAGCGACAGAAATTGGCAAGTTGACGGGAAACTAATAGGATGTAAAATAGACCCTGGGACCATAGGTTTCACTAGTGGCTTCTCTCATGATAGCATATATTACGGTGGGTGAACAAATTACTGCCGAGCAATTGATAGAAAAGCGCATAGTTATGAGAATATCTAGGCATGATCATGAACATAGGCATCACATCCGTGTCAAGTAGACTGAAACGATTCTGCATCTACTACAATTACTCCACACATCGACCGCTATCCAGCATGCATCTCGAGTATTAAGTTCATAAGAACAGATTAACGCATTAGGCAAGATGACATGATGTAGAGGGATAAACTCAAACAATATGATATAAACCCCATCTTTTTATCCTCGATGGCAACAATACAATACGTGTCAGTTCCCTTTCTGTCACTAGGATCGAGCACCGCAAGATTGAACCCAAAGCTAAGCACTTCTCCCATTGCAAGAAAGATCAATCTAGTAGGCCAAACTAAACCGATAATTCGAAGAGACTTGCAAATATATCAAATCATGCATATAAGAATTCAGAGAAGAACCAAATATTATTCATAGATAATATTGATCATCAACCCACAATTCATCGGATCTCGGCAAACACACCGCAAAAAGCATTATATCGAATAGATCTCAAAGAACATCGAGGAGAACTTTGTATTGAGAACCAAAGAGAGAGAAGAAGCTATCTAGCTAATAACTATGGACCCGAAGGTCTATGGTAAACTACTCACACATCATCGGAGAGGCTATGGTGTTGATGTAGAAGCCCTCCATGACCGAATCCCCCTCCGGCAGATCACCGAAAAAGGCCGTAAGATGGGATCTCACGGGTACGGAAGGTTGCGGTGGTGGAAAAGTGGTTTCGTGGCTCCCCTGGATGTTTTCAGGGTATAAGAGTATATATAGGCGAAAGAAGTAGGTCGGTGGAGCTACGAGGGACCCATGAGGGTGGGGGCGTGCCTACCCCCTGGGCACGCCCTCCTGCCTTGTGGCCGCCCCGTTACGTCTCTAACTTCCACTCGAAGTCTCCTGGATTGCGTTTGTTCCAAGAAAGATCCTCGCGAAGGTTTCATTCCGTTTGGATTCTGTTTGATATTCCTATTCTGCGAAACACTTAAATAGGCAAAAAATAGCAATTTGCACTGGGCCTTCGGTAAATAGGTTAGTCCAAAAATAATATAAAAGTGCATATTAAAGCCCATTAAACATCCAAAGTAGATAATATAATAGCATGGAACAATCAAAAATTATAGATACATTGTAGACGTATCAATTTCCACAGTGCATATCATGCAATTCTGGGTAGAACCGCTTATGCTCATTTCATGGCTCGACCGTGTTACGTATATCTTAAGTTGAAGATGCTAGGGCCCAGAGGAGTGATCACGGTCACAGGGAATCGGCAAAGAGCAGAGGAATGTCTTCAGAAAAGCTCAAAGATTGCTGACAAGCAGATGGCAACAGTAGAGATGGAAGAATATAAGAAGAATGCAGATCCGAGTAATTTTCCGCGAGCTAAGAAACCTGCTTCAGAGTCCGCATTTCAGTCGGCGGGAGAAACAAAGCCTATCAACATTCACCTGGAAGAGCCCAATGCTGCTCCGACTCACATCTCAACAACACTCGACAGTAAATGGGAAGAAGCGCTCATCCAGTTCCTCCGTGAGAACTGAGACATCTTCGCATGGAAACCATCTGACATGCCGGGTGTACCCAGAGGACTGGCTGAGCACTATTTACATGTCGACCCAAAAGCAAAACATGTCAAAGAACACCTCCGTCGGTCCGCCATGGAGGAAGGCAATTGCGGAGGAGGTGGCTCGGCTTTTGGCAGCTGAGTTCATCCGTGAGATATACCACTCCGAGTGGCTCGCCAATGTTGTCATGGTCCCCAAGAAAGATGATTCACTCCGTATGTGTATCGATTTCAAGCACATCAATCGGGCCTGCCTGAAAGATCACTCCCTCTCCCCTGCATCGACCAGATTGTCGACTCAACTGCGGGGTGTGAGTGTTTGTTCTTTTTGGACGCATATTCTGGGTACCATCAGATCCGACTGTATGCACCCGATGACATAAAAATGGCCTTCATCACCCCATTCGGGTGCTTTTTTATGTTACCATGCCCTTTGACCTCAAGAATGCTAGTGCCACGTTCACGTGCATGATTCAGAAGTGCCTGCTCACTCAAATCAGTCGGAACATGGAAGCATACATGGATGATATCATGGTCAAGTCACGCAAAAGTTCCGACCTTTTGACTGACCTCGTTGAAGCATTTGCCAACCTAAGAAGATATGATATCAAGCTCAATCCATTGAAGTGAACATTCAGAGAACCAGACGGAAAGTTACTCGGTTTTCTCATTTCCGAAGGAGGGATCGACGCAAACCCAGAAAAGATTGGAGCAATTCTCCGAATGAAATGCCCTGTGCGTGTGCATGATGTTTAGAAGCTTACTGGTTGTTTAGCTGCATTGAGCCGATTCATCTCTCGTCTCGGTGAAAAGGCATTGCCTTTTTACCGACTGATGAAGAAGTCTGACAAGTTTGAGTGGACTCCCGAAGCCGAAGCATCGTTTGTAGAGCTCAAAGCCCTGCTTACCACCCAGCCGATGCTTGCTGCCCCAGTCAGCAAAGAGCCTCTATTGTTATATATCGCAGCTACTAGAGAAGTTGTCAACACAATGCTCACAATCGAGCGGGAAGAAGAAGGCACAACCTACAAAGTTCAACGCCCAGTGTACTATATCTTTGAAGTCTTGACTCCATCTAAGAAAAGGTATCCGCATTACCAGAAGCTTGTCTATAGGATTTATTTGACCACGAAGAAAGTTGCACATTACTTCACTGACCACTCGATTTCAGTCATTAGCGACGCTCCATTATCAGAAATTCTAAACAATCAAGATGCAACCGGTCGAGTGGCCAAGTGGGCGATTGAACTACTTCCTTTGGATATCAAGTTCGAAGCAAAGAAAGTAATCAAGTCTCAGGCAATAGAAGATTTCCTGGCCGAGTGGATTGAACAACAACCGACTCAGGTTCACTCAGAACATTAGACTATGTTCTTTGATGGGTCCAAGATGACACTACTACAGGATGCTGCTAACGCGACACTACGATCAGAGACCCTTTGAGAAACTGTGTGTGATGCAATAATCGCAAACAGTGGTGTATGAAAACCTTCAAAAATGTTAAAACGTTTGCAATGACAGATGCATCAAACATGGTTCAGATTTTAGTTGCGTGTGCGATGAAGGGCATACGTCTAGTTCAATTAACTGTTTTCGATGAGGAGGAACAAAAGAAACAGGCAGCCAGATGAAGGCGTGTGTGATACACAGCATACGATTCACTCGGATGAACTGTTTGTAATTAGGCAACACAAAATAAATGGGCAGCCAGATGAAGGTGTGTGCGACGTACAACATACGGTTCACTCGGATGAACTGTTTATGATTAGGCAACACAAAAGAAACGGTCAGCCAGATCAAGGTGTGTGCGATATACACATGCGGTTCACTCGGCCCTTGTCATCAGTGTGTGACCTCTGTGGTAGCCATTCGCTCCCCAGGCGCCTCTTCGTGTACCGTGACAACCGTCCACCGACTCTTCGCCTTTCCCTCTCGATTTGGAACTGTTGTCGCACACTAGCTCTTCATCCCTCCTCCATTTTCCTTCACCCTTCCTTCTGCCATTGTTTGATCGTCTTCTCCATAGAGGGAACAGGCCGGAAACGACCCCGTTATTCTTGCCCCGATCTGAATGATGACGCGGTGGAGGAACTCATTGATCGGTGTGAGGTCATCACCTCGGCTAGCATGGCAGGTTCATTCAAGACCATTCTCGACTCAACTAATAACATCATTACAAGGAATCCAATGGTCCAGGAGCAGTTTGATCTCCCTTATCTTCTTCGCCATGACTCTGCTGACTGGTGCCGGGACGAGGGAAGCCTCGCCTTGTGTAAGTTGATGCCGCTTGATAATGATACATATGATGTTAACATGCCATCGCTTGAGGGAAAGGCTTGGGCAGGTGCAAATGGAGATTGGGTTGTTTATATTGGGTACAACTGCGAGTGGGAACTTGTGAATGTGTACACTCGTCACCGGGTTCCACTTCCAAAAATTCCAGATGACTGCCCAGAGGCTGAGTACACCGGTATTCTACGTGAGTTCAAATACGATCATGCTGACTGTCGTCTACGAAAGATAGCAATTTGTCGAGTTCCCAACCGCTCTTGGGATTACACGAACTATGAAGTTGTTGCTATCTTCGACAAGCTTGTTGCCGTCCTTACTTCCATGCCTCGATGGATATTGCTCAAAAATCAATTTCTGTACACGGATGAGTACTGTGATGCAATTCAATACGAGGGTCTTGTGTTTTCTGCCACCACTTGTGGCACTGTTTTTGCATGGAATCCTGATGCTTTCGGTACGTTTGTCTTCCACCATAATTATAATTGTTTCATCCACATGCATGCGGGTTAGCTAGTTTCCCTTTACTAATTAACCTTCTTGTGTTTCCAAGGTCCTGTGAACATTCCACCACCTATACTTGAAATTTTTTATAACCAAGGGGGAGATGATGATGCTGATGATCACGAGCATGAGGACGAGCAGGACCCATATACTCAGTGGCGCTTGGCAACTTATTCCGATGGATCATGTCTTCTTGTCTGTATACAGGGCACTGCTAATGTTACTAGGGAAGCAGGTGTTGTCTCGGATGGTCGCACTCTCCGGACCTATTCCAACATCCCTTGCAGGGTATTCAGGATGGATAGTGTGCCAGCGCCAACACCTTCTCCCTGGTTCAGTACTAAAAGTCTCGGAGGAAACTCGCTCTTCCTTGTACAAAACTATCCAATGATGGTGGAAGGCGATCCAGCTGCTGTTGACACAACGTTACTACCATTTATGATAAGCAACTGTATCTATACCTCGGACATTACTATGCTTCCCTACCATCCCAATATGGGTCCTGACATAGGCCGCTTCAGCCTCAATGATCAGTCCTGCGTTGGTCTCGAGATTGACAGTAGCTGGCCCTTCCCAGAGAATCACTTATGGTTCAAAGCAAGCATTTCCAACGTCGATGAGTGGTTGAGATGAAGTTCATTTCATCGCTTTGTTATTTGTTGTGTGAGAAAAACTTTACTAGAATGTTTTGTTGGAAATGATCTATAATCCAACGCGTATCCTTGTTGTCGTTGTGGGTTGATGACTTGTTGTATGTAATCAATGGTACATTTGCATATGCGTCCATCAACTCACGCCTGCTAGTGGTGTCCATATGAACAGTTCTAGTGATTTTAGTTGCAAAAATTAGATAGTGCTAGTGATTTGTAGCTGCATATTTTGACAAATCGCAGTGTTACAAGGTTGACAAATGGCAATGTTACTAGATAAACAAATGTCAATCTTTCCAGTTTGACAAATGGCAACATACCCAAAATGACAGATATGGAAATCTTACCCAATTGTTTGTACGTGCTTGCACACGGGTCATGCAAAACAACCGTTTGCGTTGAAGGGATGCAGAAATCCTGCTCGACACATTTTCCCTTGGCTTCCTGGGGAAGTTGTCGGTTTATATACGGGTGTTCTAAATAAAACGTTTGCGATGAGTGTTTTATATTTAAAAACGATTGCCGTTTTTTTCAAAAGAAAATCATTTGATAAGTCTGTACATTACGAGAGAAAAACGCAAGTTTGTTCAAACCATATCTTTCATTCAGTCACACTGCGAATTTATATTCATATGATCGAGAATTCGAGATACAGTATTAAACCCCAAAAAAACTATTTCCGATGGCGGCGGAGGCGGCGTGCCGCACCGTCGTTGTCGCTGTCGTCCTCCGGGACGCCGTTGTTGAAGTATTCAAGGCAGCACAAAATGTTCTTCACTTGTAAATCAAACATCATGTCATCGCGCGATCGATGGGTGGGGCACAGGAGGACGACAACTGGCGCTGCTGAGAGGTAGCGGTTGATGGCAGCGTCCCATGCTGCGGAGGGGGGCGCGCGCATGGGCACGGGCACGGGCGCAGCGGGTGCAGCCAAACGCACGGGGACCGCCCCCGCGGTGGGTGGAGGGGCGCGCACGGGCAGGGGCAAGGGCACGGCGGGTGCAGCCAAACGCACGGGGGCCAGCGCCACGGTGGGTGGAGGGGCACGCACGGGCACGGGTGCTAGCATGTACAGGAGCTCGCTAGGGTCCGTGGAGACCTTGCTGACGCCCGCGGCTTCCAGCTCTACGATAGTGCTCGGCGACCAGCCCGTCAATGCTACGGGGATGGTCATTGGCGCGAGCGCGGGGATGGGAGCTGGGATGGGAGTGGGGTTTGCAATCGCCGCGGCCAGCTCATTCTGGGCCATGTCCATGAGGCCCCATTCCTCCTTATTTTCTATCTCCTCCGGCTCCGAGTGGACTTCACCAAACTTGAAGACTAGTGGCAGATGGTCATTCTGCGCCATGGCGTTGGTGGAGGTTTGCGGGAGGGAGGGGAATGGGAGGTGAACAGTAAGGCTGGCCGTATTAAACAACGGCTCGGGCACCATTAATGGAGAGGAAGGCAGGCGGCCATGGAAGTCAAAGGGCCACCTTTCCCAGTGAGCCTGCGTGGCGTACAGCTCGCACGCTTCCTGATGAGCCTACGCATTGGAGGACAGCTTGCACGCCTCTCGGTCAGCCTGCACATCGGACTGTGCTCGCACGCCTCCCGTCCAGTCAAGGTCAAGCAGCTGTCCGCACAACACCTCCTACAGCCAAACCAAGACACGTGGCGTCACGTGAATGGTTAACAGAACGCACACAGTTTGAATTATACAAACTTTTGAGATATTAAATTGGCAGCTACTTTTTCAAAATGCCTTTGTTGGCTGTCATTATTCGAGTGCGCCTTCTCCCGAAATGGACACGAAAAATGCCACAGCATGTCGGGTGCCATTCCATGATAGCATGCCAAGTTTTATGAATTTCATACGAGTTTTGGATATACTAGAATTTAAAAACCAGGCATCTCAATGTTTTGCCGGCAATCAACGATGCCCTGGTATTTGAAATTCATTCCCATTTCTTGCATGGGACCTAAGCATGCACCCAAGGATGCATATTTGTTTTTTCAACCAATTTATATGCACTGGAGCATGTGCATGTAGTTCAGATTCAAATTTTGCACATAAATGCATTGAAAACTCAGTTAATGCAGAAAAAATGTCCAAACGAACCCCAAAAATGCCAAAAATTGACACAACACTCCTGTTGTTCTATGTTGACACGAGATTTTTTTTGAAAGCAATAGGAGGTAATGGATATTGTTTCGTCCCCAAAGGTGGGATGTTCCCTACCGAAAGCATCATGCTTGTTGTGAGATGCTCTGGTTTGTGAGAAGCATATACCCGAACCTGCCCCAAATTGGACAATTTTTTAACACGACATGTTGATGCCGCTCCATGATAGCATGCCAAGTTTCATGAATTTTACACAAGTTTTGGATTCACTAGAATTTAAAAACCAAGCATCTCAATGTTTTGCCGGCAATCAACAGTGCCCTGGTGTTTGGATTTCATTCCCATGTCTTGCATGGGACCTAGAAATTCACCCAAGGACACAGATTAGATTTTTCAACCAACCTTAGTGCATTGGAGCATGTGCTTGTAGTTCAAATTTGAATTATGCACATAAAATGCCTAGAAAACCAAGTTAATGCCTAAAAATGTCCAAACGAACCCCGAAAAATCAGAAAAAATAACAAAACACTCATGTTGTTCTATGTTGACACTAGAAATTTTTTGAAAGCAATAAGAGGCAATGTATATCGTTTCGTCCCCAAAGGTGGGATGTTCCCTATCAAAACCATCATGCTTGTTGTGAGAAGCTCTGGTTTGTGAGAAGCTTATACCCGAACCTGCCCCAAATGGGACAATTTTTTTACCACAGCATGTTGATGCCGCTCCATGATAGCATGCCAAGTTTCATGAATTTCAGACGAGTTTTGGATTTACTAGAATATAAAAACCAGGAATCTCAATGTTTTGCCGGCAATCAATAGTTCCCTCATGTTTGAATTTGATTCCCATCTCTTGCATGGGACCTAGAAATTCACCCGAGGACACACATGTGATTTTTCAACCACCTTTAGTGCATTGGAGCATGTGCTTCTAGTTCAAATTTGAATTATGCACATAAAATGCCTGGAAAACCCAGTTAATGTATAAAAAGGCCAAACGAACCCCAAAAAATTCAAAGATTAAACACGACACTCATGTTGTTCTATGTTGACACTAGAAATTTTTTGAAAGCAATAAGAGGCAACAGATATCGTCCCATCCCCAAAGGTGGTATGTTCCCTATTGAAACCATCATGCTTGTTGTGAGAAGCTCTGGTTTGTGAGAAGCTTATACTCAAACCTGCCCCAAATGGGACAAAATTTTCACCACGGCATGTTGATGCCGCTCCATGATCGCATGCCAAGTTTCATTAATTTCAGACGAGTTTTGGATTTACTAGAATTTAAAAACAAGGTATCTCAATGTTTTGCTGGCAATCAACAGTGCCCTAGTGTTTGAAATTCATTCCCATCTCTTTCATGGGACCTAGAAATTCACCCAAGGACACACATGTGATTCTCAACTAACTTTGGTGCCTTGGAGCATGTGCTTGTAGTTCAAATTTGAATTATGCACATAAAATGCCTGGAAAACCCAGTTAATGTATAAAAAGGCCAAACGAACCCCAAAAAATTCAAAGATTAAACACAACACTCATGTTGTTCTATGTTGACACTAGAAATTTTTTGGAAGCAATAAGAGGCAACGGATACCGTCCTGTCCCCAAAGGTGGTACGTTCCCTATTGAAACCATCATGCTTGTTGTGAGAAGCTCTGGTTTGTGAGAAGCTTATACTCAAACCTGCCCCAAATGGGACAAAATTTTCACCACGGCATGTTGATGCCGCTCCATGATCGCATGCCAAGTTTCATTAATTTCAGACGAGTTTTGGATTTACTAGAATTTAAAAACAAGGTATCTCAATGTTTTGCTGGTAATCAACAGTGCCCTGGTGTTTGAAATTCATTCCCATCTCTTGCATGGGACCTAGAAATTCACCCAAGGACACACATGTGATTTTTCAACTAACTTTGGTGCCTTGGAGCATGTGCTTGTAGTTCAAATTTGAATTATGCACATAAAATGCCTAGAAAACCCAGTTAATGTATAAAAAAGGCCAAATGAACCCCCAAAAATCCCAATATTAGACACAACACTCCTGTTGTTCTATGTTGACACTAGAAAATTTTTGAAAGCAATAAGAGGTAACCAATATCGTCCCGTGCCCAAAGGTGGTACGTTCCCCATCAAAACCATCATGCTTGTTGTGAGAAGCTCTGGTTTATGAGAAGCTTATACCCAAACCTGCCCCAAATGGGACAAAATTTTCACCATGGCATGTTGATGCTGCTCCATGATAGCATGCCAAGTTTCATGAATTTCAGACGAGTTTTGGATTTACTAGAATTTAAAAAACAGGCATCTCAACGTTTTGCCGGCAATCAACAGTGCCCTGGTGTTTGAAATTCATTCCCATCTCTTGCATGGGAGCTAGAAATTCACCCAAGGACACACATATGATTTTTCAACCAACTTTAGTGCATTGGAGCATGTGCTTGTAGTTCAACTTTGAATTATGCACATAAAATGCCTAGAAAACCCAGTTAATGTATAAAAAGGCCAAATGAGCCTCGAAAAATTCATTCACATTTCTTGCATGGGACCTAAGCATGCACTGAAGGACACAAATTTTATTTCTCAACCAATTTGTATGCACCGGAGCATGTGCATGTAGTTTAATTTTGAATTATGCACCTGAAATGTTTAGAAAACCAGTTTAATGTATAAATGTCCAAACGAACCCTGAATAATTCCAATTCTTTTATGACACACATATAGTTGCATGTTCACTGCAGATAAATGGTCTAGCAATTCAAACAGCGTCCATTGCCGTCGTGTCCCCATTTTGTAATTCAAATCAAGTAGACCGCACACAGTTTATTATCACCAACCGTGTGAGATGTAGTACAAAATATCTTGGAGCACCATTGGTGTATAGTACGCCTATGGCTTACGCGAGAAGGTGCATCGGCTACAGTCCACAACCAGCGTGTCAAGCACACTAGGTCGCTCCCCGAAAACTCCCGCATCTGCATCCCTCGCAATCTCGAAAATATCTACCGCCTGGAAGGTTTTAATGTTTGATAGCACACGATTAGTATGTGTGGACCGTGTGCGATGTCTGTTACTCCCGCTCTGCTTCAGTCCCTTGATTCAAATTTTCAGTATCCCCAGCATTTTACTCCCGCCATGCATCCCTTGCAATCTCAAAAATATCTGCTCGCCCTTGATACGAATTTTCAGTAGCCCTGCCTTGTTACTCATGCCTAGTAAAATTTTCAATTGCCGCAGTATTTCCTCAAACACAACCTTCACTCACACAGACAAACACAACCCTCGAAACCATTGGTAGGTCGCTGCCATCGCTGGTGCCTCCATCCTCAACCTCTGCCTGTGTGCTGGGGAGCTCGAGGAGCCAATGGCCAAAAATAGGTTTATCGCGGCCATTTCTCCCGACGCTGGTGAGGTGGCCACGGGCCCAATCCGCTGTTGCCGGTCCCCCCATCCGCCCGCTGCCGAGCCCCTACGCCGGTTCGAGGACTTCCTCGTCCTCCCCCGGACCCGGCAGCCAACGAAGTCCTACCTCGGGGTCCGGCAGCGGCGGTGGGGGACGTTGGTCGCCGAGATTACAGATCGAGAGACCCACACCCGCTGGTGGCTCTGTAGCTTCCACACGGCCGAGCTCGCGACCATGGAGTATGAATGCTGGCAGGTCCACTACCATGGCGCGGCGGCTAGGTTCAGTTTCCCCTTCAGCACATGTATGGCCAACCTTGTTCTGTTGGAGCCAGGGGTGGTGAGCTCGGCTATGGCACGGGAGGACCGCGAGGCGTGTGAGCGCCTCGAGGCTGAGGCCACCGACGAGCCCTACATGCAAGAGCTCCGCCGGCAGCACCCGGAGCTCGTGGACGCGGAGCGGGCGATCTTTGTCGGCACGGAGGGCAGCGAGGTTATCACGCTGTCTTTCGATGACGAGGTCGAAGGCAGCAAGGAAGGTGGCGTGGAGGGCGGCGAGGTTATTGCGCTCTGCTCTGATGACAAGGTCGAAGGCGGTGGCGATGGCGGCGCGGAGGGCGTCGAGGTGGGCCCCAAGGACGAGGAGATCAACGTCGACGAGCGGAGGAGTGGCTTCCCCAATGACCCCGACGACGGTACTGGCCCGGACCCGGCTCGCGGCAGACCGTACATGACGAGGAAGGATTGGCTCAACCTCTACTTCGATCGAAAGTAGTTTAGCTTAGTTTAAAATTATGTTTTATGTTCGGTTATGCAAAACTATCTATGTATGTTTGAATGCATGCTACTTTCGGTTGAACCTACTTTGGACTTGATCAAATTGAAGTTTACAACCTTAAGTTTAGGGGATCAACTAGAAAAGGCCAAAAATTGCGGGAGTATATATATATCCACTAAGGGTTTTTGTCCTTTAACTTTTTAAGGATCGCCTAGAGATGTCCTTATGACTTGTTTATTTCAATTCTTCACAATGTGTTGCTCTAAATGTGAAACTTTTTGCCGTGCAGTTCAATTTCATCAATAACAGTTTCAACAATACCACTATGAATTATGATATTTGGTTGCTGTTAAGGATATTGCAGTTAACATGCCTTTTCTTTTTTCAATTGTTGTTTAGCAACATGCATTGTATTGAATGACTAAATATGCAATCCCATGATACATAGCAACAAGGAAGAGTGTTACCTTAATGTTCTGATGATGTCTAGATATACATGTAATAAAATCTTATATAATGGGATGGATGGAGTGTTGTACTACATCATTTTTCAATTGTTGTTTAGCTTCTAATATTAACTTGGTGCTTTTAGGTACATATATCATTGCCAAAGATCCACACTTCGACCCTTTCTGCGTATGGGGCAATGAGATATTCATGAACCAGCATCAAGTGAGGAAACTGATAAAGATTGTTATTAAAATGGGTCAAAATATGTCAATTGAACTATTTGTTTACACTTTATGCAAGACAATAGTGAACTGCGGGTTGGTAAGTAAGAACCCTGTAGCCTTCTTTTTACTGCCGTACTGAGTTGTGTTACATGACAATATCTGAAGCTTTTTTCTTTTGTAGTGGATTCTGAAGCAGTTTACTCAAGATTACCTCTCAAACTACATGATTGGCGGCCAGCCATCACAAGGGGTTGGACTAGAGTCCTGCATGCCTTCTGCATCCAGGAGAGCACAATAGGGCCATTCCACTTCACCTTGTTCAGCAACTGGAATGTATGTCACCTCTTTCTTTACCATCTGTAATAGTACAAGTACAGAACCCTGGTACATCATTCTTTATTTGGTGCTTATGTAATTCTTAAACATATGTACCTATGAATCGAATAATGCATTGGTTGTTTGAACCTGATGGATATGAATACAGCTATAGCCTACTTTCAAGTTTAAATTAGGTACTATTTTAAATAGCAACAATTAAATTAGGGAGAAATTACGTTGTGCAGGTCATTACAGCACACACGGTTGGTAAAACACAAACGTTTGTGATATACACCATAATCTGGGATGGTTCACAGAGAGGAAACGTGTGCAAGCATGCACACAATTGCCGTTTGCAAAGCGTGTGTGATGTCAGACACTATCACATACGATGCAGGAAAACTAAATGTGTGTGATTGTCTACCTATCATACACGGTTTATAATCATGAATTGTTTGTGATGTGCCAGGCATCGTAAAACTCCCGTGCCTGGAATCTGCCTGGTTTTAGGTAGAACCATAAAACTTCGACTGCGATGGCAATGCAAGCACAAACGAGTAGCAAGGATGAAGCGTGTGGGATATTCGAGATATCGGAAACGGTTATATAGGGACAACTGTATGCATCAAGGCTCCCTATCCCCGACGGTTTTTGGGTCATGTGGGAAGGACCCCCCTATCGCCCACACTCACTTGGCAACGGTTCCAAACGCCGTCACAGAAAGGGGTTAAAAACCATTTGTTTAGGACCGATGCGCATCGGTGTGATGAACGGTTCTGGTGCTGGAGTGGTCTTGGTATCCCCAAGAGGCGACAAGCTCAGCTATGTCCTCCAGATTCACTTCAACTCCTTGAACAACGAAGCTGAATACGAGGCACTTTTGTATGGGTTGCGTATGGCCATCTCACTTGACGCTCGTCGCCTGGTGGTTTACGGTGACTCCGATTTGGTGGTCAATCAGGTTATGAACGAATGAGATATCAGGAGCCCTGCCATGACTGGTTACTGCAATGCAGTAAGGAAATTAGAGAAGAAGTTTGAAGGTTTGGAACTCCATCACATACCTCGACTCAAGAACCAAGCAACTGATGAGTTGGCGAATATAGGTTCCACTCGGAAGCCTATTTCCAGTAATGTATTCTTGGAGCATCTCCATACCCCATTAGTTCAAGAAGATCCTTTTACGGAAGAGCCCCCATAACCGATAAGTTCAACCAATACGACTAAGGTTGAAGTTCCAGCAGTAGTCGACTTGATCATGGAGGTTTTAGTGATCACTCCCGACTAGACGGTTCCATATATTGCATATCTACTCAGGCAGGAGGTGCCAGAGGATGAAGATGAGGCCTGCCAGATTGTCCGTAGATCCAAAGCCTTCACGATGATAAGTGGAGAGCTTTATAGAGAAAGCGTTACCGGAGTAGCTCAGCATTGCATCTCTCCAGAAGAAGGTCGAGTGATCTTAAATGAGATCCACTCGGGGACCTATGGTCACCACGCGTCCTCTCGGACCATCATGGCCAAAGCATACCAAGCAGGATCCTACTGGCCGCGAGCGAATGAGATGGCTAAAGATATAGTAGACATGTGCGAAGGTTGCCAGTATTACTCAAACATGTCTCACAAGCCTGCATCTGCCTTGAATACTATTCCACTCGTCTGGCCATTTGCAGTTTGGGGGTTGGACATGGTTGGACCTTTCATGACTGGAAGAAGCGGCTTCACTCATTTGCTCATTGCAGTCGACAAGTTCACCAAGTGGATCGAGGCCAAGCCTATCAAGAATCTTGACTCAAGCACTGCCATTAGTTTCATCAGAGAGATGATATTTCAATATGGAGTTCCTCATAGCATTATCACAGATAACGGCTCCAACTTTGATTCTAATGAGTTCAGAGCATTTTGCGCTTCCCAAGGCACTCGGGTCGATTACGCATCCATTGCGCACCTGTAGTCGAATGGACAGGCTGAAAGAGCGAATGGCTTGATCCTTTAGGGATTGAAACCTCGATTGATGCACGACCTCAAGCATGCAGCTGGAGCTTGGATGACTGAGTTCCTGTCTGTCTTGGGGGGATTGAGAACGACTCCTAATCGGTCGACTGATCGAACCCCTTTCTTCATGGTATATGGCGTTGAAGTTGTGCTTCCGAGTGATTTGCTGCACAATGCTCCCCGAGTGGAACTCTTCTCAGAAGCTGAAGCAGAACTGGCACGCCAGGACGCAGTTCATCTCCTAGAGGAGGAACGAGAGATGGCTCTGATCCGGTCGACCGTCTATCAACAGGACCTGTGTTGATTCCATGCCCGAATATCAGAGGTCGAACATTTCAAGAAGGAGACCTTGTGCTCCGAGTGCACCATAAACGGCCTCACAAGCTAGCTCCGGCCTGGGAAGGGCCCTTTATCATCACCAAGGTACTCCACAACGGGGCGTATGACCTTTAAAACATAGCCAAGAAAGAAGATGAGCCACGCTCGTGGAATGTGGATCTGCTCCGCCGTTTTTTTTACCTAAACACTCGGATCGACAAGTTGTAACAAGAATCCTTCAGTTTTCTTATCAAAGACATGATTTTGTAGTATCTTAATGATTGTTTTCACATAAGCACGTGTGTTCAAATCCCCTAGTGGGTGGCTTAGCCGTGAACCCAGTTCACCTAAGTTTCATAAACACTCCGAGTGGAGAGCAATCCTCCCACTCGGGGGCTTAGCTGCGATCCCGTACTCGTCTAAGTTTCAAAAACTACTCCGAGTGGAGATCAATCCTCCCACTCAGGGGCTTAGCTGCGATCCCGTACTCGCCTAAGTTTCAAAAACTACCCCGAGTGGAGAGCAATTCTCCCACTCGGAGGCTTAGCTGCGATCCCGTACTCGCCTAAGTTTCAAAAACTACTCCAAGTGGAGAGCAATCCTCCCACTCGGGGGCTTAGCTGCGATCCCGTACTCGCCTAAGTTTCAAAACTTACTCCAAGTGGAGAGCAATCCTCCCACTCGGGGGCTTAGCTGCGATCCCGTACTCGCCTAAGTTTCAAAAAAATACTCTGAGTGGAGAGCAATCCTCCCACTCAGGGGCTTAGCTGCGATCCCGTACTCACCTAAGTTTCAAAAACTACTCGAGTGGAGAGCAATCCTCCCACTCGGGGGCTTAGCTGTGAACCAGATTCGCCTAAGTTACAAAACCTACTTCGAGTGGAGAGCAATCCTCGCACTCGGGGACTTAGCTGCGATCCCATACGCGCCTAAGTTTCAAAAACTACTCCGAGTGGAGAGCAATCCTCCCACTCGGGGGCTTAGCTGTGATCCCATACTCGCCTAAGTTTCAAAAACTACTCCGAGTGGAGAGCAATCCTCCCACTCGGGGGCTTAGCTGCGATCCCGTACTAGCCTAAGTTTCAAAAACACTCCGAGTGGAGAGCAATCCTCCCACTCGGGGGCTTAGCTGCGATCCCGTACTCGCCTAAGTTTCAAAAACTACTCCGAGTAGAGAGCGATCCTCCCACTCGGGGGCTTAGCTACATCCAATACTCGCCTAAGTTTCAAAATCTACTCCGAGTGGAGAGCAATCCTCCCACTCAGGGGCTTAGCTGCGATCCCGTACTCGCCTAAGTTTCAAAAACTACTCCGAGTGGAGAGCAATCCTCCCACTCGGGGGCTTGGCTGCGATCCCGTCCTCGCCTAAGTTTCAAAAACTATTCCGAGTGGAGAGCAATCCTCCCTAAGGAAGTCCTGGATTAGGGGGTCTCCGGACAGCCGGACTATATCCTCTGGCTGGACTGTTGGACTATGAAGGTACAAGATTGAAGACTTCGTCCCGTGTCCGGATGGGACTCTACTTGGCGTGGAAGGCAAGCTAGGCAATACAGATGTGTATATCTCCACCTTTGTAACCGACCTTGTGTAACCCTAGCCCCCTCTGGTGTCTATATAAACCGGAGGGTTTTAGTCCGTAGGACAACATACAATCAGACCATAGGCTAGCTTCTAGGGTTTAGCCTCTATGATCTCGTGGTAGATCAACTCTTGTAATACTCATATCATGAAGAACAATCAAGCAGGACGTAGGGTATTACCTCCATCAAGAGGGCCCGAACCTGGGTAAACATCGTGTCCCCTGCCTCCTATTACCATCCGCCTTAGACGCACAGTTCGGGACTCCCTACCCGAGATCCGCCGGTTTTGACACCGACACTCCCACTCGGGGGCTTATCTGCGATCCCGTACTCGCCTAAGTTTCAAAAACTACTCTGAGTGGAGAGCAATCCTCCCACTCGGGGGCTTAGGTGCGATACCGTACTCCAACGTATCTATATTTTTTGATTGTTCCATGCTATTATATTGTATGTTTTGGATGTTTAACGGGCTTTAATGTGCACTTTTATATTATCTTTGGGACTAACCTATTAACCGAAGGCCTAGTGCAAATTGTTGGTTTTTGCCTATTTCAATGTTTCACAGAAAAGGAATATCAAAACAAAATCCAAATGGAATGAAACCTTCATGAGGATATTTTTTGGAACAAACGCAATCCAGGAGACTTGGAGTGGAGGTCAAGGAAGCAACGAGGCGGCCACAAGGTAGGAAGGCGCGCCCCCCACCTCATGGGCCCCATGGAGCTCCACCGACCTACTTCTTTCGCCTATATATACTCTTATACCCTGAAAACATCTAGGGGAGCCACGAAACCACTTTTCCACCATGGCAACCTTATGTACCCATGAGATCCCATCTTGGGGCCTTTTCCGGTGATCTGCCGGAGGGGGATTCGATCATGGAGGGCTTCTACATCAACACCATAGCCTCTCGGATGATGTGTGAGTAGTTTACCACCGACCTTCGGGTCCATAGTTATTAGCTAGATGGCTTCTTCTCTCTCTTTGGTTCTCAATACAAAGTTCTCCTCGATGTTCTTGGAGATCTATTCGATGTAATACTTTTTGTGGTGTGTTTGCTGAGATCCAATGAATTGTGGGTTTATGATCAAGATTATCTACGAATAATATTTTGTTCTTATCTGAATTCTTATATGCATGATTTGATATCTTTGCAAGTCTCTTCGAATTATCGGTTTAGTTTGGCCTACTAGATTGATCTTTCTTGCAATGGGAGAAGTGCTTAGCTTTGGGTTCAATCTTGTGGTGCTCGATCCCAGTGACAGAAAGGGATCCGACACGTATTGTATTGTTTCCATCGAGGATAAAAAGATGGGGTTCATATCATATTGCATGAGTTTATCCCTCTACATCATGTCATCTTGCCTAATGCGTTACTCTGTTCTTATGAACTTAATACTCTAGATGCATGCTGGATAGAGGTCGATGTGTGGAGTAATAGTAGTAGATGGAGAATCGTTTTGGTCTACTTGACTCGGACGTGATGCCTATGTTCGTGATCATGCCTAGATATTCTCATAACTATGGGCTTTTCTATCAATTGCTCGGCAGTAATTTGTTCACCCACCATAATATATGCTATCTTGAGAGAAGCCACTAGTGAAACCTATGGCCCCCGGGTCTACTTTACATCATATAAGTTTCTGATCTATAATTCTAGTTTACTATTTATTTTGCAATCTATACCAAAAACATTTATCTTATTATCTTTATCAGATCTCACTTTTGCAAGTGGCCGTGAAGGGATTGACAACCCCTTCATCGCATTGGTTGCAAGGTTCTTGATTGTTTGTGCAGGTACTAGGCGATTTGCGTGTAGTCTCCTACTGGATTGATACCTCGGTTCTCAAAAACCGAGGGAAATACTTACGCTACTTTGATGCATCACCCTTTTCTCTTCAAGGGAAAACCAACTCATGCTCAAGAGGTAGCAAGAAGGATTTCTGGTGCCCTTGCCGGGGAGATCTACGCTCAAGTCAAGACATACCAAGTACCCATCACAAACTCTTATCCCTCGCATTACATTATTTGCCATTCGCCTCTCGTTTTCCTCTCCCCCACTTCACCTTTGCCGTTTTCTTTGCCTCTTTCCCGTTTTCCTTTCTTTTGCCATGGTCGAATCAAAAAGGGCTAGGGGCCCTCTCCCGGGTTTTACTTTGGACAGTCCCTCCGTCCTTTCTAACCTCATAAATAATGATGCTATGGAAAGACCTACCGGGGTTATCAATGAGAGTTTAGATAATTTTGATGAAGATGACCCCGGAATCTTTCGTTATTTGCTTGATGAATCTTTGAAAGATGCTTGGGATAGACTGTTAAGGATCCGAGCCAGCTATATACCCCAATATCAAATTGAGATATACTTGAAAAGCTTTTATGTTGGCTTGCCCTCTTATTTCAAGCAAGTTTTAGATTCTATCTTTGAAGAAGGTTTTCTTGAGGGGGGTGCCATCAATATCTATGAAAATATGAAAACTATATTTGGGCACCCCATGAATGAGAAGGTTGAATCCACTTCTCTTTTGTGCTTTTATCAAAATGAAATTATCAAAGAGATGAAGGCTATCTTAGATGCAAATTTCCGTAGCGTGCTTAATCTTTCTTCCACCATTAATGGCCACGTGCTTTCTCAAAATAGAAAGATAAATGCTATAGACAAGAAATTTTCTCTTTTCTTTCCCAACACCAAAGATGGCAATACCTAGATCTATTCTTGTTTTTATGCCTAGCTAGGGGCGTTAAACTATAGCGCTTGTTGGGAGGCAACCCAATTTTATTTTTGTTATTTACTTTTTGTTCCTATTTATTAATAAATAAATCATCTATCCTATGTTATGATTGTGTTTTTTATGTTTTAATTAGTGTTTGTACCAAGTAAAGCCTTTATGATCTTCTTGGGTGATTGTTATTTGATCTTGCTGTAAAAATCAGAAAGTATGCGCTCACGAGAATAATTTTCATTTTTTACCATAGAGCGATAAAATACCAATTCCAACTGAAGTAGATCAATATAAAAATTATTTAGGATGTAATAATTTTTCAGAATGTTTGGAGTTACAGAAGTATTCGAAACCTACAGATTACTACAAACTGTTCTATTTTTGACAGATTCTGTTTTTCGTGTGTTGTTTGCTTATTTTGATGAATCTATGGCTAGTATCGGGGCGTATGAACCATAGAGAAGTTGGAATACAGTAGGTTTAACACCCATATAAATAAAGAATGAGTTCATTACAGTACCTTGAAGTGGTGGTTTGTTTTCTTATACTAACGGATCTCATGAGATTTTCTGTTAAGTTTTGTGTTGTGAAGTTTTCAAGTTTTGGGTAAAGATTTGATGGTCTTTGGAATAAGGAGTGGCAAGAGACTAAGGTAAAATTCAAGGATAACCAAAAGCCTAAGCTTGGGGATGCCCCGGAAGGCTATATTTTTATTCACCACATGATATGTGTTTTGCTTGGAGCGTCTTGTATGATTTGAGTCTTTGATTTTTTGTTTACCACAATCATCCTTGCTGTACACACCATTTGGATAGACACACCTGAATCGGAATTTATTAGAATATTCTATGTGCTTCACTTATATCTTTTGAGCTAGATAATTTTGCTCTAGTGCTTCACTTGTACCTTTTTAGAGCACGGTGGTGGTTTTATTTTATAGAAATTATTGATCTCTCATGCTTCAGTTATATTATTTTGAGAGTCTTTAGAACAGCATGGTAATTTGCTTTGGCTATAAAATTAGTCCTAATATGATAGGCATCCAAGATGGGTATAATAAAAAAATTCATATAAAGTGCATTGAATACTATAAGAAGTTTGATTCTTTATGATTGTTTTGAGATATGAAAATGGTGATATTAGAGTTATGCTAGTTGAGTAGTTGTGAATTTGATAGATACTTGTGTTAAAGTTTGTGATTCCCGTAGCATGCACGTATGGTGACCCGTTATGTGATGAAGTCGGAGCATGATTTATTTTTTGATTGTCTTCCTTATGAGTGGCGGTCGGGGATGAGCGATGGTCTTTTCATACCAATCTATCCCCCTAGGAGCATGCGCGTAATACTTAGTTTTGATAACTAATAGATTTTTGCAATAAGTATGTGAGTTCTTTATGACCAATGTTGAGTCCATGGATTATACGCACTCTCACCCTTCCACCATTGCTAGCCTCTCTAGTACCGCGCAACTTTTGCCGGTACCATAAACCCACCATTTACGTTCCTCAAAACAGCCACCATACCTACCTATTATGGCATTTACATAGCCATTCCGAGATATATTGCCATGCAACTTTCCACCGTTTCGTTTATTATGACATGCTCCATCATTGTCATATTGCTTTGCATGATCATGTAGTTGACATCGTATTTGTGGCAAGGCCACCTTCATAATTCTTTCATACATGTCACTCTTGATTCATTGCATATCCCGGTACACAGCCGGAGACATTCACATAGAGTCATACTTTGTTCTAAGTATCGAGTTGTAATTCTTGAGTTGTTAGTAAATAAAAGTGTGATGGTTTTCATTATTAGAGCATTGTCCCATGTGAGGAAAGGATGGTGGAGACGATGATTCCCCCACAAGTCGGGATGAGATTCCGGATGAAAAAAAGAGAGGCCATAAAAAAGAGAAAAAGGCCCAAATAAAAAAATGAGAGAAAAAGAGAGAAGGGGCAATGCTACAATCCTTTTTCCACACTTGTTCTTCAAAGTAGCACCATGATCTTCATGATAGAGAGTCTGTTATTTTGTCATTTTCATATACTAGTGGGAATTTTTCATTATAGAACTTGGCTTGTATATTCCAATGATGGGCTTCCTCAAAATTTCCCTAGGTCTTCGTGAGCAAGCAAGTTGGATGCACACCCACTTAGTTTCTTGTTGAGCTTTCATACACTTATAGCTCTAGTGCATCCGTTGTATGGCAATCCCTACTCACTCACATTGATATCTATTGATGGGAATCTCCATAGCGTGTTGATACGCCTAGTTGATGTGAGACTATCTTCTCCATTTTGTCTTCTCTACAACCACCATTCTATTCCACCTATAGTGCTATATCCATGGCTCATTCTCATGTATTGCATGAAGATGAAAAAAGTTTGAGAACATCAAAAGTATGAAACAATTGCTTGGCTTGTCATCGGGGTTGTGCATGACTTCAAATATTTTGTGTGATGAAGATAGAGCATAGCCAGACTATATGATTTTGTAGGGATAGCTTTCTTTGGCCATGTTATTTTGAGAAGGCATAATTGCTTGGTTAGTATGCTTGAAGTATTATTGTATTTATGTCAATATTAAACTTTTGTCTTGAATCTTTCAGATCTTAATATTCACGCCACAATAAAGAAAATTACATTGAAAATTATGTTAGGAAGCATTCCACATCAAAAATTCTATTTTTATCATTTACCTACTCGAGGACGAGCAGGAATTAAGCTTGGGGATGCTTCATACATCTCCAACGTATCTATAATTTTTGATTGTTCCATGCTATTATATTATCTGTTTTGGATGTTTAATGGGCTTTAATATGCACTTTTATATTTTTTGGGGACTAACCTATTAACCGAAGGCCTAGTGCAAATTGCTGTTTTTTTTGCCTATTTCAGTGTTTCGCAGAAAAGGAATATCAAATGGAATCCAAACAGAACGAAACCTTTGCGAGGATCTTTTTTGGAACAAACGCAATCCATGAGACTTGGAGTGGAGGTCAAGGAAGCAACGAGGCGGCCCTGAGGCTGGGAGGCGCGCCCAGGGGGTAGGCGCGCCCCCACCCTCGTGGGCCCCACAGAGCTCCATGACCTACTTCTTTCGCCTATATATACTCTTATACCCTAAAAACATCCAGGGGAGCCATGAAACCACTTTTCCACCGTCGCAACCTTCTGTACCCGTGAGATCCCATCTTGGGGCCTTTTTTGGCGATCTGCCAGAGGGGGATTCGATCACGGCGAGCTTCTACATCAACACCATAGCCTCTCCGATGATGTGTTAGTAGTTTACCACAGACCTTCGGGTCCATAGTTATTAGCTAGATGGCTTCTTCTCTCTCTCTTTGGTTCTCAATACAAAGTTCTCCTCGATGTTCTTGGAGATCTATTCGATGTAATACTTTTTGCGGTGTGTTTGCCCAGATCCGATGAATTGTGGGTTTATGATCAAGATTATCTATGAGAAATATTTGATTCTTCTCTGAATTCTTATATGCATGATTTGATATCTTTGCAAGTCTCTTTGAATTATCGGTTTAGTTTGGCCTAGTAGATTGATCTTTCTTGCAATGGGAGAAGTGCTTACATTTGGGTTCAATCTTGCGGTGGTCGATCCTAGTGACAGAAAGGGAACTGACACGTATTGTATTGTTGCCGTCGAGGATAAAATGTGGGGTTTATATCATATTACTTGAGTTTATCCCTCTACATCATGTCATCTTGCCTAATGTGTCACTCTGTTCTTATGAACTTAATACTCTAGATGGATGATGGATAGAGGTCGATGTGTGGAGTAATAGTAGTAGATGCAGAATCGTTTTGGTCTACTTGACTCGGACGTGATGCCTATCTTCATGATCATGCCTAGATATTCTCATAACTATGCACTTTTCTATCAATTGCTCGACAGTAATTTGTTCACCCATCGTAATATATGCTATCTTGAGAGAAGCCACTAGTGAAACCTATGCCCCTCGGGTCTACTTTACATCATATAAGTTTCTGATCTATAATTCTAGTTTACTATTTATTTTGCAATCTATACAACAAAAATACCAAAAATATTTATCTTATTATCTTTGTCAGATATTAATTTTGCAAGTGGCCGTGAAGGGATTGACAACCCCTTTATCGCGTTGGTTGCAAGGTTCTTGATTGTTTGTGCAGGTACTAGGCGATTTGCGCGTAGTCTCCTACTGGATTGATACCTTGGTTCCAAAAACCGAGGGAAATACTTACGCTACTTTGCTGCTTCACCCTTTCCTCTTCAAGGGAAAACCAATGCATGCTCAAGAGGTAGCACAACCCTCCCACTTGGGGGCTTAGCTGCGATCCCGTACTCGCCTAAGTTTCAAAAACACTCCGAGTGAAGGGCAACCCTCCCACTCAGGGGCGTAGCTGCGATCTCGTACTCGCCTAAGTTTGAAAAACACTCTGAGTGAAGGGAAACCCTCCCACTCGGGGGCTTAGCTGCGATCACGTACTCGCCTAAGTTTCATAATATACTCCGAGTGAAGAGCAACCCTCTCACTCGAGGGCTTAGTTGCGATCCCGTACTCACCTAAGCTACAAAACATATTCCGAGCGAAGAACAATCTTCTCACTCGGAAGTTCGGCCACACTCTCTAAAGCTGCGCCACAAGTACAATGCATGGTTGCACTCTGAGCTGCGCCACAAGTACAATGTTTTGTTGCACTCTGAGCTGCGCGACAAGTACAAAGTATGGTTGCGCTCGGAGCTACGCCACAAGTACAACATCTCGTTGCACTCCGAACTGCGCCACAAGTACAACGTCTACTCCGAGTGGAGAGCAATCTTCCCACTCGGAGACTCGGCTGCGATCCTAGATTCACCTTAGCCAAAAAATCTAAAGATAATAAAGACAAAGCGACTACATTCAAAAGAAGCAACCAAGTTTGGATAAATCCATGAGGGTTTAGAGCCACCAGCAGAAGTACTCGGGCGTCAAGCCCGAAAGAGCTTAACTATTACAGCATCACTTGGCATTCCGAGGCAAATAAAGTTAAGTTACCAAGTTTTTCACTCAACAGGAGGAGGACTTGCTGGCTCGACGAAACTGTCCACGTTGATGCCGTGTGCAATACAAGTAGCTGCGTCGATGAAGTTCTCCATGAAGGATTGGAATTTAAGCTTCTTGGTGGTGGCAACCTTAAGAGCCGACAGCTTCTCTTCTTTGACTTCCTTGCAATGAACGCGGATGAGTGACAAAGCCATGTTAGCACCGCAGCGGGCAGCTGACTTCTTCCATGCCTGCACTCGGTCCAGGATGCTGTTGAGTCGAGTCATCAGTGACTCGAGGTCGTTCAGAAGCACATCCCCTGGCCATAACTCCTTGTCGATCTGGGACAGCGCGACCTTCAGTCGAGCGATGTAATCCAAGACATTGGCAAGGGGAGATTCCAGTCGCAGCACGTTCATTGTAGCTTCGTCCTTGACGGGAGAGTTGATGGGGTCCAGGCCTGTCTCAACCCACCTAGTTTCTTCCTTGAACTTCTGACAGAATTCTACATACAAAAAAGGTTGAAGTGATAGTAACATAATGGGAAGGTTTTCTGAAATCTGTCGGATAGAGAAAAGTACCTTCAAGCATGAGGAACATCTTCTTAGCAAGACCTCCCAGATAAGTTTCCAGTTCATCTCTCTGATGAGTGAGAACTTCAACTCTGTCCACCAAGGCCACCTTCTTCTCATTCATCTGCACAACTTCCTTCTTCGCTTCATCAATAGCGATTTTCAACTTGGCGTTCTCTTCTTCCAACTTTCTGACTGAAGCCAGCTTCTTGTCAGCAAGTTCTGTCTTCTCCCGCACCATCTTCTATGCTGCTACAAGGTCAAGGTCCTTCTGCTCCAGAGCCTGCTTCATTTTTCTAGAGAAATAACATTCTTTAGACAAGCTTGGAGTTGACGGTTTTCACTATGCACATCTGTTCGAGTGGAATCACTCGGTTCAAAGGATGAAAGGAAAAAGATCACAAGGCGAGCAGTCGACAAGTTGTTACCTCCCATGGCAGCAACTTCATCCCTAGCTTTCTTCAGGTTCTTCTTGGCCAATTCCAGATCGAGGTTGAGTTCGATCTGCTTCTTTTCTAGATCGGCAAATTTGGTTCCAAGTTCACAAGATTTCTGCAATCAACACCAAGACATGTCAATTGACAGAAACAAGGATCAATCACTTCCGAGTGATAGATGCAAGGTCAAATTATTATGACAAAAAGAGTTCTAAGTGTTGGGAAACATAGTAATTTCACAAAATTTCCTATGCACACACAAGATCATGGTGATGCATAGCAATGAGAGGGGAGAGTATCGTCCACGTACCCTCATAGACCATAAGCGGAAGCGTTATGAGAACGTGGTTGATGTAGTCGTACATTTTCATGATCTGACCGATCCAAGTACCGAATGCACGGCACCTCCGAGTTCAGCACACGTTCAGCTCAATGACGTCCCACGAACTCCGATCCAGCAGAGCTTCGCAGGAGAGTTCCGTCAGCACGACGGCGTGATGACGGTGATGATGTAGCTACCGACGCAGGGCTTTGCCTAAGCACCACTACGATATGATCGAGGTGGATTATGGTAGAGAGGGGCACCGCACACGGCTTGGAACAATCAACTTGTGTGCCTTTGGGTGCCCCCTGCCCCCATATATAAAGGAGCATGGGGGGAGGCCGCCAGCCTTGGTGGACCCTAAGGAGAGGAGGAATCCTATTCCTACTAGGAAGAGGATTCATCCTTTCCTAGTCCAACTAGGAAGAGGGAAGGGGGAAGGAAAGAGAGGGAGAGGGAGAGGGAAAGAGGGGCCGCGCCCCCCCTCCCCTAGTCCAATTTGGACTCCCCATGGGAGGGGGTGCACCACCTCCTGGGCTGCAGCCCTCTCTCTCCCCTCAGGCCCACTAAGGCCCAATACTTCCCCGGGGGGTTCCGATAACCCCTCCGACACTCCGGTTTTCTCCGAAATCATCCAGAACACTTCTGGTGTCCGAATATAGCCGTGCAATATATCAATATTTACGCCTCGACCATTTCGAGACTCCTCGTCATATCCGTGATCACATCCTAGACTCCGAACTACCTTCGGTACATCAAAACACATAAACTCATAATACGGATCGTCACCAAACTTTAAGCGTGCGGACCCTACAGGTTAGAGAACTATGTAGACATGACCGAGACTCATCTCCGGTCAATAACCAATAGCGTAACCTGGATGCTCATATTGGTTCCTACATATTCTATGAAGATCTTTATCGGTCAAACCGCATAACAACATACGTTGTTCCCTTTGTCATCGGTATGTTACTTGCCCGAGATTCGATCGTCAGTATCTCAATACCTAGTTCAATATCGTTACTGGCAAGTCTCTTTACTCGTTCCATAATACATCATCCCACAACTAACTCATTAGTCACAATGCTTGCAAGGCTTATAGTGATGTGCATTACCGAGAGGGCCCAGAGATACCTCTCCGACAATCGGAGTGACAAATCCGAATCTTGATCTATGCCAACTCAACTAGCACCATCAGAGACACCTGTAGAGCACCTTTATAATCACCTAGTTACGTTGTGACGTTTGGTAGCACACAAAGTGTTCCTCCGGTACTCGGGAGTTGCATAATCTCATAGTCATAGGAACATGTATAAGTCATGAAGAAAGCAATAGCAACAAACTAAACGATCATCGTGCTAAGCTAACGGATGGGTCAAGTCAATCACATCATTCTCTAATGATGTGATCCCGTTAATCAAATGACAACTCATGTCTATGGTTAGGAAACATAACCATCATTAATTCAACGAGCTAGTCAAGCAGAGGCAAACTAGTGACACTCTGTTTGTCTATATATTCCCACATGTACTAAGTTTCCGGTTAATACAATTCTAGCATGAATAATAAACATTTATCATGATATAAGGAAATATAAATAACAACTTTATTATTGCCTCTAGGGCATATTTCCTTCAGTCTCCCACTTGCACTAGAGTCAATAATCAAGATTACACAGTAATGATTCTAACACCCATGGAGTCTTGGTGCTGATCATGTTTTGCTTGTGAGAGAGGCTTAGTCAACGGGTCTGCAACATTTAGATCCGTATGTATCTTGCAAAGCTCTATGTCTCCCTCTTTGACTTGATCACGGATGGAATTGAAGCGTCTCTTGATGTGCTTGGTTCTTTTGTGAAATCTGGATTCCTTTGCCAAGGCAATTGCACCAGTATTGTCACAAAAGATTTTCATTGGACCCGATGCACTAGGTATGACACCTAGATTGGATATGAACTCCTTCATCCAGACTCCTTCATTTGCTACTTCCGAAGCAGCTATGTACTCCGCTTCACACGTAGATCACGCCACGACGCTTTGCTTAGAACTGCACCAACTGACAGCTCCACCGTTCAATAAAAACACCTATCCGGTTTGTGACTTAGAGTCATCCGGATCAGTGTCAAAGCTTGCATTAATGTAACCATTTACGACGAGCTCTTTGTCACCTCCATAAACGAGAAACATATCCTCAGTCCTTTTTAGGTATTTCAAGATGTTCTTGACCGCTGTCGGTGTCAAAACCGGTGGATCTCGGGTAGGGGGTCCCGAACTGTGCGTCTAGGCCGAATGGTAACAAGAGGCAAGGGACATAAAGTTTTACCTAGGTTCGGGCCCTCTCGATGGAGGTAAAACCCTACGTCCTGCTTGATTAATATTGATGATACGGGTAGTACAAGAGTAGATCTACCACGAGATCGAGGAGGCTAAACCCTAGAAGCTAGCCTATGGTATGATTGTTGATGTGTACGTTGTCCTACGAACTAAAACCCTCCGGTTTATATAGACACCGGAGAGGGTTAGGGTTACACAAAGTCGGTTACAATGGTAGGAGATCTTCATATCCGTATCGCCAAGCTTGCCTTCCACGCCAAGGAAAGTCCCTTCCGGACACGGGACGGAGTCTTCAATCTTGTATCTTCATAGTCCAGGAGTCCGGCTGAAGGTATAGTCCGGCTATCCGAACACCCCCTAATCCAGGACTCCCTCAGTAGCCCCTGAACCAGGCTTCAATGACGACGAGTCCGGCTCGCAGATTGTCTTCGGCATTGCAAGGCGGGTTCTCCTCCAAGTACTTCATAGAATATTTTGAACACGAAGATAGTGTCCGGCTCCGCAAAATAAGTTTCCACATATTGCCATAGAGAGAATAATATTTACACCAATCTAATCTGCCGACGTATTCTGTAGCATGTCACACCACGGCCAAGCCTTTATCCAAGTCGTTTCATTATCCCACCTCAGGGCGTCATGCGAGGCGGTTTCCTTGGCACGTCTTGTTAAAGCAGAGATCGTGTCCCCTTATCCCGGGATTCTCATCAATACGGGCGTGGGTAACCCAACCGCGCCATTGATTACGACGCTTGGAGATAAGCGAGTTTTACCAGGCTGGTGGGGACATGTAGTCGCGTCTACCCATATAAGGGGATAAGGATCCACCTTTTCACCTACGCCTTCTTCCTCCTTCGCCTATCCATTCTTGCGCACTCGAGCTCCAGCGCCCAAGTCCGCACTCCCCACCTCAACCTTCTCCAGCCATGTACGGAGCGGGAGGCAAGTGGATGGTCTCCTCCGTCACGGAGGGACACATCAAAAAGCTAAGGAAAGCCAGATACCTATCTAACGACATCACGTACCGGCTTCCTGAAAAGGGGCAGCTCATCCCCACCCCTAGGCCCCATGAGAGGGTGGTGTTTCTCCCCCATTTCCTCCGCGGACTGGGCTTCCCTCTCTACCCATTTGTCCGGGGGCTCTTGTTCTACTATGGCCTGGATTTCCATGATCTGGCCCCAAACTTCATCCTCAACATCTCGGTGTTTATCATCATGTGCAAGGCCTTCCTCCGCATCCGCTCCCATTTCGGCCTATGGCTCAAGACTTTCAACGTCAAGCCGAAGGTGGTGCGCGGCAACCAGGTGGAGTGCGGAGGCGCCATGGTGGGCAAGATGGCCAACGTCCTCTGGCTCGAGGGCTCCTTTGTGGAGACCCTAAAGGGGTGGCAATCGGGGTGGTTTTACATCACCGAGCCGCGCGATGCCGAATGGGTCGCACCCCCTGAGTTTCGATCCGGACCCCCTACGCGGCTCACCTCCTGGAAGGAGACGGGCCTGTCGTGGGGTAAGAAGGGAGAGCTGACCGGACTCCAAACATGCAACCAAACCCTGGTGGACAAGAAGCTCAAACTTGTCAATGTAGTCCAGGTTATGCTCATCCGCTTGATCCTCCCGTGTCAACAACGGGCTTTCAACCTGTGGGAGTTCGACCTGGCGCGGCACCAAACTCTGAGCAGGCTCTTCGACACGATGTACGAAGATGCCTGGAAGGTGCTTTTCAAGGGCGCCGACGCTCCCGCATCCGCTACCAAGGATCGCAGATTCAGTGCGCAGCATCATGCTTTTGCTGTAAGCTGTTTTTTCCTTTTACATGGTATCAGTTTTTCATAGTTTGACTCCATACGAGATCTAAACTCCCTTACCTTTGACAGGATTGGCAGGTGACATCCGGACAGATCAACTCTCCGACTCCTTTGCCCGAAGGCCCAGCGGACGCTCGCTTGGCGAAGCTGCTGGTTCCGGCACCCTATGTGGTGCCGGAGAAGAAGGCCGCAAAAAGGCCGCGGGGACTTGAAAGAGTGCCCGCGCCAGGAGGTGTCGGATCCCTCATCCGAAGGTTCCGAGGCGCATTCCTCCCGTGAAGACGAGGAGGAAGAAGAAGAGACCTCTCCCCCTCCAGCGGGGGGAGAGAAGAAAAGGAAGGCCGCCCTCTCTGGGGAGGCCGGAGGGTCCAAGAAGGGGAAAACCCTTCCTCCAGACTGCTCCACCGACGCCGATGGCGGCGGAGAGGAGTGGCAGCCCAGGGCCAAGCCCCTGACAAAATCGTGAGTATCCGGATACCAGAGTAATTCATAGTATTCGTTTATTGCACAGCTTTCCCTTATGTCAGATATGTTTATGCAGCCCACCCGGACTCCAGGAGTAAAGGGGATGAAACCCCTCAGGGTTCCAATCCCGGCTCTAGGCCGGACACCGCTCCGGAACCTTCAGAGGTTCCAGAGTCCGGCGGCGGACCTCCTTCCAAGAGGAGCAAGTCCGCCGTGCCGGTGGCCCCCGTCCAACCGGAGGCGCCGGACAATGTGTTGGAGGCGCTCCAAGGCGCCTCCATCGACGAGGAGCACTGCACTATTATGAGTGTGGTGGTCCAGAAGGTTCAGTCCGCCAAGAGCGGACTGACTGAAGCTTGTACTAGCCTTTTAACAAGCTTTGAGCTAAGTAAAGAATGTGTAAATAATATTACCGCATAGACAGTAGCCCCTGATGCTCTGTTTGGCGTTCGGGAGGAAAAGCCGAATAGAGGATCAAATAAAATTCGCAGGAGTCTAACAAAAATGAGTCAATATGCATGTGCAGGCTTCTCTGCTTGCGTCCGCTGCACTGACTGCGGAAATGGACACGCTAAAGCAGAACCTCGAGCGGTCCGAGCAAGAGCTCGGGCGTGCCAAGAAGCAGCTCATGGACAATGAAGGTGAGAAATACCATGTTTTTAAATATATATAAAATGGTGCAATTGCAAAGAATGACAGGATTATCATGGCTATTGTAGGGGCCACGTCTGAAATGACGACCCTTAAGCAAGCGTTGGTCGAGGCCGAGAAGAGGGCAGCCTCGGAGCGCACCGAGCGGGAGAAGTATGAGGCCGAGGTTGGCAAGGTGCGGCAAGAGCTCCAGGCTCTCATGGAAAAACATGAGAGTTTGGAGCTTGACTCAAAGACGCGAGCGTCCGAGCTCGCGGTGGCTATTGAAAATGCCAAGTCTGCCAAGGCCGAATCCCAGAAGACCCTCCAGGAGTTGGATGAGGTGAAGAAGATAGCGGCGGGTAAGGCATTCTTTATGCAAAGCAAACACATAAACGTGAGTTAATTGTTACTTACCCGAATCCGGAGCTCTCTAGGAGCGTTCGCAGATCTTCCCCGGAGTGTGTCCGATGCCGCCGTATTCTATCGAGCTGAGGAGGGCAGCTCGACGGAGAAGGTGTTCTGGTCTCAGTACGCTGAGGCCGGACACCCCGTGCCCCTAAGCGACCAGCTGAAGCAACTAGTCGAGCTCCACAAGGCGGCCGAACATGCCATGAAGGGCCTCATTGTTCGGCTGTGGCCTGGAGGGGCTCTACCTGGGAGCTATTTCGGGCTGGTGCGGCGGTTGGTGGAGGCATGTCCAAGGCTCGAAGTCATCAAGCGCTCCGTCTGCATTGAGGGTGCCCGTAGGGCCCTTGCCCGTGCTAAGGTGCACTGGGGCAAGCTGGATGCTGAGAAGCTTGTGAAGGACGGGCCACCGCCGGGGAAAGAGCATCGCAAGACCGAGAATTACTATAAGGATGTTCTGAAGGGTGCCTGCCTTGTGGCGGATGAATGTTCTAGGGATGTAATTTTTGAGTGAAACTTGCTCGTTTTGTCCTGTGCGCTGAAAACTTGTTTATATGCGCTAAGCAATGCTGTTGGAATTTAAAATATTACCTTATGTGCGGCTGTTTATCAATTCTGAGAGATGGCGAGTCGTCAGCTTCTGCCCTCATGCCGCTAGTGCTGGGGTGTTTGGGGATAAACCTGAGCGCTCTTTTTCCCATGTTTGCGTCCTTCGAGGGAGGCGCTCAGCCCAACGAACAAGGCAATCAGACTATAATGCGTGAACACTCTCACTTAGCCATAAAATTCTATAATTTTAAATTTCGATGAAGCCCTTGGTATTCGGAAGACCGAGTTCGGGGCGCTATCCACGCCTTGGCCGGACAGAGCCGGCTCCTCGCCCTAAGCGGCATAAGTCTTTAGGAACTCGAAAAAACCTCTCGAAAAGCGACCAGCTCTCGCTTCATCATGACAGTCTGTTTTAGCTTTCTCCACTGAGGTGCTCGACCCAGCTCAACTGGGGCACAATCGCAGTGGTTCTCCTAGTGCTACGTTACCCGATATAGCGGAACGTAAGGCACCAAAACATAGGAGCCGGGCAAACCCAACTATTGACCCAAGACATGATTCGGAGCTGATGCATATAATTCTATAAGTTCGGGGTGCCGCACTTGTTAAAGTGTTCGGACTTTTCACACCATATTGTTGGGTACTAAAGCCCCTGGCGTATTTTGGCCGTACCAACGTGTACGGGTGCAACATGTCATTAAGGAACATATATAAAGAAAAAAGGTAATGCAAATATAGACGAAAGCTATGCATTGTTTATTAAAAAGGCAGAATGATACAAGTAATGCGATAAGTGGAAGGTTGGACTAGTTTACATGTCCGTTCCAGGGGCAAGCTGCGGAATAGTATGCGGAACGGGTATACTGCTCATGATAGAGACCACCTGGGAGTTCCATAATGCGGCGTGGCTTGTCCGCTTCCCTGGTTCTTGCATCATTTGTGAGGCAATTGAACTGCCGAACAGGCCTTCCGAACGATGGAGTCCTGAAAGTAAGAGAAAATTCAAAAAAAACCAGCAGCCCCTGGTACAGTTTAAGCCGTGTTTTTGGCGTGCCATGATGGTGCCCCTCCCCCTGTGCCCATGGTATCTCTAGAGCGTAGTTATGTACGCGAAGTACTAGCGTCGCCTTTTTGCGAGGGTTGGGGTTGGGGCCGTGTTGCTACACCTGCTCGGATCGTGCCAGGCGGTCTTGTTGTAGGTTACTCCAGGCGCGCTTGACGGTGTCCGGTCGTTTAGTGGCCGGACTGGAGAACTGCCTGGAGAGGCTGCTTTGTACTTCCGCTGCAAGGGCCGCCGTGTGCTCCTCCGTTTGGAGGGAGCGTTCGGTGTTTCCATTGACCGTAATTACTCCTTGAGGGCCTGGCATCTTGAGCTTAAGGTATGCGTAGTGCGGTACCACATTGAACTTAGCGAATGTGGTTCGCCCGAGCAGTGCATGACAACCACTGTGAAACGAGACTATGTCAAAGATTAACTCCTCGCTTCGGAAATTATCCGGAGATCCGAAGACCACTTCAAGTGTGACTAAGCCTGTACAGTTGGCCTCTACACCTGGTATTACACCTTTAAAGGTCATTTTGTGGGCTTAATCCTCGAGGGATCTATGCCCATTTTCCGCATTGTATCCTGGTAAAGCAAGTTCAGGCTGCTGCCGCCGTCCATAAGGACTCTAGTGAGATGAAATCCGTCAATAATTGGGACTAGAACCAATGCGGCGAATCCGCCATGACGGATGCTAGTGGGATGGTCCCTTCGATCAAAGGTGATCGGGTAGGAGGACCATGGGTTGAACTTCGGGGCGACTGGCTCTACCGCGTATACGTCCCTTAACGCGCGCTTCTACTCCCTTTTGGGGACGTGGGTTGCGTATATCATGTTCACCGTCCGCACTTGTGGGGGAAAACCCTTCTGTCCACTGTTGTTCGGCGGCCGGGGCTCCTCGTCGTCATCGTTATGCAGCCCCTTGTCTTTGTTTTCGGCATTTAACTTGCCTGCCTGCTTGAACACCCAACAATCCCTGTTGGTGTGATTGGCTGGCTTTTCGGGGGTGCCATGTATCTGGCACAAGCGGTCGAGTATTCGGTCCAAACTGGACGGGCCCCTAGGATTCCTTTTGAATGGCTTTTTCCGCTGACCGGATTTAGAGCCTCTGAATCCGGCATTAACTGCCGTATCCTCAGCATTGTCGCCGTTAATGTGGCGCTTCTGCTTGTTGCGACGCGACCTGCCACTACTGTCCCTGGTGTCTGAATTACCAGGGTTCTTGGTCATATTGTTGCTACGAGCAAGCCAGCTGTCTTCTCCCACGCAAAAGCGGGTCATGAGTGTCGTGAGTGCTGCCATAGATTTCGGCTTTTCCTGTCCAAGGTGCCGGGCCAGCCACTCGTCACGGATATTGTGCTTGAAGGCTGCTAGGGCCTCGGCGTCCGGACAATCGACTATTTGATTTTTCTTTGTTAGGAACCGTGTCCAGAATTGCCTGGCTGATTCCTCTGGCTGCTGAATTACGTGACTTAGGTCATCAGCGTCTGGGGGTCACACATATGTGCCATGGAAATTGTCGAGGAATGCGGCTTCCAGGTCCTCCCAACAACTGATAAGCCAATGCCGAGCTGGTCCTTTAAGCTTGAGTGGGAGGTGTTTGATGGCGTGGAAATCATCGCCGCGGGCCATGTGGATATGAAGGAGATAATCCTCGATCCATACCGCAGGATCTGTTGTGCCATCATATGATTCGATGTTTACGGGTTTGAAACCCTCGGGGATTTGATGATCCATTATTTCGTCTGTAAGTAGAGTGGGTGTGCGGCGCCTCTGTACTAGGCTATATCATGACGTAGCTCCAATGCGCCTTGTCTACTGTGTTCGGCCCTGCCGAATTTGTGGCCGGCGTGACGGTTACCGTCTCGAGCCGTGGGGCGCCCACACGATCCGTAGATCGATCTTGTTTGCCTTTCCTTGTCCTCCAACATGTCTCGTAAGTCCGACGCATATTCCCGTGCCTTGGTACGGGGTGCGGCTTGAGTGGAGGGCCGAGAGGCCTCTCTGTCGCGGCCACGAGGTGGTTGGTCGGCCGCATCAAGTGCTTCCTCCTCTAATCGGGGTAGCAACCTGCACTTTGGGTAGCTCTTGGAGGGGCGTTCGAGTTTATGCTCTTCGGCCGCAAGGACTTCAGTCCATCTGTCAACTAGCAAATCTTGATCAGCTCTAAGCTGTTGTTGTTTTTTCTTGAGGCTTCTTGCCGTGGCCATAAGCCTGCGTTGAAAACGCTCTTGCTCAACGGGATCCTTTGGCACAACGAATTCGTCGTCGTCGAGGCTTGCCTCGTCTTCGGAGGGAGGCATATAATTATCGTCCTCGACCTCTCTGTGTGCCGCTCTCTCATGAGGGCTAGTTTCTCGATCCTCCTGTGCTAAATCTTGCTGGAGGGGGTTTTCTTTGGCGCTTTCCGGAGTATTATTATCTCCCGTGCTAGAATCACCGTGTTTGTTTTGGCGGGATTTTTAGCGGCGCCGCTGACGCTGGCACTTAGGCTGTTTCTTGGAGGGGTCATCCTCCGCTGTTCCATCGCCATCTCCCTCTTTTGGGGTGTCCACCATGTATATGTCATACGACGAGGTGGCTTTCCAGGGCCTAGTAGGCGCTGGTTCTTCATCATCTCCTTCATCGGCGTCCATATCGTCGATGTCTTCAGAGTCGAAGTCGAGCATGTCGGTTAAGTCGTCGACAGTGGCTACAAAGTGGGTGGTGGGTGGGCTTTGAATTTCTTCATTGTCCGTACCCCAACCTTGCTGACCATAGTCCGGCCAGGGCTCTCCTGATAAAGAAAGAGACTTCAGTGACTTCAGGATATCACCGAGAGGCGAGTGCTGAAAGATGTCCACGGTAGTGAACTCCATGATCGGCGCCAAATCGGATTCGATCGGCAGGGGCGCAGAGGGTTCTGAGTCCGGAGAGGAGTCCGGCTCCCTGGAGTCACGAGTCTCGCAGAGTACGGGGCTGGTGTTTGGCTCAATCGCTGTTAGGGTCGCAGCCCCCAAGGTGGCGTCCAACCACCCATCCTCGATCGGCGCAGTTGGCTCTGAATTAGGGGTCGGAGCTGACGTGGGTGCGGCCTCCAAGGCACTGTTCGGCGGCAGAGCTAAATCATGCTCGTCGTGACAGAGCGGCGCGCTCGGCAGTGGCTCGAATCCGTCGAAGATCAAGTCTCCGCGGATGTCAGCCGTGTAGTTTAAACTTCCAAATCTGACCTGACGGCCAGGGGCGTAGCTTTCGATCTGCTCCAGACGGCCAAGCGAATTGGCCCGCAGTGTGAAGCCGCCGAAGACGAAGATCTGTCCAGCGAGGAAGGTCTCACCCTGGACTGCATCGCTATTGATGATCGTACGAGCCATCAAGCCTGACGGCGACGACACAGAGGAACTCTCAATGAAAGCACCAATGTCGGTGTCAAAACCGGCGGATCTTGGGTAGGGGGTCCCGAACTGTGCATCTAGGCCGGATGGTAACAGGAGGCAAGGGACACAAAGTTTTACCTAGGTTCGGGCCCTCTCGATGGAGGTAAAACCCTACGTCCTACTTGATTAATATTGATGATATGGGTAGTACAACAGTAGATCTACCACGAGATCGAGGAGGCTAAACCCTAGAAGCTAGCCTATGGTATGATTGTTGATGTGTACGTTGTCCTACGGACTAAAACCCTCCGGTTTATATAGACACCGGAGAGGGTTAGGGTTACACAAAGTCGGTTACAATGGTAGGAGATCTTCATATCCGTATCGCCAAGCTTGCCTTCCACGCCAAGGAAAGTCCCTTCCAGACACGGGACGGAGTCTTCAATCTTGTATCTTCATAGTCCAGGAGTCCGGCTGAAGGTATAGTCCGGCTATCCGAACACCCCCTAATACAGGACTCCCTCAACCGCTGTACAATGATCCACTCCTGGATTACTTTGGTACCTCCCTGCTAAGCTAATAGCAAGGCACACATCAGGTCTGAAAGGATCGATATGGTTGACTAGAGGGGGGGGGGGTGAATAGGCAACTACCAATTTTTAACTTTTCTTTACCAAATTAAACTTTGCATCAAAGTAGGCTGTCTAGATGTGCAACTAAGCGAGCAACCTATATGATGCAATAACAACAAGCATACAAGCAAGCAAGAGAAGTAACACTAAAGAGCTTGCACAAGTAAAGGTAAGAGATAACCAAGAGTGGATCCGGTGAAGGCGAGGATGTGTTACCGAAGTTCCTTCCTTTTGAGGGGAAGTACGTCTCCGTTAGAGCGGTGTCGAGGCACAATGCTCCCCAAGAAGCCACTAGGGCCACCGTATTCTCCTCACGCCCTCACACAATGCGAGATGCCATGATTCCACTATTGGTGCCCTTGAAGGAGGCAACCGAACTGTCGGATTTCGGGTTCCGGCAGACCCTTGAGGTTCGAACACTGGGGTGCGCGCGGAGATTTCACCTCCTACCTACCTGCACACCTCCGCCATGCCAGGATCTAAACTATGGAAAGAACGACACAGGAGACACAGTGTTTATACTGGTTCCGGCCACCGTTGTGGTGTAATACCCTACTCCAGTGTGTGGTGTGGTGGATTGCCTCTTGGGATGATGATGATGAACAATACAAGGGAGAACAGCCTCGTGAGGGTCTGTTCTTGGCTTGGGCAATGGACTGCTCGGAGGAGTTCAGTCCCCCTTCTCTCTCTCTGCCTCCAGCCAACCGACCCCTTGCTATGCGGGTGGCTGGTCCTATTTATAGAGGCCCTAGTCCTCTTCCCAAATATCGAGCGGGAAGGGAGCCAACATTGGCGGGCTAATTTGAAGGGGGACAACAAGTATCAGCTATCCTGACAAAAGTAGTCTTCGCCTGCGCAAAGCTCTAGTGATGACGCCGTCTTGGGCTCCACGGTGACCTCCATCTCGTAGTCCTCCTGGTCTTGGTCTTGTTGCACCGAAGTGGCAACCTTTGCCTGATGCCTCGGTACTCCGCGGCTGCGCTTGCCCCCTTTGCACCAAAGAGGAAAGGAGGACGCTGCGCGGGCTGGCACCCGCCTGGCGCCCTGAGTCGTCATGGCTTGCATCACGGGCACCTCGTGAGGTACCCCGCCTTGATCTCTCCGCCTCCTCATGAGCCAGCCTGACGAGGCCGTGCCTGAGGAAGCCCCGTGTCGTCCGTCCCGTGAGGCTTGGCCCCTCGCGAGGGTCTTGGGTTTGTGTTGGTGAAGACGGGCCGTGCTGGGCCCCCCTTTGAGCCATGCCGCAGGCCGCAGGAAGGCAAGTCTGGGGACCCCCGTTCCCAGAACGCCGACAGTAGCCCCCGGGCCCAAGGCGCGCCCGGACTTGGCCGTGCTGGGAGGCGAAAGGGCAAGAGTGAAGCGTCGCGGGCCCTAACAGCCTGCGGCCTTGGGCGCCGCGTGGCAGTTGATTGGACGTGGGCGTCTCCACTTCCCCATGGCGCCTCGGCAACTGCACGGATTGGACAAGTCCCTGCATGCAAGGCGGGTCATGATTACCTGCGATCGTGGGGGCCGTCGATTGGCCCTCGCCAACTATAAGTACTGATCGACGCGCGCACTTCCAGTTCATCTCCGCTTGCTTCTTCTTCTTCTCCATGGCCCCGTCGAGGAGGTTCTCGGCCGCGGAGAAGGGGAAGGCCTGCCAGGTTGAGCATGCCTCTCCTCTGCCCAAGCGCGGCCGAGGGCACCCCCGCAAACATCCTGTGGCCACCACGGCAGCTCCCCGCGGCCGTGGAGATGCTTTCCAGCACGGCGGCGGGCGGATTACTGTTACCACGGGGTGCGCTCCGGCTACGCGTCCCCCCATGCCACGCTTCCGCGTTGCCGAGGTGCTGACGGAGTTCGTCGTGTTGTCGGCGGAGCCGACTAGCACCCGACTTCCTCTTCCTCGCTTCCTCCTTGGCGAGCTCCCACCGGCACCCCGGGCGGCCTCTGGCTTCAGGCCGACGGCTGCTGTAGCCGGGCCTCATGGGTTTCACTGGAGGTCTCCGCAGTCGGGAGCCTGGCCCTGGCCCGCGGTTGGCAGTCGTTTGCCCGCGCACGCGGCCTGGGCCGTCGGTGCACCCTACACTTCAAGTTCGATGGTGATGCCACCCTCTACGTGAGGGTGTTTGGGGAAGATGGTCGCCGCGCAGGGTGTTGCCCCGAGGGTGACGACCGCGGCTGGGAACCCGGCTCCGGCGATGACGGAGAGGGCAGCGCTCGCGCGGCAGGCGGCGCTCAGGGTTCTTCAAGCTTCTCTGGCTCTTCTTCAGGCGGCGGCTCTTCTAGCGGCGACCGTGGTTAGCCCTGACGCCGCCGTATTTACTTGGGAGGTGGCAGCGTGTCCGCCCACCGTCGCGCACTGGTGAAGCGCAAGAGGGAGTCCACCTGAGCTCCGGAGGCAGCTCGGGCTTCCCTGCGGGCCAGTGTGAGGCGAGCTGCACCAGATTTGTTCTTCCTTTTCCTTTTTCCTGCGTAAAAAGGACAGTAGCGTGGGGCCCCATGGGGGCGTGTATGGGTTATTGCTGTTAATCATCGCTTTGCTTTCTTTATCATACCTTCCGGCTACGTGCCCGCGCGTGGATGGTTCCCGGCCCCAGCCGCGGGGGCGACCGACCCAGGCCCTGTGTTTGTGTCGCGGTGCCCGAGGGGCACAGACTGGAGGGGTGCTCCTGCAAGGGGCCCAGGTCGCGAACCCTTTGAATGACTAGGATAGGAACATTCGTGAGGGCGCTCGGCTGCCTCCCTCGCGAGGCCTTGCTAAAGAGAAATCGAGGCATCAGAATGAAAAGCCGAAGAACCACAAGCCAAAGATGGCAACAACTTCAATAAAACTTCGAATGAGAAGGAACAAGCCAACTGCGGAAAGCAAATGAAAAGCCGCGTCCGGCACCTAGTCTAGTCTTCGACGTCTTCTCACCAGCGCGGAGCTAAGTGCTGTCACTGGGCGTGGGAGGGAGCCCCAGGGCCTGAGGCCGGCGCTCCTGAGACTCCGGGGCGTGTACAGCCCCAACTCATTATTACGTGAGAGTGTCACGGGCGGCGAGCTTCACAGGCGTTGGCCTTCTTCACAGGCTCCGGGCCTTTTCCAAAACGCGATAGCTTCACAGGCATTCGCCTTGCTTCACAGGCTCTGGGCCTTTTCCAAAACGCGATAGCTTCATAGGCACTCGCCTTGCTTCACAGGCTCTGGGCCTTTTCCAAAACGTGATAGCTTCACAGGCACTCGCCTTGCTTCACAGGCTCTGGGCCTTTTCCAAAATGCGATAGCTTCATAGGCACTCCCTTGCTTCACAGGCTTTGGGCCTTTTCCAAAACGCGATAGCTTCACAGGCACTCGCCTTGCTTCATAGGCTCTGGGCCTTTTCCAAAATGCGATAGCTTCACAGGCACTCGCCTTGCTTCACAGGCCCTGGGCCTTTTTAGGGGTAGAACCTCCGGAGGTGCTGGATGTTTCATGCATTCTGGACCGGCATTCCCTCCTGAGTCTCCAAGCGCGCGGAGCCGGGCCTGGAAACATGAACAACCTTGAACGGGCCCTCCCACATGGGAGAGAGCTTGTGCAGTCCCTCCCTGGAGAGAACCCGCCTGAGCACGAGGTCTCCTACCTCAAGAGTCCTGGGGCGGATGTTGCGGCAGTGATATCGCTGCAGCGCTTGTTGGTACCTCGCCGCTCGCAGCGCGGCTTCTCGGCGACGTTCCTCCCCCAGCACGAGGTCCATCCCCCGCATGGCGTCCTACTGCGCCTCGTCGAACGCCAGGACCCGTGTGGAGTGACGTCTCACCTCGTGAGGGAGGACCGCTTCCGCTCCGTAGACCAGGAAGAACGGGGTCTCTCCAGTCGGCTTGGTCGCGGTGGTGCGGATGGACCACAGCACGGACTGAAGCTCGTCGTACCAACCTCTGCCGCAGGCCTCTAGCTTCTTCTTGAACGTCCTGGTCTTGAGGCCCCTCAGGACCTCCGCGTTTGCCCGCTCGGCCTGGCCGTTGCTTCGGGGGTGCACCACTGAAGCGTAGCATATCTTCGTTCCAAGGTTAGCACAGTATGTTTTGAACAGGTTACTCGTGAACTGCGAACCGTTGTCCGTGATGATGCGATTCGGCACCCCGAACCGGCTCACGATGCCCTTGATGAACTTGACCGCGGAACCCGCGGGAATGGTGCGAATAGCCTCTACTTCAGCCCCCTTGGTGAACTTGTCCACGACAACGTAAAGGTAGCGGTAGCCCCCTGGCGCTCGAGGAAACGGGCCCAAGATGTCCAGCCCCCAGACTGCGAATGGCCACGAAAGGGGGATAGTTTGCAAGCCTCCTGCTGGCTGATGGATCTGCTTGGCGTGGAACTGGCAGGCTTCACAAGCTTTCACTAGTTCCACGATGTCATTGAGCGTGGTGGGCCAATAAAACCCACTGCGGAACGCCTTGCTGACAAGGGTCCGTGATGATGAATGATGTCCGCAGTCTCCGCCGTGTATATCTTCCAGTAGTTCCTTCCCTTGCTCCCTGGAGATGCAGCGCAGGGACACATCGTTTGGTCGCTTCCGGTAGAGCTCTCCATCTTTGATGCAGTATGCCGTGGCCTGGCGTGCCACTCGCTTTGCTTCCTCCTCCTTCTCCGTCAGGGTCCCTTGCGTTAGGTAGCTCTGGAGCTCCACGATCCAACATCCCACCTGAGGTTCCATCGTCAGGAGCAGGCGTGCTCCCGAGGCCGGGCCACAGGCCGGAGCTCCTGAGGCAGGTGGCTGGGGGAGCTCCTCCCGGGGCTGAGCCGTGTTTGATAATGATGGCAGGGCTGAAGGCTTAAAGAGCCGCTCCTCAAAAACGCCAGGCTCCTGAGGTAACCGCCTGGACGCGCGTTTGGCGATGTCATCGGCTTCCTGATTGGTGCCACGGGGCACATGCTGCAACTCCAACCCCCAGAACTGCTTCTCCATCCTGCGGACCTCCGCAAGGTAGGCTTCCATGTGCTCATCCTTCGGCTCGTACACCTTGTTGGAGAAGTTGACAAGGAGCTGCGAATCGCCCTTGATGGTGAGGCGTTTCACCCCCAGGGTAGCTGCGGCCTTCAAGCCCGCTATTAAACCTTCATACTCCGCTATGTTGTTGGAGACCTTTTCACCTTGCTGGAAACAGAGCTGCACGGCATAATAGAGCTTGTCCCGAGTGGGCGATATAAGCACCACCCCAGCCCCAGCGCCGTGCCTGGAGAACGCCCCATCGAAGTACATGACCCAGCCTTCTGGCGCCTCGCTTCCCGGGGACAGGGACCGATCCTCGTCGGCCTTGAGGCCTGGCGCCTCCATCCATTCTGCCACGAAATCCGCCAACGCTGCTCCCTTGATGACTCTGGTCGTGCTGAATTCGAGCTGAAACGCTTGCAGCTCTATGTTCCACTCAGCAACCCTCCCAGCTGAATTGGGGCTCCTGAGCACTCTCTCCAGGGGGTATGACGAGACGACCTTGATGGGGTGACCCTGAAAACAGTGCCGCAGCTTGTGCGAGGCCACCAGTAGCGCGAGGAGGAGTTTCTGAGGCATGGGGTACCGTGCCCTTGCATTCCGCAACACCGTGCTGACGAAGTACACTGGGTGCTCAACGAGGTGGAGTGCGTCAGTGCTGGTGGCTCCCTTCGGAGACCTTGGCGCCTCTTGAGGCAATGAGGACTCCTGAGACTGGCCATCTGGGAGTGGGGCCTCTTCCGCTTCCGGTGCGCCCCTCTGCGACGGCTGATCCTCCTCAGCCGCTGTAGCGGTTTCTGTGGGCCTTCCCTGTTCCTGTTCCGCCTCGTCCCGGGCCGCTGCTGCGGTTTTGATTCGACGCTCCTCTCTGACTGCCACCAAGGCTGCGCTGGCGGAGTAGGGAGTGGCGGCGAGGTAAAGCACCAGGGGCTCTTGAGGGCGCGGAGCCACCATGACCGGTGGACTGGTCAGGTATCTCTTAAGATCCTGGAATGCCTTGTCGGCCTCGTCAGTCCACTCGAAGGGCCCCTTTTTCTTCATTAGCTGGAAGAAAGGTAGCGCTCGCTCCCCCAACTTGGAGATGAAGCGCCCTAGCGCGGTCACGCGCCCCGTGAGCTTCTGCATTTCTCTGAGGGTCTTTGGTGGGCTCATGTCTTCCACTGCCTTGACCTTCTCCGGGTTAGCCTCGATGCCTCGGTGGGACACGAGGAAACCCAAGAGCTTGCCCGGGGGGACTTCGAACACACACTTCTCTGGGTTGAGCCGTAGGTTCACTGCGTTGAGGCTCGCGAAGGTTTCCTCCAGGTCTTGTATCAAGGTCCTGGCCTCCCGAGATTTTACCACGATGTCATCGACGTAAGCTTCGACATTCTTCTCGAGCTGCGGGCCCAGGGTGATGTGCATCAGCCGCTGAAAGGTCGCCCCTGCATTACGCAGCCCAAATGGCATGCATGTGTAGCAGTACACCCCACACGGGGTTAGGAAGGCTGTCTTCTCGACGTCTTCTACCGCCATCTTGATCTGGTGATTCCCAGAGAAGGCATCCAGGAAGCATAACAGGTCGCATTCCGCAGTGGAATCGATGATCTGCTCGATGCGGGGGAGCGGGAATGGATCTTGCGGGCACGCTTTGTTAAGGTTGGTGAAGTCGACACACAGGCGCTCCTTCCCTCCCTTCTTTGGCACAACGACAGGGTTGGCCAACCAATCTGGGTATCGGACCTCGCGAATGACCCCAGCAGCCTCTAATTTGCGGGTCTCTTGGACGATGAAGGCCTGCTTTTCTATGGACTGCCGCCTGGCCTTCTGCTTCACAGGGCGCACGTTGGGGCACACGTTGAGGTGATGCTCGATTACACTCCTGGGGATCCCTGCCAACTGGTTTGGCTCCCAAGCGAATACCTTCTTGTTTGCGTGTAGGAACCCGACCAGGGCCTCTTCTTGCTCGGGTTTGAGGTGGGCGCCTATGGTGAAAGTGGCGTTGGTGGACCCATCCTCATCGACGGGTATTTGCTTGGTTTCTGCCTTGTGTTGGGTGAACAACTGCTTCTTCTTGGCGGGCGCAGCTCCCTTGGGCTCGGGGGCCTCCAAGTCGGCGGGCTGTGCCGACGCCGCTGTCTTGAAGACGAGCTTGAGCACCCGCAGAGCGTCCCCATTGTCCCCGTGCACGGTGAGGACACCGCTGCTCCCGGGCATCTTCATGAGGTTGTACGCCGGGTGCGTCGCTGCCATGAACTGGGCCAACGCTGGGTAGCCGAGGATGGCATTGTAGGGGAGGCCGATGGGGGTGATGTCAAAGTCGACCAGCTCCGTGTGGAAGTTGTCGTAGGTGCCGAAGGTTACTGGGAGCCGGATTTGTCCCAAGGAGCTGGACGATCCGCCCCCAACGCCTGAGAAGGGCCGGCTGGGTCGCAGCCACTCCTGGGGTATGCAGAGGAGATTGAAGGCCTCGACCGAGAGCATGCTGAGGCCCGCGCCGCCATCAATGAGGGTTCTGGTGACAGCCACCTGGCAGATGGTGGGGGTGCACAACATGGGGAGCACACCCGAGCAGGCCGAGTTGGAGGGGTGTTCCTCCGAGCTGAAGGCCAGGCCGGTCTCGGGCACCGCCTGATCCAGGGGAGCCCCCTGCCGCGTGGAAGCGGCGCTGACCCGGCGGATGAATGGCTTGACATGGTGACTTGTGGGAGGCGCCTGCGAGCCGCCCAAGAGGGCCGCGATGACCGGGGGTGTTGATGCAGCGTGATAGACGGGGGAGAGGTTGCGGGGCTCCATGGGCGCGCGGAGCGCGCGGGGCGAAGAACCAGCTGGGGTGAGCGTGGGAGTTGCGGTGCGGCCGTCTTGCCGCATGGACAGATGCTGGGATGATGCTTGCTGCCCGTCCCCCACCGGGCCGGTGGCGGCGTTGACGGCAGGTGACGGGGAATGGCGAGGACGCCCGCCGACAGGGGCCATCTGGGCGATGCGGGAAGCGGGCGCGGTCCGGCGCTCCGCGCGGGCCCGACGAGCGTCAGACATGGGCGTGATGGTCGGAGGAGAACGGGGTGGTGGTAGACGAATTTCGGTGCAACCCCTACCTGGCGCGCCAAATGTCGGATTCCGGGTTCCGGCAGACCCTTGAGGTTCGAACACTGGGGTGCGCACGGATATTTCACCTCCTACCTACCTGCACCCCTCCGCCATGCCAGGATCTAAACTATGGAAAGAACGACACAGGAGACACAGGGTTTATACTGGTTCGGGCCACCGTTGTGGTGTAATACCCTACTCCAGTGTGTGGTGTGGTGGATTGCCTCTTGGGCTGATGATGATGAACAATACAAGGGAGAACAGCCTCGCGAGGGTCTGTTCTTGGCTTGGGCGATGAACTGCTCGGAGGAGTTCAGTCCCCCTTCTCTCTCTCTCTCTGCCTCCAGCCAACCGACCCCTTGCTATGCGGGTGGCTGGTCCTATTTATAGAGGCCCTGGTCCTCTTCCCAAATATCGAGCGGGAAGGGAGCCAACATTGGCGGGCTAATTTGAAGGGGGACAGCAAGTATCAGCTATCCTGACAAAAGTAGTCTTCGCCTGCGCAAAGCTCTGGTGATGACGCCGTCTTGGGCTCCACGGTGACCTCCGTCTCGTAGTCCTCCTGGTCTTGGTCTCGTTGCACCGAAGTGGCAACCTTTTCCTGATGCCTCGGTACTCCGCGGCTGTGCTTGCCCCCTTTGCACCAAAGAGGAAAGACGGACGCTGCGCGGGCTGGCACCCGCCTGGCGCCCTGAGTCGTCATGGCTTGCGTCACGGGCACCTCGTGAGGTACCCCTCCTTGATCTCTCTGCCTCCTCATGGGCCAGCCTGACGAGGCCATGCCTGAGGAAGCCCCGCGTCGTCCGCCCCGCAAGGCTTGGCCCCTCGCGAGGGTCTTGGGTTTGTGTTGGTGAAGACAGGCCGTACTGGGCCCCCCTTTGAGCCACGCCGCAGGCCGCAAGCAGGCAAGTCTGGGGACCCCGTTCCCAGAACGCTTACACGAACCTTTACAAACAATGTTGGGGCAATCTCCACAACTTAATTGGAGGCTCCCAACAAAACCACGAAGCTTCACCACAATGGACTATGGCTCCGTGGTGACCTCAACCGTCTAGGGTGCTCAAACACCCAAGAGTAACAAGATCCGCTAGGGATGATTGGGGGAATCGAAAATCCCTTGGTGGAAGTGTAGATCGAGGCCTTCTCAACCACTCCCGAGCAAATCAACAAGTTTGATTGGCTAGAGAGATAGATCGGACGAAAATGGAGCTTGGAGCATTTAATGGAGCTTGAGCATTAATGGAGCTTGAGGGGGAAGAGGTAAGTCAAAGGAGAAGAAGGGGACCCCCTCAACCAGTCCCTCACAGGGCGGTAGTACCGCTAAAGGGGGCGGTACTACCGCTGAGCCAGCGGTACTGCCGCTCAAGCGAGCGGTACTGCCGCGTAGAGAAGAGCAGCAGGGATCTGGACCCAGCGCGGTACTACCGCTCCGAAACGGTACTACCGCCTCTACTACCGCAACTAGTGCCGCAAAACCCGACACAAGAAAAAGAGCCCTCGAGTCGAGGCGGTAGGAGCCAGACAGCCCAGCGGTAGTACAACAACGGGGTCATGGGCGGTACTACCGCTGCGGAGCGGTACTGCCGCTTGTGACCCTTCGGCGGTACTACCACTGGTAGTGCGGTACTATCGCTGGGACACAGAAGAGAGAGAGAGAAGATATCTCCATGGAGGGTGAGGACGAGGCGGTGGTGCCAGGAAGGCCAGCGGTAGTACTGCTGTGAAGTCATGGGCGGTACTACCGCCACGGAGCGGTACTGCCGCTTGTGACTCCTCAATGGTACTACCGCTGGGTTGCGTGGTACTACCGCTGGAACCCAGACAGGACACAGAAGAGAGAAGAGATCTCTCCAAAGAAGTGGAAGAGCTCGGAGGATGAGAAGCTGACGTGTACGTGTTGATTCCACCCATGCAATACCCCAGCGGACCCCCTCTTGATAGTACGGTGCCCTCTACGCAACTAGTCCACCAAAAGATAAACGAAAGAGCTACACCGTCTTGAATGACACTCCGAAGGGAAGAAAACATCTCGTGCCAAGGATGAATCTGTGAACTACTCAAAGCACATGATTAGTCCGCAACCATGTTGTTATCAATCACCAAAACTACCTCAAGAGAGATATGCCTCAACAATCTCCCCCTTTTTGGTGGATTGATGACAACTAGGGATTTGCACAAGGAAAAGATATAACAGTAGGAAAACTAAGAACTACAAAATATAGACGGCCCCCCCTGAATGTGTGCACCTAGTTAGAGGAGCATTAGGAAAGCAAGACACACACATCCGGATCAACACTCCCCCTATATTTTATAGTCCAGCAATTCTAAGCACAAGATATATGAGAGAAGAGTATAAAACAGGACAAGCATGCAACTCATAATATACTACAGTACTGAATAGACATAAGTAATAAGGTAGCGATAGGGAGCATATGTCTCACACCAAATTTCTAGAACTTAGGTCTCACAGGCACCAAACCAAACCAAACAAAGACACCGAGAGAACACACAAGAAAACACAAGACGACACACTCAAAGCACGGCAACAACACAAATCCCTACACTCTCTCCCCCTTTGGCAGCGAGACACCAAAAAGGGCAAAGAGTGACGCTATGACTCCAGGTGATGGCAAGCTGAGGATCTCAAACATCACATCTCAGCGTGATCGTCTGCATCTTCGTCGTTGGTCGAAAACTGCTCGGCGTCGGAGTCGGTCCAAGGGCAATGCTGATGAATCCATTCCTCCTCTTCAGTGATATGACCCTCAGAACCACTGGCAACTGTCGCTCCCATCTGACGCATGAGCTCCTTGTGGTGCATCCTGGCATGGTTCTCCGCCACATGAGTCATGTACTGACCATGAGACTCCATGCAGAAAAGCTTCTTCATCTTGCGTTTAAGCTTCTGCGCCCATGAAGGTTCTGCACTAGAGGGCCCAAAGTCCTCCTCGTGATCATCAGTGGCAGCCCCACCCTCGGTCTCCATGGCAGCAACAGCAGACGGACCCCCGATTTGAGGCGCTGGGGTGAACCAATTGTCCTTCTTCTTCAGATGCTTGATCTCATGGGAAACCAAGTCTCCAGTTTCCAGCAACACTCTGGGATAGATCTGTGCCCAGGCCCTCTCAATGAGCCTCATGATGAATGGACCATATATCGGGCACTTGCGCTCAGACACGGCAGAGAGAAGTTCAGACCACATGACATGAGAAATATCCAGGCTCTCTCTAGTGTTTGCTTCCTTCTCATGCTGATAGAAAAGAAGCATGTCCACGAGATAAGAGTGGACCATATCCAGATTCCCAATGCGAGGAAAGAGAGTCTCACGGAAGATATGATGAAGAATGTCCAGATACGGAGACAGCTCATAGGTTTTCTTCTGAGTCACTGGGTAAACTTTCACAGTGCAGTAGGGCCAAAGGGCTTGCTTGTGAGTGGACGTAGCATTGCGGTGAGGGCAGAAACTGACTGAAGTCTCAAGCCCACGGCCCTCCACATCAAGTAACTCCATGAAGGCCTTCCACTTGACGGAAAGCAACTTGCCATTGGTCATCCAAGTCAGAGTCCTGTCGGCATCCGTTCCAAGATGAACGGTAGCAAAGAATTGAGCCACCAAATCTGCATCGAAATCCTTGTTGAACTGCATGATCCTGAGAATGTTCAGCTGAGTGCACATCTGAAGGGCTTCGCCAAAGTACTCAGGGTCCTTCTCCATAGCATCAGTGTCAATGGAGCGAACATCAACAAAGAGATTCTTCTTGGCCTTGATCACATCAAAATAGATGGCAAACTGAAATCGGTTCCAGAACGGGCGGTTGACCAAAGTGTGTTCTTGGTCCACCTCATAGGGATTGTGGCGACGCCTTTCCCAAAACTCCTTGGCAGTCATCTCAGTCACAGTCTTCCCTTTTGGCTTGGTGGCGGATCGCTTCGACTGCTGAGGAGGTGGAGGAACACTTGCGGATGCACCTGCTGGTGGCGGTTGGGTGCTAGAGGAACCACCGGCTGGCTCAGAGGTGCGGTAGCATTTTGATGTTGCACGCCCTGGGTTGATACGGCGAGCTTGATGCTCAGGATGTTCATCACCTGGAGCCAAACACAAGAACACGCAAAACAACCAGAAAGAACGAGCATAAGCCAACAAACACAACAAAAAGGATCAAGGTAAGGCAGGAATATGATGGAATTTGGCAGGCAGTGGTAGTACCGTGACATGCCCGCGGTAGTACCGCCCAAGCGGTAGTACCGCTCCAAAGAGAGCGGTAGTACCGCTCGAGGTCAAGCGGTAGTACCGCTCAAGGCGGGGAAACAACGGTTTCCTACTACCGTGGTCAGATCCGGCACTACCGGCCTGCCAAATTCAAAAATATTCCTACCAAACTCTAATCCAGATAGTCTAGTTTACTTCTCCAACCTACTCAAGCCTAGATTTAGCCAAAAATCTAGAGATGCAACCACCATTCCCCCTAAGAAGCAAGATTTGAAAACAAGACAAAGGGAGAGAAGGAACGGGGGCAATACCGGCATCGATGGCAAGAGAACGAGGTGGGGATCGACTCCACCGAAGGAAACGGAGAGGGATGCCCCGGAGACGAAGATCCGCCGGAGCCCTCCCGTGGCGTGGCGAGGCTGGAGAGAGAGGAAGAGGAACGAGGGGGCAAAGTGAATGGGTATGGGGGAGAAGAAACCTCCCCCTGCCCCGATATAACCCCTTGGTCCCGTCCCTCAGCGGTAGTACCGCGCTGGGGGGCGGTAGTATCACTTATAAGCGGTAGTACCGCGCGCCAGCAGCGGTAGTACCGCCCAGCACACCACGGCAACCAAACAACAAGGCCTAGCTCAAAAAAAGAAAAACAAAAAGGCAAGAAGAGAAAGCACACCAGCAAATGGCCAAGACACACCTCTCCAAGAGAGGGCGGTGGCCGAGGCCACCTATCTTTGAGTCAAGAGGTATGGCGCCGCAAAGATTTTAACCTTGGGCCCATGACCAAAACTCGTCTTTGAAACACAAGTACCATCAACAATGGCTAAAGTGAAAGACTTGATCAATTTATGCATAATGGGGGGAGGAAGAGTTCATTTAGAGAACAACACTCCCCCTATGTCCATGCCTACACCTAAACTAGAGAACAAATTGAGCGTGGTGGGTGTGCAAGGGTTCAATCCACATTGCTAGAATCAATGATATTTAGCTCATGCCTTAACTCGCGAAATCTTGCTTCATCCAAGGGCTTCGTGAAAATATCTGCAAGGTTGTCATGAGTGTTGACATAGTTGAGCTTGATCTCTTCTCGCCTAATGTGATCTTGGATGAAGTGATACCGAATCTCAATATTTTTGTCTTGAAGTGTTGCACCGGGTTGAGAGAGATCTTGATGGCACTTTCATTGTCACACCAAAGAGGCACTTTGTCACAAGTGACACCGTAATCCTTTAAAGTTTGCCTCATCCATAGGAGTTGTGCACAACAACTACTGGCTGCTACATACTCCGCCTCGGTGGACGAGAGAGACACACAACTTTGCTTTTTGGAAGACCAACTTACCAAAGAGCAACCAGGGAATTGCCACCCTCTGGAAGTGGACTTCCTATCCACTTTGTCTCCTGCCCAATCGGAATCTGAGTACCCTACAATCTTGAAGTTTGATCCTCTTGGGTACCATAAGCCAAAGTTTGGGGTATGAGCCAAATATCCAAAGATTCGTTTGACCGCCACATAGTGACTTTCCTTAGGTGCGGCTTGAAACCATGCACAAATTCCCACACTCAACATGATATCCGGTCTAGATGCACAAAGGTAAAGCAAGGATCCAATCATGGAGTGATATACCTTTTGATCCACCACTTTACCATTGGGATCTATGTCAAGTTGGCACTTGGTGGGCATTGGAGTGGAAGCCGGCTTGACATCACTTAGCTTGAATCTCTTGAGCATGTATTGAGTGTATTTGGATTGGTTGATGAAGGTTCCTTCTCTTCTTTGCTTCACTTCGAACCCTAGAAAGAACTTCAACTCTCCCATGGAAGACATCTCGAACTTTGAGGTCATGAGAGCGGCAAATTCCTCATTGAAAGATTTGTTAGGGGAACCAGAGATGATATCATCAACATATAATTGGCACACAAACAACTGCCCTTTGACCTTCTTAGTAAAAAGAGTGGGGTCGATTAGCCCAACTTCAAAACCACGGTCTTGTAACAACTCGGTAAGGTGGTCATACCATGCACGTGGGGCTTGTTTAAGGCCATAGAGTGCCTTAACGAGTTGATACACATGATCGGGAAAGTAGGGATCCTCGAACCCGGGGGGTTGCTTGACATAAACCAATTCATTAATGGGACCATTAAGAAAAGCATTCTTCACATCCATTTGTTATAACTTAAAGTTATGATGAGAAGCATAAGCAATCAACATGCGAATAGATTCAAGACGAGCAACGGGAGCAAATGTTTCACCGTAGCCGATACCCTCGACTTGGGAGTAGCCTTGTGCTACCAAACGAGCCTTGTTGCGAATGATAATCCCATGGGCATCTTGCTTGTTCTTAAATATGCACTTGGTTCCAATGACATTGTGATTCCCCGTCGGTCTTGGCACAAATCTCCACACTTTGTTGCGCTCGAAGTTGTTGAGTTCTTCATGCATGGCATTGAGCCAATCCGGATCTTCTAGCGCCTCATAGACCTTGTGGGGTTCCACACAAGAGACAAACGCGTGATGCTCACAATAATTGCTAATTGTCTATGAGTGCTTACCCCCTTTCTTAAGCTTCCAAGCACATTCGTCATGAGATGATCCTTGGTGGAGAGCTTGGATGCAACCTTGGCGGCACAACACTCTAATTCCTCCTCGGGGGTGAGACGAGGAGTGGTCACTTGATCATCCTGAGTGTCGTCTTGGGCTTGTTCTTGTTCTTGAACTTGCTCGGAGGAGAGAACTTGACCTTGGGCATCACTTGATGTGTCAACACCGTCTTGAGCGTGATCTTGCCCTTGGTCATGTTCTTGAGGATGAGGGCCTAAATGTTGTTCTTCGGAAGCGTGTGGGCCTTGGGTTGGTGATGGCTCCACTTGAGTGGAGCTTTGTCCTTCTCCTTCGGCCACAAGGGGTTCCTCAATGGGTAGGATAAAGCCAACACCCATTCTTCTTATGGCTTGGGGAGGAATTTCATCACCTACATCACAAGTGCCACTTTGCTCCACTTGGGAGCCGTTATCCTCATCAAACTCCACGTTACACATCTCCTCAATAAGTCCCGTGGATTTATTGAGGACACGGTAAGCATGAGAGTTTGTAGCATAACCAACAAATATGCCCTCATAAGCTCTAGCCTCAAATTTAGACAACCGAACACCTTTCTTGAGAATGAAACACTTACACCCGAATACCCGGAAGTACTTGAGGTTGGGCTTGTTACTAGTGAGTATCTCATATGGAGTCTTGTTCAAGCCCTTGCGAAGGTAGAGCTGATTGGATGCATGACACACGGTGTTGATGGCTTCGGCCCAAAAGTTGTACGGAGACTTGAACTCCGCCATCATGGTCCTTGTCGCATCCATCAACATCTGGTTCTTCCTCTCTGCAACACCGTTTTGTTGAGGGGTGTAAGGTGCGGAATATTGATGCTTGATCCCCTCATCACTAAGAAACTCATCCAAAGTGTAGTTCTTGAACTCGGTGCCGTTGTCACTTCTTATTGTCAAGATCTTTGCATTGTGTTGACGTTGTGCTTCATTTGCAAAGTCAATGACGGTTTGTTGGGTCTCGCTCTTCCTCTTGAAGAAATACACCCACGTGTATCTTGAGTAGTCATCCACAATCACCAAGCAATACTTCCTACCTCCAAGACTATCGAAGGATGGAGGCCCAAAGAGATCCATGTGAAGGAGCTCCAAAGGCCTCTTTGAATAAATGATAGTCGTGGGAGGGTGAGCCTTCTCAAGTAGCTTTCCTTCGATACAAGCACTGCAAGCACGATCTTTAGCAAAACTAACATTCGTTAGTCCACGGACATGGTCCCCCTTGAGAAGATTTTGCAAAGACCTCATATTGACATGGGCTAGACGGCGATGCCAAAGCCATCCCACATCAACTTTAGCCATTAGGCATGTCGCGGTCTTAGTGGGTCGCTCCAAAAAGTTAATCACGTATAGACCGTTCTCGACATGCCCAACAAAGGCTACTTTAAGAGTCTTGCTCCACAAGAGGGCCACTGTATCGACATCAAAGAAAGTGGCAAAGCCCATGATAGCAAGTTGACAAACGGAAAGTAAATTGTATGCAAGGGACTCAACAAGCATGACCTTCTCGATCGTGAGATCATGAGAGATGACCACCTTGCCAAGTCCCAATACCTTAGAGGATGAGGCGTCACCCCACTCGACATTGGTGGGTGTCGGTGTCAAAACTGGCGGATCTCGGGTAGTGGGTCCCGAACTGTGCGTCTAGGCCGGACGGTAACAGGAGGCAGGGAACACGATGTTTTACCCAGGTTCGGGCCCTATTGATGGAGGTAAAACCCTACGTCCTGCTTGATTAATATTGATGATATGGGTAGTACAAGAGTAGATCTACCACGAGATCAAGGAGGCTAAACCCTAGAAGGTAGCCTATGGTATGATTGTTGTATATGGAGTTGATTGCCTACGGACTACAACCCTCCGGTTTATATAGACACCGGATAGGGTTAGGGTTACATAAAGTCGGTTATAATGGTAGGAGATCTTGAATATCTGCATCGCCAAGCTTGCCTTCCACGCCAAGGAAAGTCCCATCCGGACATGGGACAAAGTCTTCAATCTTGTATCTTCATAGTCCAGGAGTCCGGCTGAAGGTATAGTCCGGCTACCCGAACACCCCGTAATCCAGGACTCCCTCAGTAGCCCCTGAACCAGGCTCCAATGACGACGAGTCCGGCGCGCAAATTGTCTTCGGCATTGCAAGGCGGGTTCCTCCTCCAAGTCCTTCATAGAAGATTGTAAACACCAAGAGTAGTGTCCGGCTCTGCAAAATAAGCTTCCACATATTGCCCTAGAGAGAATAATATTAACACAAATCAAATCTGCTGACGTATTCCGCAGTGCGTCATCACACTACAGCCAAGTCCTTCATTCGAATCGTTTTCAGTTTTCCACCTCAGCGTGTTTTGCGAGGCGGTTTCCTTGGCACGTCTTGTCAAAACAGAGACCGTGTGCCCCCCTTTTACGGGATTCTCATCAATACGGACGTGGGTAACCTAATCGTGCCCGTTAGCATGTTTTCTTGATTAAAGGCGAGTCCCAAACGGTTACGGGGAGGGCTCCTGGTATTCAACCTCTTATAAAGAGACCAGGGCCTTACTCCTTTTCTCCAATCCCAAATCAAGTTCGCCCGTCGCCTCGAGTTCCAACACCCTAGGCTCGAGATTCCGGGTGCCTCAGACCTTCGACAATGTCCGGTTCCGACCTTCAAGGCCGATGGATGCCCTCCTCCGTCACGGAGGAGGACGTGCTAAAGTTGAGAGAGGCTAAGTTCTTGACCGCCAAAATTTCGCACAGGTTGCCTGCTCAAAGGCAGGCTATCCCCAGTCCCCAGCCCGGTGAGTGTGTAGTGTTCGTGTCTCACTTCCTTCGGGGTTTAGGCTTCCCGATGGACCCCTTTGTGAGGGGACTGCTGTTTTATTATGGGCTGGAATTCCACGACTTAGCTCCGGAGTCCATCCTTCATATCTCCTTGTTTATCGTTGTATGCGAAGCGTTCCTACGTGTTGCCCCTCACTTCGGATTATGGATCAAGACTTTCAAAGTGGAGCCGAAGATGATCAAGGGACGGCACGCAGAGTGCGGAGGCGCTGTTATAAGCAAAAATGCTGATGCTCCATGGCCCGAGCGCTCTTTTCAAGAGGAGCTAGGCTTGTGGCAACGAGAGTCGTTTTATATCACCGCTTCCCGGAGCACCAAGTGGGTGGCGCTTCCTACCTTTCGCTCGGGTCCCCCACCACGGCTAGCATCATGGGTTAACAGAGGGTTAGATTGGGGTTTGCCCAAAGACGTGCCCCTGTTACAGGGCCGAATTAAGGATCTCTTGGAAGGAGACCTCAGCTTGGTCAAGGTGACGCAGGTCATGCTGATTCGCCGAATATTGCCCGACAAACGTCGCCCCCTTCGCCTATGGGAGTTTAATCCAGAGGGACCGCGAGCTCTCCAGAACTTTATGGGCGCAACGCCCGCGGAGATGTATACACTGTTCTTCGGATCACAAGAGATGTGTCAGGATTTAACCGAGGATGCAGTCCTAAGCTGCAATCGCCCGGATACTCAAGTAAGCAACCTTGTGCCCGGACCTTCTATCTGTATAATTGTCATAAACTTGCCCCTAAAAGAGCCATCCTTTTAAACAGGAGTGGATAGCGAAGGCAAAGCTGATCAGGTGTCCGGCTCCCCTTCCTGAAACCAGGCCGGATCCTGTGCTGGTCAGGATGCTAGAGATAATGCCTTTGGAGGGGGAGGACAAGGAAGCTATGGCCTCCTCGAAGGAGGCTGCTCCGAAGGGAGGAACCGACAATTCCTCTCCTAAGGGGAAGAAGAGAGCCACCTCTGACGACCCGGAAACCATGGCCTCGAAACGGGGGAGAAAATCCTCGTCAGAGGGTCCGACGCTGGGGAGTTCCTCGGCCGGACTACGCTCTCAAGGGGATCAGCCCTCCAGTGAGCCGTAAGTGGAGAAAAGATTTTCCTTTTGAGGGATGAGGGAAGTCCTTGATTTATATCTGAGAAGATTAACCAAACCTTTATCTTGTAGCTCGGACCTCAGCCCTTCTCAGCAGACCTCGTCTTTGGGGGATCTCCTTCCGGAGATGATGGAGAGCGGGACGCCTCCCCTGCCGTGCCGCCTAGCGAGGCGGGCGACCCTGAGGTGTCTCCGCGGAGGGTTTCTCCAAATCCGGCAGGGGCGGAAGGTGGCTATGCGCCCCCGCCAGAGGTTCTCCGCGTCCGGCCTTCGAAAGAGGTCATGGGACAAGCCCGGCACCGTCTTGTGCTCGGCTGGAGGAGCTAAAGATTCTGCTGGGGCGAGCTTCTATCTCAGAGGAGCACCGCACATTGATGGGCATGTTGATTGAAAGGATTTCATCCGTAGAGAGAGGATTGTATGAGGCCGTCAAAAGTTTACTGACGGGTTTCGAGGTACATTAGATAATGTATAATTTTGTCAGTTGCGCATGAGTAAGATGCGCCATGTGTAGATAGTAGCCCCTGAGACTCTGCGCGTCGTCAAGAAATGACAGCATGCGGAGGATCATAATCCCAGGTCTAAGATGTCGCCTTTGAATGTAGGCGGCAGGGTGTCCGGAATCGAGCCGAACTGACGATTTTGCCGAACTAAAGCGGCAACTGGACGTGGCAGATGCCGACAACACGCTTGTCAATAAGCGGCTTGATGAGGCTCAAGGTATGTAATTCCTCGGGTGGCATCAGGTAAGAATAGTTTTATGCCTGTGTCTTACGATGTGTGTGCTTGACGCAGATGGTGCGGCCGCCATGGAGAGTCTTAGGGCAGAACTTGCCCGAGCTAAAGAACAAGCCAGCGAAAGTGATGCGGCCACCAGGAAAGCCCTTGAAGAGCTGAGAGCCGAACAGGCTGCTCATTGCCGAAGCAAGGAAGAGATGGCCAAGATGGCCGAAAAGTTAAAAAGCCCTACAGACCGTTGCAGACTTCTTGAAAAAGAAGACCAGGCGAAACAGACGGACTTAGAGAAGGCCGTTGCCAATGCCAAGGACGCGCGCTCTGTGATGAGAGCTGCGAAGGAGGAGCTGTGTCAGGCCGAACAGATTGCGGCTGGAAAGCCCTTTATGTTGCGAAGGAAATTTTTTGATCCGAAGTTTGCTCCGTTGGACCGGATGTGGAGTGTGGAGGATACCTATCTGGACTTGGCAGCGAGTGCTGCTGATGCGACCGAACACTTTCGAGATCAGAAAGATCGTGAAGTGGAAAAGCTTTTCTGGTCGCAGTTTCACAATCCAGAGCGTCCACTGGCAGTGGATGATCGTTTGGCTCAATGGGCCGAACTGAATAGGTTGTCTGGACTCGCCATGAAGTACGTCATGGGTCACCTGTGGCCGGGGAGATCGGAGCCGAAGAGTTATTTCAGCTTGGTGCAGCAATTCCTTGACGCGGTGCCACGTATAAATGCAATGAAGAGGTCAGCATGCATAGAGGGCGCTAGGATGGCTCTTGCCCGTGTTAAGACATACTGGGCAGAGATGGAGACCACCGTTGTTGCGTCCCGAGATTCGGACAAAAGCCGAGTACCCTCCGAGCACTATTTTCAGGAAGTTCTTGACGGCGCTCGTGTAATAGAGACGCAGTGCCCGAAAGATGCTATGTTATGATAGCATATGTAATTATAAAGTAGTATTTTGATAAACTGTAGTGGCCTTTTTTATACTTGTGCCTCCAAGTATTGGGAACACCTCCTATGCGGCCGTTTTAAGATATATATAGAATCTGAAAGATGGCAGTCGTTGGCTTCAGCCCCCACGCACATAGTGCGGGGGTGCTCGTAGAAGACGCATTTTCACACTTAACCCAACGTCTTGGTCCTACAAAGGAGGTGATAACGCAGCGGGCCAGGCAACCGGACTATAATGCTTTAACACTTTCACTTAGCCATAGGAGTTTGACAGTGAGACTATTTAGGTAGCCCCTTGGTGGCAACTGCGCTCGTCCGAGTTCGGGGCGCGTATGTGCCTGACCGGGAAGCGGCCCTTCGTTAAAGCGGAGGAATCTGATAGATTCCGATAGGTCATCGAGTGGCTGACCAGTCTCACGCTACATCATGACAGTCAGTTTTTGTCTTTCTCTACTGAGGTGCTCGCCCGGCCGAACCGGGGCACAATTGCAGTAGTTCTCCTGGTGCTACCTTAGCCGATAGAGCGGAACGTAAGGTAGCCGAACTCAGGAGCCGGGCAACCCAACATTTGACCAAAGACATGATTCGGAGCTGATGCATATAATGCCAAAACTCACGACGCCGAACACTCCCTAAGGTGTTCGGTCTTTATGAGTGCGGGCGAAACAACACTCTTTATTAAAAAAGCCCCTAGTGTCCAGGTACGTGCAAAAATTTTGACGTGGCCACATGCCAAGACGCCAGCCTCCTCCTTGGTTATATCAGAAAGAAAAAAACCAGGGGATGTGTAGCAACAAGAGACAGTAAAAAAGGTTTACGCAGGGTCTTAATCTAAAAAGAATCCTTTAGGACGGGTCCCTACTGCACGTCTGCGCCTGTGTCTCCGTTGTGCCGTATCCTGGACGGGCGCCGCATGACGTTCATCTATAAAAGAGAGGAACTGAGTTGAAAACGGGTCGTGCTGAAAAAGTTTAAAATAAGCAAAGTATAAAGTAAGATATATAAGATTGAGCTTTATTGTCTCTTGTTGTATATGCGTGGAGCCCCTAGTGCGGGGGTATATGGCTTCTAGGCCTGCATCAATGATGATTTTGCACCGAACTCGTCTATCCGCGTTCGTGGTTTTGAATGACCTATTTCGAAGTTTTTTGGCCGGTGAGGCCATTTTGCTGTGGGGCTGTCAAAGCGGCCGCACAGTCCTCCGCTTGGGGAGGCGCACTTTAGTACTTCCCCTTCAAAGAGATGATGCCTCGTGGAACGGGCATCTTAAGCATAAGAGATGCATAATGCGGTATTGCGTTAAAACGAGCGAAAGCTTCGCGTCCCAGTAGTGCTTGATAGCGACTTGAGAACGGGACGATATGGAAGGTCAGCTTTTCACGGCGGAGGTTATCGGCAGAGCCGAATATGACTTCGAGCCGGAGAAAACCCATACAATGGGTGTCCAGACCAGGTATTACCCCTTGAAAGGAGGTTTTGCTGCGACGGATTCTTGCTGGGTTTATCCCCATGTGCTGGATTGTATCCTGATATATCAGGTTTAGTCCACTGCCGCCGTCCATAAGGACATTTGAAAACTGGAGTTCGCCGATTATTGGATCGAGTATCAAGGCAGTCCAGCCTACATTCTTGATATTCCTAGAATAATCTAGCTGATCGAAGATGATCGGTTTTGACAACCAGTGGTAGGACCCTTTGGGGATGGGCCGTGTGGTGCGTACCTTTACGGGCGCCGCACGTTTTGTTATGTGAAGTGAGTTAACTGTTTTTACTTCTTGTGGGAAGTTCTTTTGTTTCCTGGTGCTCTGCTTTTGGGGTTCGTCCTCGTCTTCGCTTGGTGTGTCGAGCCCCTTGTGTTCGGCATTGAGTCTGCCGGATTGTTTGAAAACCCAACAGTCTCCGTGGGTATGGTTAGCAGGCTTCCCGGGAGTACTGTGTATCTGACATATCCTGTCTAGGATTTTATTTAGGTTGGATGGATCGTCCCTGTTATCCTGGGGGGCGATTTTTCCTGATTTTGTCATGAGCCTTTGAATCCGGCATTGACTGCCGTGCTCTTTGGACTTTTGTCCTTAGTCCAGCGACGGTCCTTGTTGCGTCGCGGTTTTCCGTTTCCATCCCTGGTTTCGGATGAACTTGGGTCGCTGGGGCTGCACCTTGCCAACCAGCTGTCCTCCCCTGCACAAAAGTGGGTCATGAGGCTTGTTAGTGCGGCCATTGTTCTTGGCTTTTCTTGGCCGAGGTGTCTGGCAAGCCATTCGTCTCGGATGTTATGCCTGAAAGCTGCTAAGGCTTCAGCGTCAGGACAGTCGACTATCTGATTCTTTTTAGTGAGGAATCTATTCCAGAACTTCCGAGCTGATTCTCCGGGTTGTTGAGTTATGTGACTAAGATCGTCCGCATCCGGAGGGCGGACATAGGTCCCTTGAAAGTTTGCTTGGAAAGCATCCTCGAGCTCTTCCCAGCTTACAATTGTGTTTTCGGGAAGGCTTTTAAGCCAATGCCGGGCTGGCCCTTTAAGCTTAAGGGGTAGATATTTTATGGCGTGGAGATCATCTCCTCTAGCCATGTGTATGTGGAGGATATAATCCTCGATCCAAACTCCAGGGTCTGTTGTTCCATCATATGCCTCTATGTTTACGGGTTTGAATCCCTCTGGGAATTCATAGTCCAGGACCTCATCGGTGAAACATAGGGGGTGTGCGGCACCCCTGTATTTGGGTGTGCCGGATTCTGATGATGACTTCATAGCGTTGCTTACGAGAGCTTGCTTTCTTGGCCCATAAATGGACCTGATTGGGCAATGATGCGAATCCTTAAGTGGGTTGCATGCCAATTTAGGTGCGGCACCGCTTGCCGCTTTATGGGGTCGTCTATCCGACCGTGTGGCTTTTTCATTTTTTGAATGCGAGGGCTCTAGGGCCTCTTCGTCGAATTCATGCAGTAGCTTTCTTTTCGGATAGCTTTTAGTGCGGCGACTGTCGCCGTACTTATCTGTGGTATTGATTACTTTGCTCCATCTAATCTGGAGTGCATCTTCCGCTGTTTTTAGCTTCCGTTTCTGCTTTTTTAGGCTGCATGCAGTTGCAACGAGCCTCTCGTGGAGATTCTTCTGCTCCATAGGTTTATTCGGCGTGAGGTCGTCCGGAATGCCGTTTTCGCCGGAGGAGGGATGTTCGGTTTCTCTATCCGTGTTGCCCTGTTCGGACGGTTGCTCTAAGGCCTGCTCATCGTCTACCGGCTCGTCCTGCTCTATGGCTGGGTTTTTGTCGAGGCGGGGCTTGGGTCGGCGTTTATGCCGACGCTTTGATTGCTTTTCGGGGGGTCGATCTCCCGTCCCATCCACTTTTTCCTCGTTGTCGCTTCCTTCAGGGGTATCCACCATGTACACATCGTGAGATGAGGTGGCTGTCCAATGCCCTATGGGCGTTGGTTCATCGGTATCTCCTGCATCGTCATCCATGCTGTCGATGTCTCCGGAGTCGAAGTTGAGCACGTCGTTTAAATTGTCGACAGTGGCTACCATGTGGGTGGTGGGTGGGCTTTGAATTTCTTCATCGTCCGTATCTCATCCTCGCTGATGGTAGTTCGTCCAGGGCTCTCCTGATAAGGAGAGAGACTTGACAGAGTTCAGGATATCGCCACAAGGCGAGTGCTGAAAGATGTCTGTGGCGGTGAACTCTATTATCGGCGCCCAATCGGATTCGATCGGCAGGGGCGCGGGGGGTTCGGAGTTCAGAAAGGAGTCCGGATCCTCGGAGTCACGGATCATGCAGAGTGCGGGGCTAGCGTTCGGCTCGATCGCCTTTGAGATCGAAGCCCCCGAGGTGACGTCCAACCGCTCATCCTCGATTGGCGCAATAGGCTCTGAGTTAGGGGTCGGAACCGATGCGTGTGCGGCCTCGAGGACACTATCCGGAGGCAGAGCTAGATCATGCCCCTCGAGATAGTGCGGCGTGCTTGGCCGTGGCTCGAACCCGTCGAAGATCAAGTCTCCGCGGATGTCAGCCGTGTAGTTTAAGCTTCCAAACCTGACTTGATGGCCAGGGGCGTAGCTTTTGATCTGCTCCAGGTGGCCGAGCGAATTGGCCCACAGAGCGAAGCCACCGAAGACGAAGATCTGTCCGGGGAGAAAAGTCTCACCTTGGACCGTATCGTTGTTGATGATCAAAGGAGCCATCGGGCCTAAAGGCGATGACACAGAGGAACTCTCAATGAAATCTACCACGAGATCAAGGAGGCTAAACCCTAGAAGCTAGCCTATGGTATGATTGTTGTATATGGAGTTGATTGCCTACGGACTACAACCCTCCGGTTTATATAGACACCGGATAGGGTTAGGGTTACATCAAGTCAGTTATAATGGTAGGAGATCTTGAATATCCGCATCGCCAAGCTTGCCTTCCACGCCAAGGAAAGTCCCATCCGGACACGGGACAAAGTCTTCAATCTTGTATCTTCATAGTCCAGGAGTCCGGCTGAAGGTATAGTCCGGCTACCCGAACACCCCATAATCTAGGACTCCCTCAGTGGGCATAGATGAAATCTTGTGCACATCCACCACCAAGTCCTTGCTTCTGGTCATATGATTTGTAGCTCCGCTATCGAGCAACCATGATCCCCCACCAGAAGCAAACACCTACAAAAGATTAATGCTTGGTTTTAGGTACCCATTTTGTAATGGGTCCTTTGATGTTAGTAACAAGGGTCTTTGGAACCCAAATAGACCATTCAATGTATTCATGAGGAGAGCCAACGAATTTGGCATAGACATGCCCATCACTAGCACGGCATAACACATATGAAGGATTAAAGTCGCCGGCTTTGATGCGAGGAGTGGCATTGCCCTTTTTGACAATGCCACCCTTCTCATTATTCTTCTTCTTCTCCTCGGAGGCACTCTCTCCCTCCTTCACAAAGGCTTGCATGAGAGGAGGAGGTCGTTTGCTCTTGTCATTCTTCTTCTTGTTCTTGGAGTCGGGCACGTACCCAACCCCTTCCTTGGCCACAACTCCCTTTTGGTTGATCAACAGGTCGTTGAGGTTCTTCTTGCCTTGTATGCAAGTCGCAAGACCTCTCTCAAGTTGCCCGTTTAGCTTAGCGTTCTCCTCAGCGAGATGCACATGCTCACAACATGGGTTAGTAGCATTTGCATTATCAATTAACATCATATAAGGAAAAGTGGCTTTTTCCGTGGTTAGCTTTACTTGAAGTTGATCATGAGACTCTTTGAGGCTAGCATGATCACCCTTCAAGACCTTGTGAGCCTTGTCAAGTAGATCAAACTCCTCTTTGAGTCTAGCAAGATCAACCTCAAGTTCGGCCTTCTCGGAGTTTAGCACATGAGAAACAATGAGGACATGATCATAATCTTTCTTTAACTTAGCATGATCAACATTGTGTGACTCCTCAAGAGCCAAATGAAGACCACGCTCTTCCTCAAGAGCATTGGAAAGATCCAAAATCTCATCGGCATAGTCACGACTATGCTCTTCCATCTTAGTGATGGTGTCTTCGTGAGCCTCGATCATGTCATTGGCTTCACCAAGGTGTTCCAAGAGAGCAACAAAGTGCTTCTTGGATTTTCCCTTAAGTTTGCCCATAAAGGCCTCAAACTCATTAGTATCCACATTCGCTCCCTCAAGTTCATTAATGCTATCCGTCGGAGAAGGATGATTAATGATGGTAATTTTGATGTTGGGAGTTACCTTGTCGGTGGCTTTAGCCATGAGGCATTTGGCGGTGATGCTCTCATTGGGTGAGTCGAAGAGGGACACCCGTGGAGTCGTCGCAATGGCAATGGAGGCCATGGCAACCGACTCTTCACCTTCATCATCGTCGTCATCCTCATTGTACTCTTCTTGTACCACCAATGCCTTGGGAGGAGTCTTCTTGGTGAAGTTGCTCTTGTTGGGAAACGACTTGACCTTGTCCTTTCGGATGAGCTTGCCACCATTGTCTTCCCTCTTCTCATACGGGCACTCCGCAACAAAATGACTCGCGTTGCCACAATTGTAGCAATTCCTTACACATTGCTTGCTCTTCGTGCCACTTGAGTTGTTCTTGTTAAAGTTTGGCCTTGAGTTTTTCTTGCTCCAAAATTGCCTTGAAGCGAGTGCCATGTGTTCATGATAAGCATACTTCGTATCCTCGGGGTTGCTCTCCTCTTCTTCATCTTCTTCTTCTTCAACGGAGAGCTTGGCCTTCAATGCAAGATTGGGCTTCTTTGCCCTTTGAGAACGAAGCACCGCATTGTCGGCGGTCTTGTCCAAAATGTTCATGGCCACAAACTCATCCAACACTTCCCTTGAGGTCAAAGTGTGGAAGTCCGGTCTTTGACGAATGACGGAGGACATGGCCTTGTGGTAGGGCATCATTGCCTTGAGGAATTTGCGCTTGATCCAATTGTCATCCGTGTCCTTGCTCCCGTGATCTCGGAGTGAGACCGTGAGTTTGGTTACCCTCCGATAAAGCTCATGAGGTTCTTCATATTCTTTCATTGCAAACTCATCGGCCTCATCTTGCACCACTTCATAATTGGAGCGTTGAATGCTTGCGCTTCCCCGATAGAGGGAGACAACACAAATCCATGCGTCTTTGGCCAAAGCGAAGGGCCGAAGATGAGGTAGGTCTTCGGGTGGGATTGCATCTTGCATGATGAAGAGAGCATTATCATTGAATTGATTATCCGTGACTTCTCGAGGAGTGAAGTTGCTTGAATCATGCGGATAGAAACCTTCTTCAATGATTCTCCAAAGGTTAGTGTTCACATGATTTAAATGACGGTTAAAGCGGTAAACCCAAGAATCAAAGTCCTCATTTTTCACAATCTTAGGGGGAGGACCGGCATGATTCAAATGAGTAGAAGGAATCGGTCCACCATAAACAAGTGGTGGTTCCACATGAGCAAAGATGTCGGTGCCATTTTTACCACTAGAAGAAGGAGCCTTTTCACTACTAGCTTCCCCCTTGTCGGGGATAGCATCCGTCACCTTGTCGGTGGGGTCACCCACTTTCAACGGTGCGGTGGATAGTTTAAGCCCCTCAAGAAATTTAGTAAACATGCTTTCAACCTCGGTCGTCATGGAGGTTTTCAATGTCTCCAAGGCCACATTAAACTCCTCATGAGAGACCGAGGTTCACCCATCGCCCGTAGACGAGGCCGGATTCACACCGGAGTGTTCCTCCACACTGTCTATGGTATCAACCATACTCTTTGGACGGTAAAGTCCTTAATAAAGAGACGAGGCTCTGATACCAATTGAAAGGATCGATATGGTTGACTAGAGGGGGGGGGGGTGAATAGGCAACTACCAATTTTTAACTTTTCTTTACCAAATTAAACTTTGCATCAAAGTAGGTTGTCAAGATGTGAAACTAGGTGAGCAACCTATATGATGCAATAACAACAAGCATACAAGCAAGCAAGAGAAGTAACACTAAAGAGCTTGCACAAGTAAAGGTAAGAGATAACCAAGAGAGGATCCTGTGAAGACGAGGATGTGTTACCGAAGTTCCTTCCTTTTGAGGGGAAGTACATCTCCGTTAGAGTGGTGTGGAGGCACAATGCTCCCCAAGAAGCCACTAGGGCCACCGTATTCTCCTCACGCCCTCACACAATGCGAGATGCCGTGATTCCACTATTGGTGCCCTTGAAGGCGGCAACCGAACCTTTACAAACAAGGTTGGGGCAATCTCTACAACTTAATCAAAGGCTCCCAACAAAACCACGAAGCTTCACCACAATGGACTATGGCTCCGTGGTGACCTCAACCGTCTAGGGTGCTCAAACACCCAAGAGTAACAAGATCCGCTAGGGATGAGTGGGGGAATCGAAAATCCCGTGGTGGAAGTGTAGACCGGGGCCTTCTCAACCACTCCCGAGCAAATCAACAAGTTTGATTGGCTAGAGAGATAGATCGGGCGAAAATGGAGCTTGGAGCATTTAATGGAGCTTGAGCATTAATGGAGCTTGAGGGGGAAGAGTTAAGTCAAAGAAGAAGAAGGGGACCCCCTTTTATAGTGGGGGAAACAATCCAACCGTTGCACTGTCGGATTTCAGGTTCCGGCAGAACCTTGAGGTTCGAACACTGGGGTGCGCGCGGAGATTTCGCCTCCTACCTACCTACACCCCTCCGCCATGCTAGGATCTAAAACTAAGGAAAGAACAACACAAGAGACACAGGGTTTATACTGGTTCGGGCCACCGTTGTGGTGTAATACCCTACTCTAGTGTGTGGTGTGGTGGATTGCCTCTTGGGCTGATGATGATGAACAATACAAGGAAGAACAGCCTCGCGAGGGTCTGTTCTTGGCTAGGGCGATGAACTGCTCGGAGGAGTTCAGTCACCTTTCTCTCTCTCTCTCTCTATCTCTCTCTCTCTCTCTTTCTCTTCTTCCAGCCAACCGGCCGAACCAACCCCCTCCGCCCCCTTTGCTCTGTGGGTGGCTGGTCCTATTTATAGAGGCCCTGGTACTCTTCCCAAATATCGAGCGGGAAGGGAGCCAACAATGGCGGGCTAATTTGAAGGGGGACAACAAGTATCAGCTATCCTGACAAAAGTAGTCTTTGCCTGCGCAAAGCTCTGGTGATTATGCCGTCTTGGGCTCCATGGTGACCTCCGTCTCGTAGTCCTCCTGGTCTTGGTCTCGTTGCACCGAAATGGCAATCTTTACCTGATGCCTCGGTACTCCACGACTGCGCTTGCCCCCTTTGCACCAAAGAGGAAAGGAGGACGCTGCGCGGGCTGGCACCCACCTGGCGCCCTGAGTCGTCATGGCTTGCGTCACGGGCACCTCGTGAGGTACCCTGCCTTGATCTCTCCGCCTCCTCGTGAGCCAGCCTGACGAGGCCGTGCCTGAGGAAGCTCCGCGTCGTCTGCCCCGCGAGGCTTGGCCCCTCGCGAGGGTCTTGGGTTTGTGTTGGTGAAGATGGGCTGTGCTAGGCCCCCCTTTGAGCCACGCCGCAGGCCACAGGCAGGCAAGTCTGGGGACCCCCATTCCCAGAACGCCGACAGTAGCCCCCGGGCCCAAGGCGCGCCCGGACTTGGCCGTGCAGGGAGGCGGAAGGGCAAGAGCGAAGAGCCGCGGGCCCTAACAGCCTGCGGCCTTGGGCGCCCCGTGGCGGTTAACTAGACGTGGGCGCCTTAGCAACCGCGCGAGTTGATGAAGGAGTGGCATCCGCCTAGGCCCTGCTTCTTGCTTTCCTCGGTTGCTGCTCAGATCCCCTTTCTTGCGCCTCTCCTTCCTTCCTCCGAAATTTCCAGATCTGCTCTGACCGTGCGACCTAGGGAGCCATGGCACCTCGTCAGCCCCCGTCCGCAGCTTGGTACTCGTCTGCCCTGGACTCGCCGAACGGGTCGGAGGCGAGCCTTGCCCGGTTGCTCCGGATGGCGACGACGTGGGGCATCGATGGGGCGAAGGTGTTCAAGGCCGGCTCTGCCACCCCTGAGGGTCAAAGGAGCACCTTCTATCCGCTCTTTGTAAGTGCCATTGTTGCTGGCCTGGTGCCTCCCTTCTCCGAGTTCTTCTTCTCTGTCCTCCGCCACTACAAGCTACATGCCCTGCATCTCCATCCCAACTCCGTCCTTCTCCTGGCAATCTTTGCTTATTATTGCGAGGCTCACGTTGGGGTGCAGCCCTCAGTGGCCTTACTGCGCCACTACTTCTACCTCCAGACCTCTCGTGGGGCTGCTTCCGCGTGCGCGAGCTTCATCGCGTATGGCGGCGCCATTGCCATCTCGAACTCTGGGAAGAGGATTGAGGGCTTCAGGAGCAAGTGGATCTTGGTGGATGCTGGGCGCATCCACCCTCAGCTGATCCTTCCCACGGAGCAGCCCACGAGCTCCAGCGACTAGGGTCGAGCGGAGCTCGCGGATCCCCGTGCGAAGATGGTGTTGGAGAAGATGGACGCGGATCTGAGGCCGACTGATATGGCAGCGGCGAAGCTGACCGGCGCTTCGCTGCTGAGGGAGTTCCTGGAGCACTGGCTGGCTCCGCTTCGGCAGTACTCACTTCCAATGTGGAGGCCCCGTCCGAGCCCCGCGGCCTTGGCCGACGGAGACCTGGCTGCGGTTCTCCAATCTCTGGTCGGGGGCAATGTGGCGAGGTTGGAGGGCGCTCCTACGCCCTTGTTCCTCCGCGACGACTGGGAGCGGGTGGTGAAGTCCATGCCCGTCTTCAATAGGGAGGGGCCCGTGCCCCTGGAAGCTCCCGAGGGACCGGTGGACGTGCCCTCTGGCGACTCCAGCGAAGAGGAGGAAGGAGGGGAGCGGGGAAAAGGGCCTAACTCCGAGGCGACTAACGGAGAGTCGAGGGCTCCCCTCCCCTGGCACAGGTCCCGCGCTCTCCGCCTCCCTTCGAGCGATGACAATGAGGATGACGACGAAGACAACGACGAGGACAACAACGGGCAGGGCAGTGGGAGCTCGCCCCCGATCCCGAAGAAGGACAAGACCGGGCTGATCTCCCGCGGGTCTCCCCCGGCCCCGGGGCGAACCGCAGACGCACCTTCCGCCTCCAAGCTTCCCGAGGTTGACCCTTCCAGTCGGCTTTCAGGCTTCAAATTTGGTCGGAGGCCGCTTGAGCTCACTGGCGACGACCCGTAAGCATTCGATTCTTGTCTTTATCTTTTGCTCTGCTTCTGAGGCTTGACGTCCGCATTCTTTTGGATAGGCTGGCGCCCGCAGCAAAGAAGCCAAAGGGGACTCCCGAGGTTCCATCCGTGACGGCGCTTCTGCCCGTGAAGGAGGGTGACCGCGACGCACAGGTTTCTCCTGCCCGGTCGTCCTCGCGAGGCCTGGCTGAGCCGGCTGGGGCGAGCTCAGCCCCCACGGCCCAAGTGGCTCTCGAGGTGCTCTTGCCTGCCACCGCCACTACAGCTGTCGGGGCGCGGCAGACTCCGCCTCAGGATGCCGCGGCTGCGCTGCCGCCTTCTCCTCCTACTCCACCGGCCGCTGTCTCTCCGACTCCTTCTGCCGTTCTGGATCGTGCTGTTGCTGAGCTAGACTGACTGCGTCAGGATCTTCTTGGCGCCGACCCCCGCTTGGTGGCCGGGCGCTTGGAGCTGGCTTCAGGATGGGTTCGCTCCGACGCCTCGATTTGGGCGGCGCTGGTCCAGGCCTCGACGGCATGCGACGAGGAGAAGCAGGCCGTCCTGGAGGCGAAGGCTGCTCGTGATGCAGCCCTGGGGGAGGTGGTCGACATCCGTGGTCGCTGCAAGGCGCTGGAGGACGAGCTGCAAGGCCTGCGGGATCAGCTCGCGAAAGAGGTCCGCCTTCGCCAAGAGCAGGAAGAAGGCGTGAAGGCTCGCGAGGCGACCGTCGAGGGCCGAGAGGCCAAGCTCAGGAAGCGCCGCGACCGCCTAGGCGCGCTGGAGCAGGAGTTGGAGGCGAGGAAGGCCGAGCTGGACGGCAAGGCCCTGGTTGTTGCCGAGGACTGCGCGGCCTTCATGGAGTTGGAGGCGAAGGCTCGCTCCTCGCTGAGGACGCTTTACGACAGCAGCCTGGAGAGCCCGCTGGCTGGCGCCGAGGACGGCCCCGCCAAGCTGCTTCCCTTCCTGGTTCATGCTCTTGAAGATGTCGCCCTTGGCCCCACGGCCGAGGCTGAGGCGCGTGTCCTGTGTTCTGCAGCGCTGACGTGGGTCCTCACCCACGTCTACCTTCGCGATCCCGGTGTCGACCTTGACGGCCTCCTGGAGCCAGTGAGTGGTGAGCGTTCCGCTGCTGCTGCCGAGGCCGTGAAGGGTCACGCGGAGGCTCTGCTGGGGAAGTTCCGGGCCTTCAGCACCAAGCCGGAGCAAGGTGCTGCCGACCCTGCTGCTCCGTGAGGCGAACCCGATCTGCGCTGCTCCACCGTCGATAAGTGACTCCGTCGCGGCTCCTGTCCTGCTTTTAGTTCCTGCACATGTATCATGCCTCGGGGAGGCGCTTAAACTTGCGTTGGGCGTCGAGATAACAGTGTGGACTGTAATATTTTCTTTTGAATTCCTTGAAATTTGCGCTTTTCCTTCCTACTTGCTTATGTTCTACGCCGGCAGAGCCCGGCCCCGCGCGTACCTCACCCAGCAATAGTCCCGACCGGAAACCAGGACGGGACCAAGGAGTGAGGGGCTACGTGACAAGTTAGGCTCCTGAGTCGCGATGCTCAGGAGCCCCCCTTGGCGCACGAACAACAAGTAGGGAGGTATGATGTGCGTGGATCTACCGTTCTACGTCTGCAGAGCCCGGCCGCGCGCGTGCCTCACCCAGCGATGGTCCCGACCAGAAACCAGGATGGGGCCACGGAGTGAGGGGCTATGTGACCAGTTAGGCTCCTGAGTCGCGATGCTCAGGAGTCCCCCTTGGTGCACGAACAGCAAGTAGGAAGGTATGATGTGGGTGGATCTACCGTTCTACGTCTGCAGAGCCCGGCCGCGCGCGTGCCTCACCCAGCGATGGTCCCGACCAGAAACCAGGACGGGGCCATGGAGTGAGGGGCTACGTGACCAGTTAGGCTCCTGAGTCTCTATGCTCAGGAGTCCCCCTTGACGCTCAAATGGCCTTCGTACCTTGGCTCCGCTCGGGGAGAGACGCGCGACGAACCAGGCCCGGGGGGACCTGGCTGGGCGGCGTGCGTCTGGGTGTGACCCAGCCGCAGCCCCCGTGCCCAGCCCCCTCGAGCGGCACTCCCGAGGGGAGGCGTTACGATGAGGCTAGACACTGAGCTCTGGGCTCACTGAGGTTGATGCGGCCCGGGGGCCACCCTTAGTTGTTTATCACCAGCGCGGAGCATAGTGCTACCGTATGTGTACGGGCATAGCCACTCCTCGGCAGTGTCGTCAGCCAGCGCGGAGCATGGTGCTTCCACTGGTACGTGGGAGGGGCCCCCCCTCCGGGAGGAGCCCCCGGGGCGTGTACAGCCCCGCCATGACACGTGGCTGGCACGGTAGGGCCTGGCGAGGTGTATCTGGGCACCCGTGAGTCAGCGCGGGACTCACGGGGCCCTACCTCTAGGAGGGTTGCGCCTGGCACTGGGCCTTATCTTGTGATGTGTCCCTGCAAATTTGGTTAGATGCCTGCACTCTACGTCCTCGGGTCCCGGCCCTCGAGCTGGTCTCAGCAGTCGCTGGTATGCCAGGTCGCGATGCCATGGACAAGGCCAGAGGGTGAGGGCTGGAGAGCCAGTAAGAGCCCTGAGTTGCGATGCTCAGGTACCCCCCCCCCTTTAACGTGCAAGTGGTCGGCATGGAGAAGAAGAGGTGCCGTGGACCGGCATCGAATAATCATGCATGGTGGGTTTAACGCATAATCGGAAATAAATGCAAATGGGATACATGCCACTAGGCCTGGCCCGAGCGGCTTGGGGGTCATGCGGCCTGAGGAGCGCCCCCAACAAGGTAAGCTGACAACATAGAATAAAAAGGGATACACGCCGCAGGGACGGACCCCCGCGGCCTGGGAATAATGCAGCCCTGGGGGGGCGCTCCCAGTTGGAAGTGAAACTGGAGAGATGTCACCTGATGATGCTGAGCACGAAGGAGTGTTGGTGTAGCAGACTCTATGGGCCGCGGAAGCTGATCCTCACGAGCCCCCAGGCCCAGGGGCCTCGGGAGGCTCCGGAGGCGCTGGCGGCTCCTCGCGGGCCATCTCAATCTCTGCCAGGGCTGCAGATCGCCTAGCCTCTCGTGCCTCTGCGATGCCCCTCATGAGGCGCTGGTACATGTCAGCCGCGCTCGGCAAGCTGTAAGGCATGCGAACGTAGCTATGGGGTGGACCTCCGCAGAGGCGCTCCAGGGAGGCGACTTGGTTGAGCCCTGGTACATCGATGCAGGCGCGCAGCCCTCCATCCTCGTCTGGATCGGGAGCCACTGCTGGCAGGCGGCGGCCGCCTTTCATGACTCTTGACTCATGTAGCTCCTGAATGGCCTTGCAGACGAACTCCTGAGGGTCTGGATCTCCTTGCCTTGCTCCTTCTCGAGGGAAACGTGCTTCAAAACACGCCTCCAGGTGGTGCCCAAGCGCCACCCTCGTTACCCTAGCTAGGTCGGTGGCCCTCCAGGGGAGAGCCCCCGAGCCCTGCCTGAGGAGGGCGCCGGGCGCGCTTTCCTATGCGATGGAGGGAGGTTCCCCCTGGGAAGGCGCGGGCCCAGTGGGGCCTGCCTCCTGAGGGGCCGGGCCGGACGATGTCTTCTTCTTCTTGGGGGCGGCCTCGGGAAGCCTCCTGCTTCCGCGATCTGGGTCTTCCAGTGATGCGGCCTGAAAGGCTCGCTCCAGGGAACACACCGCGTCCTTCTCTTCACACGGCACCGTGATGACTCCGCTGCTTCCTGGCATCTTGAGGACGTTGTAGCCGTGGTGAGTTACGGCCATGAACTTGGCCAGCGCTGGGTACCCAAGGATGGCGTTGTACGGTAGGCGAATGTGGGCAACGTCGAAGTCGATGAGCTCAGTGCGGTAGTTGTCGCGTGCCCCGAAGGTGACAGGGAGGCGGACCTGCCCAATCGGGACCGTGGAGCCGTCGGTGATACCGGAGAAAGGCTTGGTTGGCTGAAGCTGGCTGTAGGGCACTTGGAGGTTGTTGAACGTCTCCACGGACAGGACGTTGAGCCCTGCCCCTCCATCGATGAGGGTCTTGGTGACCACCATGTTGCTGATGATCAGGGAACAAAGCATCGGGAGGACTCCGGCTGTAGCCGCACACTTGAGCTGATCTACTGAGCTGAACATGATGGTGCACGCCGACCACTTGAGGGGGCGCGTGGCTTCGAGCCAGGGGAGGACTGCATTCACTTCGCGGGCGAACTGCTTGAAGATGCGCTGAGAGGCGGGGGCTTGTGCTCCGCCCAAGATGCAGGCGATCGCGCGCGGCTCCTGGAAGCCCCCGGCCTCCTCGTCCTGGTGGCGGTCCTTGTTTCTTCTTGGCAGCGGCGGCAGCGGTGGGAGGCCTGCGTTGCCTTGTGGGCGATCCTCGCGAGGCTGATCCCTCCAGTCTCCCTCGCGAGGCTGATCCCTCCATCCTCTCTCGCGAGGCGGGTCTTGCCAGCGATCCTCGCAAGGTTGGTCGCGCCACCCTTGGCGCGGGCCACAGTCTTCCCAGCGTCCTGCGTTCCTTCCTCCTCCTCGACCGTAGCCCCGGTCACCGCGGTCGAGGCGACGGCCGATCCTTCCTTCACGCACAGCTCGGAGTTCTTGACATTCGTTGGTGTTATGGGTGTGGAGGTCATGGTACACATAGTACCGGCTGCCCTTGGAAGGTTCGGGCTGATCTCTGCCCCGCTTGGTGTCTGGTTTTGCCGCGATCACGGCAGCCCCCTTGCGCTTCACATCCTTGGCCTTGAGCTTCTTCTCTTCTAGGTCTGTGGTGGGCAGCTCGAGGAGGGAGAGACGCCCTTCCTCAGCCCTGGCGCACTTGTTTGCCAAGTTGAACAGCTCCAAGGAAGTGCACAGGTCTTCATGCATCGCCAGCTCCTCCTTCATCTTGACATCGTGCATGCCGTCGGAGAAGGCTGAGATGATGGCCTCCTCAGTCACCTTGGGAATCTTGAGGCATGCGTTGTTGAAGTGCTGGATGTACTTCTGCAGGGTCTCCCCGGGTTGTTGCTTGATGCGGCGCATGTCGCCCACGGCGGGTGGCCGGTCGCGAGTGCCTTGGAAGTTGGCGATGAAGCGGGTGCGCATCTCGTCCCAGGAGGAGATTGTGCCTGGAGCCAGGTTCAGGAGCCAGGTGCGTGCCCCGTCCTTGAGTGCCATGGGGAACCAGTTCACCATGACCTTCTCGTCTCCGTTGGCATCTTCGATGCCCAGCTCGTAGAGCTGGAGGAACTCTGTAGGGTCAGCCGTGCCGTCGTAGCGAGGAGGCAAGTCTGGCTTGAACTTGCCGGGCCACGCGACGCTGCGTAGTTCGGTGGTTTAGGCGCGGCAGCCTGATGTGGCCACGGGAGGCCTTGGGTGACGGAGAGCCTAGTCTTGCATGTCCCCATGCGCAGCAGCTGGGACCAGCGCGGGGTCTTGATGCGCGGGAGCAGGAGCATGGTCGCGACGTGCTGGAGCAGGGAGCGCCCGGGTAGCTTCTTGCGGGCGAGGGACTTCTTGGCAGCTCTGTTCTTGCCGCGCTGGCACCTGGCGGAGCGGGTTCTGCCCAGGGGCCACGCGCCTTGGATCCATGGCATCTTCTTGAGGAGGAGGCGGCCGGGGCACCGCTGGAGCCTCATCGCCCGCGCGGGGCGGGGTGCGGTGCAGTGGAATGGACGGCGCAGGAGAGCCCCCCGCGGTGCGGACGAGCTCGGCGACGCGGTCGAGCCATTCTTCATAGACGTCGTCGACAGGATGGTAGCGCGGGAGCTCGTTTGCCGCAATGAGTGCAGCCCGAGCCTCCATGGGCGCGCGGAGCGCGCGGGATGAAGAACAAGCTGGGGTGAGCGAGGGAGTTGCGGTGCGGCCGTCTTGCCGCACGGACGGATGCTAGGACGATGCTTGCCGCTCGTCCCCCGCCGGGCCGGTGGCGGCGTTGATGGCAGGTGACGGGGAGCAGCGTGGATGCCCGCTGACAGGGGCCATCTAGGTGACGCGGGAAGCGAGTGCGGCCCGGCGCTCGGCGCGGGCCCGACGAGCGTCAGACATGGGCGTGATGGTCGGAGGAGAACGGGGCGGTGGAAGACGAATTCCGGCGCACCCCTACTTGGCGCGCCAAATGTCGGATTTCGGGTTCCGGCAGACCCTTGAGGTTCGAACACTGGGGTGTGTGCGGAGATTTCGCCTCCTACCTACCTGCACCCCTCCGCCATGCTAGGATCTAAAACTAAGGAAAGAACAATACAAGAGACACAGGGTTTATACTGGTTCGGGCCACCGTTGTGGTGTAATACCCTACTCCAGTGTGTGGTGTGGTGGATTGCCTCTTGGGCTGATGATGATGAACAATACAAGGAAGAACAGCCTCGCGAGGGTCTGTTCTTGGCTAGGGCGATGAACTGCTCGGAGGAGTTCAGTCACCTTTCTCTCTCTCTCTCTCTTTCTCTGCTTCCAGCCAACCGACCGAACCAACCCCCTCCGCCCCTTTGCTCTGTGGGTGGCTGGTCCTATTTATAGATGCCCTGGTCCTCTTCCCAAATATCGAGCGGGAAGGGAGCCAACAATGGCAGGCTAATTTGAAGGGGGACAACAAGTATCAGCTGTCCTGACAAAAGTACTCTTCGCCTGCGCAAAGCTCTGGTGATGACGCCGTCTTGGGCTCCACGGTGACCTCCGTCTCGTAGTCCTCCTGGTCTTGGTCTCGTTGCACCGAAATGGCAACCTTTACCTAATGCCTCGGTACTCCGCGGCAGCGCTTGCCCCCTTTGCACCAAAGAGGAAAGGAGGACGCTGCGCGGGCTGGCACCCGCCTGGCGCCCTAAGTCGTCATGGCTTGCGTCACGGGCACCTCGTGAGGTACCCTGCCTTGATCTCTCCGCCTCCTCGTGAGCCAGCCTGACGAGGCCGTGCCTAAGGAAGCTCCGCGTCGTCCGCCCCGCGAGGCATGGCCCCTCGCGAGGGTCTTGGGTTTGTGTTGGTGAAGATGGGCCGTTCTGGCCCCCCTTTGAGCCACGCCGCAGGCCGCAGGCAGGCAAGTCTGGGGACCCCCATTCCCAGAACGCCGACATGCCCCACCAACCAGCTCCGCACAGGGCGGTAGTACCGCTAAAGGGGAGGGTACTACCGCTGAGCTAGCGGTACTGCCGCTCCAGTGAGCGGCACTGCCGCGCAGAGATGGCAGCAGGGATCTAGACCCAGCGCGGTACTACCGCGGTGGTAAGGGCGGTACTACCGCTCCGAAACGGTACTACCGCCTCTACTACCGCAACTAGTGCCGCAAAACCCAACATGAGAAAAAGAGCCCTCGAGTCGAGGCAGTAGGAGCCAGAAAGCCTAACAGTAGTACAACAGCGGGGTCACGGGCGGTACTACCGCTGCGGAGTGGTACTGCCGCTTGTGACCCTTCGGCGGTACTACCGCTGGTAGTGCGGTACTACCGCTGGGACACAGAAGAGAGAGAGAAGATCTCTCCATCGACGCTGAGGACGAGGCGGTGGTGCCAGGCAGGCCAGCGGTAGTACTGCTGTGAAGTCACGGGCGGTACTACCACTGCGGAGCAGTACTGCCGCTTGTGACTCCTCAACGATACTACCACTGGGTTGCGCGGTACTACCGCTAGAACCCAGACAGGACACAGAAGAGAGAAAAGATCTCTCCAAAGAAGTGGAAGAGCTCGGAGGATGAGAAGCTGACGTGTATGTGTTGATTCCACCCATGCAATACCCCAGCAGACCCCCTCTTGATAGTACGGTGCCCTCTACGCAACTAGTCCACCAAAAGAGAAACGAAAGAGCTACACCATCTTGAATGACACTCCGAAGGGAAGAAAACGTCTTGTGCCAAGGATGAATCTGTGAACTACTCAAAGCACATGATTAGTCCGCAACCATGTTGTCATCAATCACCAAAACTACCTCGAGAGAGATATGCCTCAACAAGGTCTGGTACACAACATTGCATGCATGATAGAGCCTATGGCTGAAGCATAGGCAACATCTTTCATTTTCTCTCTATGTTCTGCAGTGGTCGGGCATTGAGTCTGACTCAACTTCACACCTTGTAACACAGGCACGAACCCTTTCTTTTCTTGATCCATTTTGAACTTCTTCAAAACTTTACCAAGGTATGTGCTTTGTGAAAGTCCAATTAAGCGTCTTGATCTATCTCTATAGATCTTGATGCCCAATATATAAGCAGCTTCACCGAGGTCTTTCATTGAAATACTCTTATTCAAGTATCCCTTTATGCTATCCAGAAATTCTATATCATTTCCAACCAACAATATGTCATCCACATATAATAGTAGAAATGCTACAGAGCTCCCACTCACTTTCTTGTAATTACAGGCTTCTCCAAAAGTCTGTATAAAACCATATGCTTTGATCACACTATCAAAATGTTTATTCCAACTCCGAGATACTTGCACCAGTCCATAGATGGATCGTTGGAGCTTGCACACTTTTTTAGCTCCCTTTGGATCGATAAAACCTTCAGGTTGCATCATATACAACTCTTCTTCCAGAAATCCATTCAGGAATGCAGTCTTTACGTCCATTTGCCAAATTTCATAATCATAAAATGCGACAATTGCTAACATGATTCGGACGGACTTAAGCATCGCTACAGGTGAGAAGGTCTCATCGTAGTCAACTCCTTCAACTTGTCGAAAACCTTTTGCAACAAGTCGAGCTTTGTAGATAGTAACATTACCGTCAGCGTCAGTCTTCTTCTTGAAGATCCATTTATTCTCGATGGCTTGCTGATAATCGGGCAAGTCAACCAAAGTCCACACTTTGTTCGCATACATGGATCCCATCTCAGATTTCATGGTCTCAAGCCATTTTGTGGAATCTGGGCTCATCATCGCTTCCTCGTAGTTCGTAGGTTCGTCATGGTGAAGTAACATGACTTCCGGAACAGGATTACCGTACCACTCTTGTGCGGATCTTACTCTGGTTGACCTACGAGGTTCGGTAGTATCTTGATCTGAAGTTACATGATCTTCATCATTAGCTTCCTCACTAATTGGTGTAGGAGTCATAGGAACAGATTTCTGTGATGAACTACTTTCCAATAAGGGAGCAGGTACAGTTACCTCATCAAGTTCTACTTTCCTGCCACTCACTACTTTCGAGAGAAACTCCTTCTCTAGAAAGGATCCACTCTTAGCAACGAATGTCTTGCCTTCGGATCTGTGATAGAAGGTGTACCCAATAGTCTCCTTTGGGTATCCTATGAAGACACATTTCTCTGATTTGGGTCGAGCTTATCAGGTTGAAGCTTTTTCACATAAGCATCATAGCCCCAAACTTGATGAAACGACAACTTTGGTTTCTTGCCAAACCACAGTTCATAAGGTGTCGTCTCAACGGATTTAGATGGTGCCCTATTTAACGTGAATGCAGCTGTGTCTAAAACATAACCCCAAAACGATAGCGGTAAATCAGTAGGAGACATCATAGATCGCACCATATCTAGTAAAGTACGATTACGTTGTTCGGACACACCATTACGTTGTGGTGTTCCGGGTGGTGTGAGTTGCGAAACTATTCTGCATTGTTTCAAATGAAGACCAAACTCGTAACTGAAATATTCTCCTCCACGATCAGATCGTAGAAACTTTATTTTCTTGTTATGATGATTTTCCACTTCACTCTGAAATTCTTTGAACTTTTCAAATGTTTCAGACTTATGTTTCATCAAGTAGATATACCCATATCTGCTCAAATCATCTGTGAAGGTGAGAAAATAACGATACCCGCCGCGAGCCTCAATATTCATTGGACCACATACATCAGTATGTATGATTTCCAACAAATCTGTTGCTCGCTCCAAAGTTCCGGAGAACAGCGTTTTACTCATCTTGCCCATGAGGCATGGTTCACAAGTACCAAGTGATTCATAATCAAGTGATTCCAAAAGTCCATCAGAATGGAGTTTCTTCATGCGCTTTATATCAATATGACCTAAGCAGCAGTGCCACAGATAACTTGCACTATCATTATCAACTCTCCATCTTTTAGCTTCAATATTATGAATATGTGTATCACTACTATCGAGATTCATCAAAAATAGACCACTCTTCAAGGGTGCATGACCATAAAAGATATTACTCATATAAATAGATCAACCATTATTCTCAGATTTAAATGAATAACCGTCTCGCATCAAACAAGATCCAGATATAATGTTCATGCTCAACGCTGGCACCAAATAACAATTATTTAGGTCTAAAACTAATCCCGAAGGTAGATGTAGAGGTAGCGTGCCGACCGCGATCACATCAACTTTGGAACCATTTCCCACGCGCATCGTCACCTCGTCCTTAGCCAATCTTCGCTTAATCCGTAGCCCCTATTTCGAGTTGCAAATATTAGCAACAGAACAAATATCAAACACCCAGGTGCTACTGCGAGCATTAGTAAGGTACACATCAATAACATGTATATCACATATACCTTTGTTCACCTTGCCATCCTTCTTATCCACCAAATACTTGGGGCAATTCCGCTTCCAGTGACCAGTCCCTTTGCAGTAGAAGCACTCAGTCTTAGGTTTAGGTCCAGACTTGGGATTCTTCACTTGAGCAGCAACTTGCTCGTCGTTCTTCTTGAAGTTCCCCTTCTTCCCTTTACCCTTTTTCTTGAAACTGGTGGTCTTGTTGACCATCAACACTTAATGCTCTGTCTTGATTTCTACTTCCGCAGCTTTTAGCATTGCGAAGGGCTCGGGAATCGTCTTATCCATCCCTTACATATTATAGTTCATCACAAAGCTCTTGTAGCTTGGTGGCAGTGATTGAAGAACTCTGTCAATGACACTATCATCAGGAACATTAACTCCCAATTGAGTCAAGTGGTTGTGGTACCCAGACATTCTAAGTATATGTTCACTGACAGAACTATTCTCCTCCATCTTGCAGCTGTATAACTTATTGGAGACTTCATATCTCTCAATCTGGGCATTTGCTTGAAATATTAACTTCAACTCCTGGAACATCTCATATGCTCCATGACATTCAAAACGTCGTTGAAGTCCCAGTTCTAAGCCGTAAAGCATGGCACACTGAACTATCGAGTAGTCATCAGCTTTGCTCTGCCAGAGGATCATAACATCTGTCGTTGCTCCTGCAGCGGGTTTGGCACCTAGCGGTGCTTCCAGGACGTAATTCTTTTGTGCAACAATGAGGATAATCCTCAAGTTACGGACCTAGTCCGTGTACTTGCTACCATCATCTTTCAACTTTGCTTTCTCTAGGAACGCATTAAAATTCAACGGAACAACAGCACGGGCCATCTATCTACAACAACATAGACATGCAAAATACTATCAGGTACTAAGTTCATGATAAATTAAAGTTCAATTAATCATATTACTTAAGAACTCCCACTTAGACAGACATCCCTCTAATCATCTAAGTGATCATGTGATCCATATCAACTAAACCATGTCCGATCATCACGTGAGATGGAGTAGTTTTCAATGGTGAACATCACTATGTTGATCATATCTACTATATGATTCACGCTCGACCTTTCGGTCCCAGTGTTCCTAGGCCATATCTGCATATGCTAGGCTCATCAAGTTTAACCCGAGTATTCTGCGTGTGCAAAATTGGCTTGCACCCGCTGTATGTGAACGTAGATCTTATCACACCCGATCATCACGTGGTGTCTCAGCACGACAAACTTTCGCAATGCTGCATACTCAGGGAGAACACTTATACCTTGAAATTTAGTGAGAGGTCATCTTATAATGCTACCGTCGATATAAGCAAAATAAGATGCATAAAAGATAAACATCACATGCAATCAATATAAATGATATGATATGGCCATCATCATCTTGTGCCTGCGATCTCCATCTCCAAAGCACCGTCATGATCACCATCGTCACTGGCTTGACACCTTGATCTCCATGACTATCTCTACCGCTTAGTGATAAAGTAAAGCAATTACATGGCGATTGCATTTCATACAATAAAGTGACAACCATATGGCTCCTGCCAATTGCCAATAACTGTGTTATAAAACATGATCATCTCATACAATAAAATTTAGCATCATGTCTTGACCATATCACATCACAACATGCCTTGCAAAAACAAGTTAGACATCCTCTACTTTGTTGTTGCAAGTTTTACGTGGCTGCTACAGGCTGATCAAGAACCATTCTTACCTACGCATCAAAAACCATAATGCGGTGTAGTGATTGCTTTTTGATCTTCAGAAGGAACCCTATTCATTGAATCCGATTCAACTAAATCTGGAGAAATAGACACCCACTAGCCACCTGTGTGCGAAGTATGTCGGTAGAACCAGTCTTGCATAAGCGTACGCGTAATGTCGGTCTGGGCCACTTCATCCAACGATGCCGCTGAATCAAGAATCAACTAGTGACGGCAAGCAATATGTATATACTCACACCCGCAGCTCCTTTGTTTTCTACTCATGCATATGACATCTACGCATAAACCTGGCTCCGATACCACTGTTGGGAAACGTAGTACTTCCAAAAAATTGCTACGCACACGCAAGATCATGGTGATGCATAGCAACGAGAGGGAGAGTATCGTCCATGTACCGTCATAGACCGTAAGCGGAAGCGTTATGAGAACGTGGTTGATGCAGTCGTACGTCTTCACGATCCGACCGATCCAAGTACCGAACGCATGGCACCTCTGAGTTCAGCACATGTTCAGCTCGATGACGTCCCACGAACTCCGATCCAGCAGAGCTTTGCAGGAGAGTTCCGTCAGCACGACGGCGTGATGACGGTGATGATGTTGCTACCGACGCAGGGCTTCGCCTAAGCACCGCTATGATATGATCGAGGTGGATTATGGTGGAGGGGGGCACCGCACACGGCTTAGAACAATCAACTTGTGTGTCTTTGGGTGCCCCCCGCCCCCGTATATAAAGGAGCAAGGGGGGATGTGATGTCTACTACACAACCTTCTTCTTGTAGATGTTGTTGGGCCTCCAAGTGCAGAGGTTTGTAGGACAGTAGCAAATTTCCCTCAAGTGGATGACCTAAGGTTTATCAATCTATGGGAGGCGTAGGATAAAGATGGTCTCTCTCGAACAACCCTGCAACCAAATAACAAAGAGTCTCTTGTGTCCCCAACACACCCAATACAATGGCAAATTGTATAGGTGCACTAGTTCGGCGAAGCGATGGTGATACAAGTGCAATATGGATGGTAGATATGGGTATTTGTAATCTGAAAATATAAAAACAGCAAGGTAACTAATAATAAAAGTGAGGGAAAACGGTATTGCAATGCTAGGAAACAAGGCCTAGGGTTCATACTTTCACTAGTGCAAGTTCTCTCAACAATAATAACATAATTGGATCATATAACTATCCCTCAACATGCAACAAAGAGTCACTCCAAAGTCACTAATAGCGGAGAACAAATGAAGAGATTATGGTAGGGTACGAAACCACCTCAAAGTTATCCTTTCTGATCGATCTATTCAAGAGTCCGTTGTAAAATAACATGAAGCTATTCTTTCCGTTCAATCTATCCTAGAGTTCGTACTAGAATAACACCTTAAGACACAAATCAACCAGAACCCTAATGTCACCTAGATACTCCAATGTCACCTCAAGTATCCGTGGGTATGATTATACGATATGGATCACACAATCTCATATTCATCTATTCAACCAACACAAATAATTTCAAAGAGTGCCCCAAAGTTTCTACCGGAGAGTCAAGATGAAAACGTGTGTCAACCCCTATGCATAAGTTCATGAGGTAACGGAACTTGCAAGTTGATCACCAAAACATACGTCAAGTGGATCACGTGATATCCCATTGTCACCACAGATAAGCACATGCAAGACATATATCAAGTGTTCTCAAATCCTTAGAGACTCAATCCGATAAGATAAATTCAAAGTGAAAACTCAATTCATCAAAAGAGAGTGGAGGGGGAGAAACATCATAAGATCCAACTATAATAGCAAAGCTCGCGATACATCAAGATCGTACAATCTCAAGAACATGAGAGAGAGAGAGAGAGATCAAACACATAACTACTGGTACATACCCTCAGCCCCAAGGGCGAACTACTCCCTCCTCGTCATGGAGAGTGCTGGGATGATGAAGATGGCCACCGGAGAGGGATTCCCCCCCTCCGGCAGGGTGCCGAAACGGGTCTAGATTGGTTTTCCGTGGCTACAGAGGCTTCTGGCGGCGGAACTCCCGATCTATTCTGTTCCCCGATGTTTTTAGGGTATATTGATAATTTGATATATATATATAGGCAAAGAAGTCGGCTAGGGGAGCCACGAGGGGCCCACGAGGGTGGGGGCAGGCCCAGGGGGGCAGGCGCGCCTCCCTGCCTCGTGGCCACCTTGAAGCTTCCCTGACGTCTACTCCAAGTCTCCTGGATTGCTTCCGCTCCGAAAATAACTTCCCCGAAGGTTTCATTCCATTTGGACTCCGTTTGATATTCCTTTCTTCGAATCACTGAAATAGGCAAGAAAACAACAATTTGGGCCGGGCTTCCGGTTAATAGGTTAGTCCCAAAAAATAATATAAAAGTGTATAATAAATCCCATAAACATCCAAAATAGATAATATAATAGCATGGAACAATCAAAAATTATAGATACGTTGGAGAAGTATCAGCATCCCCAAGCTTAATTCCTGCTCGTCCTTGAGTAGGTAAATGATAAAAATAGAATTTTAGACGTGGAATGCTTGCTAACATATTTCTCAATGTAAATTTTCTTTATTGTGGCATGAATGTTCAGATCCGAAAGATTCAATATAAAAGTTTAATATTGACATAAAAATAATAATACTTCAAGTATACTAACTAAGCAATCATGTCTTCTCAAAATAACATGGCCAAAGAAAGTTATCCCTACAAAATCATATAGTCTGGCTATGCTCTATCTTCACCACACAAAATATTTAAATCATGCACAACCCCAATGACAAGCCAATCAATTGTTTCATACTTTTGATGTTCTCAAACCTTTTCAATCTTCACGCAATACATGAGTGTGAGCCATGGACATAGCACTATAGGTGGAATAGAATGGTGGTTGTGGACAAGACAAAAAGGAGAAGATAGTCTCACATCAACTAGGCGTATCAACGGGCTATGGAGATGCCCATCAATAGATATTGATACGTCTCCATCGTATCTACTTTTCCAAACACTTTTGCCCTTGCTTTAGACTCTAACTCGCATGATTTGAATGGAAATAACCCAGACTGATGCTGTTTTCAGCAGAATTGCCATGGTGTTATTTATGTGCAGAAAAAAAAGTTCTCGGAATGACCTAAAACTTCACGACGCGTCTTTTTGGAAATAATAAAAAATCCTTGCAAAAGATGAAGACCAGGGGGCCCACACCCTAGCCACGAGGGTGGGGGCGCGCCCCCTACCTCGTGGGCCCCCTGGAGCTCCTCCGACCTCAACTCCAACTCTATATATTTGGTTTCGGAGAGAAAAAATCAGAGAGAAGGATTCATCGCGTTTTACGATATGGAGCCGCCGCCAAGCCCTAAAATCTCTCGGGAGGGCTCATCTGGAGTCCGTTCGGGGCTCCGGAGAGGGGAATTTGTCGCCATCATCATCATCATCAACCTTCCTCCATCACCAATTTCATGATGCTCACCGCCGTGCGTGAGTAATTCCATCATAGGCTTGCTGGACGGTGATGGGTTGGATGAGATTTATCATGTAATCGAGTTAGTTTTGTTAGGGTTTGATCCCTAGTATCCACTATGTTCTGAGATTGATGTTGCTATGACTTTGCTATGCTTAATGCTTGTCACTAGGGCCCGAGTGCCATGATTTCAGATCTGTACCTATTATGTTTTCATCAATATATGAGTGTTATTGATCCTATCTTGCAAGTTTATAGTCACCTACTATCTGTTATGATCTGGCAACCCCGAAGTGACAATAATCGGGACCACTCCCGGTGATGACCGTAGTTTGAGGAGTTCATGTATTCACTATGTGTTAATGCTTTGGTCTGGTACTCTATTAAAAGGAGGCCTTAATATCCCTTAGTTTCCGCTAGGACCCCGCTGCCACGGGAGGGTAGGACAAAAGATGTCATGCAAGTTCTTTTCCATAAGCACGTATGACTATATTCGGAATACATGCCTACATTACATTGATGAATTGGAGCTAGTTCCGTGTCACCCTAGGTTATGACTGTTACATGATGAACTGCATCCGGCATAATTCTCCATCACTGATCCATTGCCTACGAGCTGTCCATATATTGTTCTCCGCTTATTTACTTTCCCGTTGCTATTGCTATCATCATTACAAAATACCAAAAACATTACTTTTGTTATCATTACCTTTTGCTACCATTACCACTACTATCATATTACTTTGCTACTAAATACTTTGCTGCAGATATTAAGTTTCCAGGTGTGGTTGAATTGACAACTCAGCTGCTAATACTTGAGAATATTCTTTGGCTCCCCTTGTGTCGAATCAATAAATTTGGGTTGAATACTCTACCCTCGAAAACTGTTGTGATCCCCTATACTTGTGGGTTATCAAGACTATTTTCTGGCGCCGTTGCCGGGGAGCATAGCTCTATTCTTTGAGTCACTTGGGATTTATATCTACTTATCATTATGAAGAACTTGAGAGATCCAAAAACCAAGATTTATCCCTCAACTACGAGGGGAGGTAAGGAACTACCATTTAGCTCTGCACTTGATTCACCTTCTGTTTTGAGTAAGCTTGTGACACCTAAACCTGCTTCTGCTATTCATTCTGATATGTCACATGTTATTGATGATGCCACTTCTGCTATGGATGATACTTATGATGAAACTACTTCTATGCCTGATACTACTGTGCCACTTGGTGAATTTCTTGATGAACAACTTGCTAGGGTTAGAGAGAATGAAATTATTGAAACTGATAATATTGACGAAAGTGATGATGAAGACTCTCCCCCTAATCAATATGAATCGCCTGTTATTCCTGAGGGTTATGTTTTGGAAGCAGCAATCTCTTAATGCTAGAATGAAACCTAACCCTGCTTTTGCTACTTCACCTATCTGTGTTACTGATAAGGATTATGAATTCTCTGTTGATCCTGATATAATTACTTTGGTTGAATCTAATCCTTTTCATGGCTATGAATCTGAAATTGTTGTGGCACATCTTACTAAATTAAATGATATAGCCACCCTGTTCACTAATGATGAGAGAACTCGTTACTTTTATATCCTTAAAATATTTCCGTTCTCATTAAAGGGTGATGCTAAGATATGGTTTAATTCTCTTGATCCTGGTTGTGTGCATAGTCCCTAGGATATGATTTATTAATTCTCTGCTAAATATTTCCCTGCTCATAAGAAACAAGCTGCTTTAAGGGATATATATAATTTTGTGCAAATTGAAGAAGAGAGTCTCCTAGAAGCTTGGGGGAGGCTTCTCCAATTACTTAATGCTTTGCCTGATCATCCTCTTAATAAAAACGAAATACTTGATATCTTTTATAATGGACTAACTGATGCTTCCAGAGATTACCTGGATAGTTGTGCTGGTTCTGTTTTCAGGGAAATAACACTGGATGAAGCTGAAATTCTATTGAATAATATGTTGACAAATGAAAATAATTGGACACTTCCTGAGCCAGCTCCTGAGCCCACTCCTAAACCAACTCCGAAGAAAAGAGGTGTTCTATTTCTCTGTCCTGAAGATATGCAAGAGGCAAAGAAATCTATGAAATAAAAATGTATTAAAGCTGAAGATGTTAAGAATTTACCTCCTATTGAAGAAATACATGGTCTTAATTTACCGCCTGTTGAAGAAACATATTATCTTAATCCCTCGCCTATTGAAGAAACACATGGTCTTGATAACCCGACACAGGTAGTAAAGGTAAATTCTCTCTATAGATATGATAAAGCTGAAATCCCATTTACTAAGTTTGCTAGCCCATGCTTAGATGATTTTGATAAATTTATGGTTAAGCAAGAAGACTTCAATGCTTATTTTGGTAGAGAATTAAAACGCAGTGCTGGTATGCTTGAGCACTTGGGTGATTATATGGCTAATGTCAAAGGTGAACTTAAACTTATTAGTAAACATGCTTCTATGGTTACCACTCAAGTAGAACAAGTACTTAAAGCTCAAAATGATTTGCTCAATGAATTGAATAGTAAGAATAATGATTATGCTATTAGAGTGGCTACTAGAACTGGTAGAATGACTCAGGAACCTCTATATCCTGAAGGCCACCCTAAGAGAATTGAGCAAGATTCTCAGAGAAATAATATAGATGCACCTAGTCCTTCTAAAAGGAAGAAAAATAAAAATGATAGGACTTTGCATGCTTCTAGTGAACCTATTTCTGAAACACCTCGGAATCCAAATGATATTACTATTTCTGATGCTGAAACTCAATCTGGTATTTGTTGGGGAACGTAGCAGAATTTTAAAATTTTCTACGCATCACCAAGATAAATCTATGGAGTCATCTAGCAACGAGGGAGAGGAGAGTGCATCTACATACCCTTGTAGATCGCGAGCGAAAGCGTTCAGGAGAATGGGGTTGATGGAGTCGTACTCGTCGTGATCCAAATTACCGATGACCTAATGCCGAACGGACGTCACCTCCGCGTTCAACACACGTACGGTTAGGAAGACGTCTCCTCCTTCTGGATCCAGCAAGGGGAAGGAGAGGTTGATGGAGATCCAGCAGCACGACGGCGTGGTGGTGGAAGCAGCGGTGATCTCGGCAGGGCTTCGCCAAGCTCCAACGAGAGAGAGAGAGAGGTGTTACGAGGGGAGAGGGAGGGGCCAGGGACTTGGTGCGGCTGCCCTCCCTCCCCCACTATATATAGGGCCCCTAGGGGGGGCACCGGCCCTAGGAGATTGGATCTCCAAGGGGGGGCAAGGGGGGGCTTGCCCCCCAAGCCAAGTGGGGCGCCCCCCACCCCTAGGGTTTCCAACCCTAGGCGCAGGGGGAGGCCCATCGGGGGCGCACCAGCCCACCAGGGGCTGGTTCCCCCTCCCACTTCAGCCCATGGGCCCCTCCGAGATAGGTGGCCCCACCCGGTGGACCCCCGGGACCCTTCCGGTGGTCCCGGTACAATACCGATTACCCCCGAAACCTTCCCGATGGCTGAAACTTGACTTCCTATATATAAATCTTCACCTCCGGACCATTCCGGAACTCCTCGTGACGTCCGGGATCTCATCCGGGACTCTGAACAACTTTCGGATTACCACATACTAATATCTCTACAACCCTAGCGTCACCGAACCTTAAGTGTGTAGACCCTACGGGTTTGGGAGACACGCAGACATGACCGAGACGACTCTCCGGTCAATAACCAACAGCGGGATCTGGATACCCATGTTGGCTCCCACATGTTCCACGATGATCTCATCGGATGAACCACGATGTCAAGGATTCAATCAATCCCGTATTCAATTCCCTTTGTCAATCGGTATGTTACTTGCCCGAGATTCGATCGTCGGTATCCCAATACCTCGTTCAATCTCGTTACCGGCAAGTCACTTTACTCGTACCGTAATGCATGATCCCGTGACCAAACACTTGGTCACATTGATCTCGTTATGATGACGCATTACCTAGTGGGCCCAGAGATACCTCTCCGTCATACGGAGTGACAAATTCCAGTCTCGATCCGTGTCAACCCAACAGATACTTTCAGGGATACCTGTAGTATACCTTTATAGTCACCCAATTACGTTGTGACGTTTGGTACGCCCAAAGCACTCCTACGTCATCCGGGAGTTACACGATCTCATGGTCTAAGGAAATAATACATGATGTGATACCGTTATCAATGACATCCAATGTCCATAGTCAGGAAACCGTGACTATCTATTGTTCAACGAGCTAGTTAACTAGAGGCTTACTAGGGACATGTTATGGTCTATGTATTCACACATGTATTATGATTTCCGGATAACACAATTATAGCATGAACAATAGACAATTATCATGAACAAGGAAATATAATAATAACCATTTTATTATTGCCTCTAGGGCATATTCCCAATAGTCTCCCACTTGCACTAGAGTCAATAATCTAGTTACATTGTGATGAATCGAACACCCATAGAGTTCTGGTGTTGATCATGTTTTGCTCGAGGAAGAGGTTTAGTCAACGGATCGGCGACATTCAGGTCCGTATGCACTTTGCAAATATCTATGTCTCCATTTTGAACATTTTCACGAATGGAGTTGAAGCGACGCTCGATATGCCTGGTCTTCCTGTGAAACCTGGGCTCCTTGGCAAGGGCAATAGCTCCAGGTGACTGCCCCACCATTCAAAATATACATGTATCCGGTTTGTGACTTAGAGTCATCCAGATCTGTGTTGAAGCTAGCATCGACGTAACCCTTTATGACGAGCTCTTCGTCACCTCCATAGACGAGAAAACATATCCTTAGTACTTTTCAAGTACTTCAGGATATTCTTGACCGCTGTCCAGTGTTCCATGCCGGGATTACTTTGGTACCTTCCTACCAAACTTACGGCAAGGTTTACATCAGGTCTGGTACATAGCATGGCATACATGATAGACCCTATGGCCGAGGCATAGGGGACGACACTCATCTTTTCTCTATCTTCTGCCGTGGTCGGGCATTGAGCTGTGCTCAATCTCACACCTTGCAATACAGGCAAGAATCCCTTCTTGGACTGATCCATATTGAACTTCTTCAATATCTTGTCAAGGTATGTACTTTGTGAAAGACCAATGAGGCGTCTCGATCTATCTCTATAGATCTTGATGCCTAATATATAAGCAGCTTCTCCAAGGTCCTTCATTGAAAAACACTTGTTCAAGTAGGCCTTTATGCTTTCCAAGAATTCTATATCATTTCCCATCAATAGTATGTCATCCACATACAATATGAGAAATGCTACGGAGCTCCCACTCACTTTCTTGTAAACGCAGGCTTCTCCATAAGTGTGCGTAAACCCAAACGCTTTGATCATCTCATCAAAACGAATGTTCCAACTCCAGATGCTTGCACCAGCCCATAGATTGAGCGTTGGAGCTTGCACACCTTGTCAGCATTCTTAGGATGGACAAAACCTTCCGGCTGCATCATATACAATTCTTCCTTAAGGAAACCATTAAGGAATGCCGTTTTGACATCCATTTGCCATATCTCATAATCATAGAATGCGACAATTGCTAACATGATTCGGACGGACTTCAGCTTGGCTACGGGTGAGAAAGTCTCATCGTAGTCAACCCCTTGAACTTGTCGATAACCCTTAGCGACAAGTTGAGATTTATAGATGGTCACATTACCATCCGCGTCTGTCTTCTTCTTAAAGACCCATTTATTTTCTATGGCTCGCCGATCAACGGGCAAGTCAGTCAAAGTCCATACTTTGTTTTCATACATGGATCCTATCTCAGATTTCATGGCTTCCATCCATTTGTCGGAATATGGGCCCGCCATTGCTTCTTCATAGTTCGAAGGTTCACCATTGTCCAACAACATGATTTCCAGGACAGGGTTGCCGTACCACTCTGGTGCGGAACACGTCCTTGTGGACCTTCGAAGTTCAGTAGCAACTTGATCTGAAGTTTCATGATCATCATCATTAACTTCCTCCCTAGTTGGTGTAGACACCTCAGGAACAATTTCTTGAGCTGCGCCACTCTCCGGTTCAAGAGGCAATACTTCATCAAGTTCTACTTTCCTCCCACTTACTTCTTTCGAGAGAAACTCTTTCTCTAGAAAGGATCCATTCTTGGCAACAAAGGTCTTGCCTTCGGATCTAAGATAGAAGGTATACCCAATAGTTTCTTTAGGGTATCCTATGAAGACACATTTTTCCGATTCGGGTTCGAGCTTTTCAGGTTGAAGTTTCTTGACATAAGCATCGCATCCCCAAACTTTCAGAAACGATAGCTTAGGTTTCTTGCCAAACCACAATTCATACGGTGTCGTCTCAACAGATTTCGACGGAGCCCTATTTAAAGTGAATGCGGCAGTCTCTAGAGCATAACCCCAAAATGATAGCGGTAGATCGATAAGAGACATCATAGATCGTACCATATCCAATAGGGTGCGATTACGACGTTCGGACACACCATTACGCTGTGGTGTTCCAGGCGGCATGAGTTGTGAAACTATTCCACATTTCCTTAAGTGCATGCCAAATTCGTGACTCAAATATTCTCCTCCACGATCTGATCGTAAGAACTTGATTTTCCTGTCACGTTGATTCTCAACCTCACTCTGAAATTCCTTGAACTTTTCAAAGGTCTCAGACTTGTGTTTCATTAAGTAGACATACCCATATCTACTTAAGTCATCAGTGAGGGTGAGGACATAACGATAGCCACCGCGAGCCTCAACGCTCATTGGACCGCACACATTAGTATGTATGATTTCCAATAAGTTTGTTGCTCGCTCCATTGTTCCGGAGAATGAAGTCTTGGTCATTTTACCCATGAGGCATGGTTCGCACGTGTCAAATGAGTCATAATCAAGAGACTCCAAAAGTCCATCTGCATGGAGTTTCTTCATGCGTTTGACACTAATGTGACCAAGGCGGTAGTGCCACAAGTATGTGGGACTATCATTATCAACCTTACATCTTTTGGCATTCACACTATGAATGTGTGTAACATCACGTTCGAGATTAAATAAGATTAAACCATTGACCAGCGGGGCATGACCATAAAACATGTCTCTCATATAAATAGAACAACCATTATTCTCAGATTTAAATGAGTAGCCATCTCGCATTAAACGAGATCCAGATATAATGTTCATGCTCAAAGCTGGTACTAAATAACAATTGTTGAGGTTTAAAACTAACCCCATAGGTAAATGCAGAGGTAGCGTGCCGATAGCGATCACATCGACCTTGGAACCATTCCCGACACGCATCGTCAGCTCGTCCTTCGCCAGTCTCCGTTTATTCCGCGGTTCCTGTTTTGAGTTACAAATATGAGCAACTGCACTGGTATCAAATACCCAGGAGCTACTACGAGCGCTGGTAAGGTACACATCAATAACATGTATATCACATATACCTTTGGTATTGCCGGCCTTCTTTTCCGCTAAGTACTTGGGGCAATTCCGCTTCCAGTGACCGTTTCCCTTGAAATAAAAGCACTCAGTCTCAGGCTTGGGTCCATTCTTTGACTTCTTCCCGGCAGCTTGCTTACCGGGCGCGGTAACTCCCTTGCCGTCCTTCTTGAAGTTCTTTTTACCCTTGCCTTTCTTGAACTTAGTGGTTTTATTCACCATCAACACTTGATGTTCCTTTTTGATTTCCACCTCCGCTGATTTCAGCATTGAATATACCTCGAGAATGGTCTTTTCCATCCCCTGCATATTGAAGTTCATCACAAAGCTCTTGTAGCTAGGTGGGAGCGACTGAAGGATTCTGTCAACGACCGCATCATCCGGGAGATTAACTCCTAGCTGAGACAAGCGGTTATGCAGCCCAGACATTTTGAGTATGTGCTCGCTGACAGAACTGTTCTCCTCCATCTTACAACTGTAGAACTTGTCAGAGACTTCATATCTCTCGACCTGGGCGTGAGCTTGGAAAACCATTTTCAGCTCTTGGAACACCTCATATGCTCCGTGTTGCTCAAAACGCTTTTGGATCCCCGGTTCTAAACTATAAAGCATGCCGCACTGAACCAGGGAGTAATCATCACTACGTGTCTGCCAAGCATTCATAACGTCTTGTTTTGTAGGGAAAACAGGTGCTTCACCTAGCGGTGCATCAAGGACATATGCTTTCCTGGCAGCTATGAGGATAATCCTCAGGTTACGGACCCAGTCCGTGTAGTTGCTGCCATCGTCTTTCAGCTTGGTTTTCTCTAGGAACGCGTTGAAGTTGAGGGCAACATTAGCGTGGGCCATTTGATCTACAAGACATATTGCAAAGATTTTAGACTATGTTCATGATAATTAAGTTCATCTAATCAAATTATTTAATGAACACCCACTCAGACAGACATCCCTCTAGTCATCTAAGTGATACATGATCCGATTCAACTAGGTCGTGTCCGATCATCACGTGAGACAAACTAGTCATCATCGGTGAACATCTTCATGTTGATCGTATCTTCTATACGACTCATGTTCGACCTTTTGGTCTTCCGTGTTCCGAGGCCATGTTTGTACATGCTAGGCTCGTCAAGTCAACCTAAGTGTATTGCGTGTGTAAATCTGGCGTACACCCGTTGTATGCGAACGTTAGAACCTATCACACCCGATCATCACGTGGTGCTTCAGAACAACGGACCTTAGCAACGGTGCACAATTAGGGAGAACACTTTCTTGAAATTATTGTGAGGGATCATCTTATTTACTACGGTCGTTCTAAGCAAATAAGAAGCAAAAACATGATAAACATCACATGCAATCAAATAGTGACATGATATGGCCAATATCATTTGCTCCTTTTGATCTCCATCTTCGGGGCGCCATGATCATCATTGTCACCGGCATGACACCATGATCTCCATCATCGTGTCTTCATGAAGTTGTCTCGTCATCTATTACTTCTACTACTATGGCTAACGGTTTAGCAATAAAGTAAAGTAATTACATGACATTTATGTTGACACGCATGTCATAAATAAATTAAGACAACTCCTATGGCTCCTGCCGGTTGTCATACTCATCGACATGCAAGTCGTGATCCCTATTACAAGAACATGATCAATCTCATACATCACATATATCATTCATCACATCCTTTTGGCCATATCACATCACATGGCACATGCTGCAAAAACAAGTTAGATGTCCTCTAATTGTTGTTGCAAGTTTTTTACGTGGATGCTATAGGTTTCTAGCAAGAACGTTTCTTACCTACGCCAAAACCACAACACGATATGCCAATTTCTATTTATCCTTCATAAGGACCCTTTTCATCGAATCCGATCCGACTAAAGTGGGAGAGACAGACACCCACCAGCCACCTTATGCAACTAGTGCATGTCAGTCGGTGGAACCAGTCTCACGTAGGCGTACGTGTAAGGTCGGTCCGGGCCGCTTCATCCCACGATGCCGCCGAATCAAGATAAGACTAGTAACGGCAAGTAAATTGACAAAATCAACGCCCACAACAACTTGTTTTCTACTCGTGCATAGAAACTACGCATAGACCTAGCTCATGATGCCACTGTTGGGGAACGTAGCAGAATTTTAAAATTTTCTATGCATCACCAAGATCAATCTATGGAGTCATCTAGCAACGAGGGAGAGGGGAGTTCATCTACATACCCTTGTAGATCGCGAGCGGAAGCGCTCAAGAGAACGGGGTTGATGGAGTCGTACTCGTCGTGATCCAAATCACTGATGACCTAGCGCCGAACGGACGGCACCTCCGCGTTCAACACGCGTACGGTTGGGAAGACGTCTCCTCCTTCTTGATCCACCAAGGGGAAGGAGAGGTTGATGGAGATCCAGCAGCACGACGGCGTGGTGGTGGAAGCAGCGGTGATCTCGGCAGGGCTTCGCCAAGCTCCAACGAGAGAGAGAGAGAGAGAGACGTGTTACGAGGGGAGAGGGAGGGGCCAGGGGTTTGGTGCAGCTGCCCTCCCTCCCCCACTATATATAGGGCCCCTAGGGGGGGCGCCGGCCCTAGGAGATTGGATCTCCAAGGGGGGCGGCGGCCAAGGGGGGGCTTGCCCCCCAAGCCAAGTGGGGCGCCGCCCACCCCTAGGGTTTCCAACCCTAGGCGCAGGGGGAGGCCCATGGGGGGCGCACCAGCCCACCAGGGGCTAGTTCCCCCTCCCACTTCAGCCCATGGGGCCCTCCGGATAGGTGGCCCCACCCGGTGGACCCCCGGGACCTTTCCGGTGGTCCCGGTACAATACCAATTACCCCCGAAACCTTCCCGATGGCCGAAACTTGACTTCCTATATATAAATCTTCACCTACGGACCATTCCGGAACTCCTCATGACGTTCGAGATCTCATTCGGGACTCCGAACAATTTTCGGGTTACCACATACTAATATCTTTACAACCCTAGCGTCACCGAACCTTAAGTGTGTAGACCCTACGGGTTCGGGAGACACGCAGACATGACCGAGACGACTCTCCGGTCAATAACCAATAGCGGGATCTAGATACCCATGTTAGCTCCCACATGTTCCATGATGATCTCATCGGATGAACCACGATGTCGAGGATTCAATCAACCCCGTATTCAATTCCCTTTGTCAATCGGTACATTACTTGCCCGAGATTCGATCGTCGGTATTCCAATACCTCGTTCAATCTTGTTACCGGCAAGTCACTTTACTCGTACCATAATGCATGATCCCATGACCAAACACTTGGTCACATTGAGCTCATTATGATGATGCATACCGAGTGGGCCCAGAGATACCTCTCCGTCATACGGAGTGACAAATTCCAGTCTCGATCCGTGTCAACCCAACAGATACTTTCGGGGATACCTGTAGTATACCTTTATAGTCACCCAGTTACGTTGTGACGTTTGGTACACCCAAAGAACTCCTATGGCATCCGGGAGTTACACGATCTCATGGTCTAAGGAAATGATACTTGACACTGGAAAAGCTCTAGCAAACGAGCTACACGATCTTGTGCTATGCTTAGGATTGGGTCTTGTCCATCATATCATTCTCCTAATGATGTGATCCCATTATCAATGACATCCAATGTCCATAGTCAGGAAACCGTGACTATCTATTGATCAATGAGCTAGTTAACTAGAGGCTTACTAGGGACATGTTATGGTCTATGTATTCACACATGTATTATGATTTCCGGATAACACAATTATAGCATGAATAATAGACAATTATCATGAACAAGGAAATATAATAATAACCATTTTATTATTGCCTCTAGGGCATATTTCCAACAGTAATGAACCTGAAACTAGTGATAATGTAAATGATAATGTTCATGATGATGCTCAACCTAGCAGTGATAATGATATAGAAATTGAACCTGTTGTTGATCTTGATAACCCAGAATCAAAGAATCAACGTTATGATAAGAGAGACTTTGTTGCTAGGAAACACGAAAAGGAAAGAGAGCCTTGGGTTCAGAAACCCATGCCTTTTCCTCCCAAACCATCCAAGAAAAAGGATGATGAGGATTTTTAGCGCTTTGCTGAAATGATTAGACCTATATTTTTGCGTATGCGATTAACTGATATGCTTAAAATGAATCCTTATGCTAAGTACATGAAAGAAATTGTTACTAATAAAAGAAAGACACTGGAAGCTGAAATTTCCACCATGCTTGGTAATTATACTTTTAAGGGTGGAATACCAAAGAAACTTGGAGATCCAGGAGTACCCACTATACCATGCTCCATTAAAAGGAACTATGTTAAAACTGCTTTATGTGATCTTGGAGCCGGTGTTAGTTTTATGCCTCTCTGTTTATATCGTAGACTTGATTTGAATAAGTTGACACCTACTGAAATATCTTTGCAAATGGCTGATAAATCAACTACTATATCGGTCGGTATTTGTGAGGATGTGCCTGTTGTGGTTGCAAACGTTACTATTTTAACGGACTTTGTTATTCTTGATATTCCCGAGGACAATAGTATGTCTATTATTCTTGGAAGACCCTTTTTGAATACTGCAGGGGCTGTTATTGATTGCAACAAAGGCAATGCCACTTTTCATGTTAATGGTAATGAGCATACGGTACACTTTCCGAGGAAACAACCTCAAGTCCACAGTATCAATTCTATTGGAAAATTCCATCGATTATTATTGGAGGTTTTGAAATTTCCTCTACCTACTGTCAAAAAGAAATATGATATTCTTATTATTGGGGATGTGCATATCCCCGTTGAGGTAACATAGTGTTATTCGAAATTTCCCCGGTTCCATGTTATTCTGAATGAGTTCGTTAACAAGACTTGATCAACCTTGTTAGTGGATTCCTTTTGATGAGCATGAGATGGATGAAACTAGAAGGCACAACCTTCTGTACCCTCCTTTAACTTTCGGTTATTTATATTAAATAAAATAAAAATAAGTATTCCCCTTTTGTTATCTGATTGTCCGTGCAATATAAAAATACGCGGAAAATAAAAGTTCTCCAAATGCCCTGAAATTTAAATATGATTTTTCTGGAATATTTGAGAATATTTGGCACTAAGAACAGAGCAGGGGGGCATCCACCTGGCCACGAGGGTGGAGGGCGCGCCCTACCCCCTGGGCGCGCCCCTGCCTCGTGGGCCCATGGTGGACCTCCTCCACTTATTCCTGCACCCACACACTCCTTCTTCCTCCCACAAACAAGAATATCCAGCTCAAACCCGAGACCAAGCTCATTTTACTGCCATTTTCGATCTCCTTGCTCAAAGCACCTCTCACAAAACTGCTTGGGGGGGGGGGATTGTTCCTTGGTATGTGACTCCTCCATTGGTCCAATTAGTTTTTGTTCTAGTGCTTTATTCATTGCAAATTTGTGTTGCCTAGGTGACCCTGTTCTTGAGCTTGCATGTGAAATTTATATGGTCAAAAGAAGTTTTGATGCATGATATAGGCTCTAGGCACTAGTAGGAGTTGTTGCTATCAATTTTGTTGAGCGTGGTTCACTTTTGTTTGAAGTTACTAAAAATTTCAAAAAAAATTCAGAGGAAGAAATATGTTTAGGAAAATGTACCAAGGTGGCTCTTCAAGGAAACAAGAGCCCAGGCTTGCAATGCGTGATGCTGATGATGAGCCACCAAGGGACGCTCCAGTGCAGCCCTGTGAATGGCCTTCAGAGGACTTCATGGATCGAGCGGGGATTAAGGAAGAATTTAACGCATATTTGCATAACGCTGATCTTGTGAGCTTCGAGGAAGAAAAATGCCATCAGTACCACTATCTCACTAGTTCCTTTGTGAGGAGATTTGAATTTTCATCTTCACGTAATTCTCAAACTGTCCTGTTTGATCTTTATGAAAATTCTTACACTATGGACTTAAAGGATTTTACCACTGCTTGCAAACTTCCACAATGAGGTAGTGTCAGGGAACCTCACAAATCTGAATTTAGAGATTTTCTTGCTAGTATAATTGTGGGGGAATCTAGAGGTATAACACAAGCTACCATAGGGAGCATTCACTTTCCTACTATACATTATTTTGCTCTCTTCATAGGTAGATGCATTAATGGTAAAGATGAGGCATGTCACATGTGTGTCTGTGACCTCAATAGTCTTAGGAGTGCTGTGTTAGGAGATAAATCTTATAATTTGGGAGCCATTGTTGCATGTAGGTTGCATCTTAATAGATTTAATGGATATTTCTTTGGTGGAATTTATGCAACCCGCTTAGCTGATTTTCTTGGTGTAACCATACGTAATGATGATATTGAATTACCTCCTGCTTACCTAGACTTTAATGCTATGGTTCACCATCAGTTTGTCAAGAGGAATGAATCACCTCTCCAGTATCGCTTAATCTTTGACAGACGTTGTGCTATCCGTATTACTCTCCCTGCTCCTGCCTTCTTTGATTATCAGGCAAAAGGAAGACATTTTATTACCAGAGAGGAGGCAGATGAGTACGAGAGGAGGGCAGAGGCAGCTCACCGCCACACTGCAGCTCAGGAGGCAATAGCCGCTGCATCGCAGTATGACCCCAACTATTACTATGGATATCCGCCAGGCCAGCCGTGGCCATAGACCAACTTAGGCAAAAAGCCTAAGCTTGGGGGAGTACGTATTTCTCACCGACATTACATTCATGTTCACACACTCATTGCTAGATGTCGGTGCTCATACTTTTTCATTGTATCATCCATGCTAGTTTATTTCCTTTTTCTGCTTTCTTCTTGTGTGTTTAATAAACCTTAAGAAAAACCAAAAAAAATTAGTTGTAGCTTTTAGCTAGTTTTAATTTCTATGCTTGTAGTAGTAATTAAAAAGAAAACCCAAAAAGATTTCATGTTCTTCTTTTGCTTGTTGGGAGCTTTCCCGTGTAAATAGTTTTATTTCTTTTCTTTTCTTTGGGGGTCGATAGGAGAAGACCATAATTAAATTGTTGAAGTGGCTCTTATATGTATTATTGTTGATCTGACGAAAGAGCCCATATTGCCTTGTCTTCTCATGTTTATTGAATGCTTGCAGATTCCACCTTAGTCCAATGCACATGCACTATTATTATTATCCACATCGTTCGGTCGTGCAAGTGAAAGGCAATTATGACGATATATGATGGACTGACTGAGATGAGAAAAGTTGGTATGAACTCGACCTCTCTTGTTTTTTTAAATATGATTAGTTCATCGTTCCTGATTCAGCCTATTATGAATAAACATGGTTGCAGTGACAAATAGAGATCATAGTTTCTTGTGCCATGCTTGATTAGCTAGGAGCTTATAATGGTTTACCTTGCATGCTAACATGCTATTAAAATGGTTGTGATGTGGTATGGTAGGGTGGTATCCTCCTTTGAATGATTTAAGTGACTTGACTTGGCGCATGCTCACGCATGTAGTTGAAACAAAATCAACATAGTCTTCACGATATTTATGTTCATGGTGGATTATATCCTACTCATGCTTGCATTCGGTGTTGATTAATTTTAATGCATCTTCATGACCGTTGTCACTCTCTAACTGGTCGCTTCCCAATCTTTTTCTAGCCTTCACCTGTACTAAGCGGGAATACAGCTTGTGCATCCAACTCCATAAACCCCAAAGTTATGCCATATGAGTCCACCATACCTACCTATATATGGTATCTACCTGCCGTTCCAAGTAAATTTGTATGTGCCAAACTCTAAACCTTCAAATAAATATCATGTTTTGTATGCTCGAATAGCTCATGTATCAACTAGGGTTGCCCGTATCTTCCATGTTAGGCGGGTTATTCTCAAGAGGAGTGGACTCCGCTCCTCACTCACGATAAAATGGCTGGTCACCGGGATGCCCAGTCCCATGCTTTATGCAAACTAAATCAAAATAATTGCAAACAAAACTCCCCCTGGGACTCTTGTTAGTTGGAGGCACTCGTTGTTTCGAGCAAGCCATGGATTGATGCTTGTTGGTGGAGGGGGAGTATAAACTTTACCATTCTGTTTGGAAACCGCCTATAATGTGTGTAGCATGGAAGATATCGCCATCTCTTGGTTGTTATGTTGACAATGAAAGTATACCGCTCAAAATATTATTCATCTCTATTTCAAAACTGAGCTCTGGCACCTCTAAAAATCCATGCTTCCCTCTGCGAAGGGCCTATCTATTTACTTTTATGTTGAGTCATCATCCTCTTACTAAAAAGCACAAGTTGGAGAGCACCGCTGTCATTTGCATTCATTACTATTAGTTTACATTGAGTATGACTTGACTGGATCTCTTTTACCATGAATTACAATGTCTAGTCAGTCCTTGATCTTTAAAGGTGCTCTGCATTATGTTTTGCGGTCTTAGAAAGGGCTAGAGAGATACCATCTTGTTATATCATATTATGATTGTTTTGAGAAAGTGTTGTCATCCGAGATTTATTATTATTGCTCGCTAGTTGATTATGCCATTGATCTGAGTAAACATGAGACCTAAGCACTATTGTGAAAATGGTTAGTTCATAATCTTAGCTAAAAACTTGAATGCTGGCTTTACATATTTACAACAACAAGAGCAAACAGAGTTTGTAAAAGTTTTTCTTTATCACTTTCAGTTTGTCAACTGAATTTCTTGAGGACAAGCAAAGGTTTAAGCTTGGGGGAGTTGATACGTCTCCGTCGTATCTACTTTTCCAAACACTTTTGCCCTTGTTTTGGACTCTAACTTGCATGATTTGAATGGAACTAACCCGGACTGATGCTGTTTTCAGCAGAATTGCCATGGTGTTATTTATGTGCAGAAACAAAACTTCTCAGAATGACCAAAAACTTCACGGAACATCTTTTTGGAAATAATAAAAAATCCTTGCAAAAGATGAAGACCAGGGGGCCCACACCCTAGCCACGAGGGTGGGGGCGCGCCCCCTACCTCGTGGGCCCCCTGGAGCTCCTCCGACATCAACTCCAACTCTATATATTTGGTTTCGGAGAGATAAAAATCAGAGACAAGGATTCATCGCGTTTTACGATATGGAGGCACCACCAAGCCCTAAAACCTCTTGGGAGGGCTGATCTGGAGTCCGTTCGGGGCTCCGGAGAGGGGAATCCATCGCACCCATCATCATCAACCTTCCTCCATCACCAATTTCATGATGCTCACCGCCGTGCGTGAGTAGTTCCATCGTAGGCTTGCTGGACGGTGATGGGTTGGATGAGATTTATCATGTAATCGAGTTAGTTTTGTTAGGGTTTGATCCCTAGTATCCACTATGTTCTGAGATTGATGTTGCTATGACTTTGCTATGCTTAATGCTTGTCACTAGGGCCCGAGTGCCACGATTTCAGATCTGAACCTATTATGTTTTCATCAATATATGAGTGTTGTTGATCCTATCTTGCAAGTCTATAGTCACCTACTATGTGTTATGATCCGGCAACCCCGAAGTGACAATAATCGGAACCACTCCCAATGATGACCGTAGTTTGAGGAGTTCATGTATTCACTTTGTGTTAATGCTTTGGTCTGGTACTCTATTAAAAGGAGGCCTTAATATCCTTTAGTTTCCGCTAGGACCCCGCTACCACGGGAGGGTAGGACAAAAGATGTCATGCAAGTTCTTTTCCATAAGCATGTATGACTATATTCGGAATACATGCCTACATTACATTGATGAATTGGAGCTAGTTCCGTGTCACCCTAGGTTATGACTGTTACATGATGAACCGCATCCGGCATAATTCTCCATCACTGATCCATTGCCTACGAGCTTTCCATATATTGTTCTTCGCTTATTTACTTTCCCGTTGCTATTGCTATCATCATTACAAAATACCAAAAACATTACTTTTGTTATCATTACCTTTTGCTACCGTTACCACTACTATCATATTACTTTGCTACTAAATACTTTGCTACAGATATTAAGTTTCCAGGTGTGGTTGAATTAACAACTCAGCTGCTAATACTTGAGAATATTCTTTGGCTCCCCTTGTGTTGAATCAATAAATTTGGGTTGAATACTCTACCCTCGAAAACTGTTGCGATCCCCTATACTTGTGGGTTATCAGATATCAATGTGAGTGAGTAGGGATTGCCATGCAACGGATGCACTAGAGCTATAAGTGTATGAAAGCTCAACAAAAGAACTAAGTGGGTGTGCATCCAACTTGCTTGCTCAAGAGACTCTCTATATGAAGATCATGGTGCTACTTTGAATCACAAGTGTGGAAAAAGGATAGTAACATTGTCCCTTCTCTCTTTTTCTCTCATTTTTTTATTTGGCCTTTTTTATTTTTATTTTTTTGTCCACTTTTCTTTTTTTGTCCCTTTTTTTTTACTTTTTGTCCGGAGTCTCATCCCGACTTGTGGGGGAATCATAGTCTCCATCATCCTTTCCTCACATGGGACAATACTCTAATAATGATGACCATTACACTTTAATTTACTTACAACTCAAGACTTACAACTCAATGCTTAGAACAAAATATGACTCTATATGAATGCCTCCGGCGGTGTACCGGGATGTGCAATGACTCATGAGTGACATGTATGAAAGAATTATGAATGGCGGCTTTGCCAAAAATACGATGTCAACTACATGATCATGCAAACCAATATGACAATGATGAAGCGTGTCATAACAAATGGAACGGTGGAAAGTTGCATGGAAATATATCTCGGAATGGCTACGGGAATGCCATAATAGGTAGGTATGGTGGCTGTTTTGAGGAAGGTAATGGTGGGTGTATGGTACCGGTGAAAGTTGCGCGGCACAAGAGAGGCTAGCAATGGTGGAAGGGTGAGAGTGCGTATAATCCATGGACTCAACATTAGTCATAAAGAACTCACATACTTATTGCAAAAATCTATTAGTTATCGAAACAAAGTACTACGCGCATGCTCCTAGGCGGGTAGATTGGTAGGAAAAGACTATCGCTCGTCCCCGACCGCCACTCATAAGGAAGGCAATCAATAAATAAATCATGCTCCGACTTCGTCACATAATGGTTCACCATACGTGCATGCTACGGGAATCACAAACTTCAACACAAGTATTTCTCAAATTCGCAACTACTCAACTAGCATGACTCTAATATCACCATCTCCATATCTCAAAACAATCATCAAGTATCAACTTCTCTTAGTATTCAACGCACCTATATGAAAGTTTTTATAATGCCATGTTTTTCTACAGGACTCTCAAAATAATATAAGTGAAGCATGAGAGATCAATTATTTCTATAAAATAAAACCACCACCGTGCTCTAAAAGATATAAGTGAAGCACTAGAGAAAATGACAAACTACTCCAAAAGATATAAGTGAAGATCAATGAGTAGTCGAATAATTATGTAACTATATGAAGACTCTCTAACATTTAATAATTTCAGATCTTGGTATTTTACTCAAACAACAAGCAAAACAAAATAAAATAAAATGACGCTCCAAGCAAAACACATATCATGTGGCGAATAAAAATATAGCTCAAAGTAAAGTTACAGATGAACGAAGACGAAAGAGGGGATGCCATCCGGGGCATCCCCAAGCTTAGGCTCTTGTTTGTCCTTGAATATTACCTTGGGGTGCTTTGGGAATCCCCAAGCTTAGGCTCTTTCCACTCCTTATTCCATAGTCCATCGAATCTTTACCCAAAACTTGAAAACTTCACAACACAAAACTTAACGGAAAACTCGTAAGCTCCGTTAGCGAAAGAAAACAAAACAGCACTTCAAGGTACTATAATTAAGTCATTATTTATTTATATTGGTGTTAAACCTACTGTATTCCAACTTCTCTATGGTTTATAAACTCTTCTACTAGCCATAGATTCATCAAAATAAGTAAACAACACATGAAAAAAGAATCAGTCAAAAACAGAACAGTCTGTAGTAATCTGTAACTAACGGAAACTTCTGAAACCCCAAAAATTCTAAAATAAATTGATGGACTTGAGTAATTTATCTATTAATCATCTTAAAAAAGAATTAACTAAATACCACTCTCCAATAAAAAATGGCAGCAAAACTCGTGAGCGCTAAAGCTTCTGTTTTTTTACAGCATGATCACAAAGACTTTCCCCAAGTCTTCCCAAAGGTTCTACTTGGCACAAACACTAATTAAAAACAAAAAACCACATATAAACAGAGTCTAGATGAATTATTTATTACTATACAGGAGAAAAAACGAAAAACAAAAATAAAATTCGGTTGCCTCCCAACAAGCACTATCGTTTAACGCCCCTAGCTAGGCATGATGATTTCAATGATGCTCACATAAAGGATAAAAGTTAAAACATAAAGAGAGCATCATGAATAATATGACTAGCACATTTAAGACTAACCCACTTCCTATGCATAGGTATTTTGTGAGCAAACAACTTGTGGGAACAAGAATCAACTTGCATAGGAAGGTAAAACAAGCATAACTTCAAAACTTTAAGCACATAGAGAGGAAACTTGATATTATTGCAATTCCTACAAGCATATGTTCCTCCCTCATAATAATTTTCAGTAGCATCATGAATTAATTCAACAATATAACTATCACACAAAGCATTCTTTTCATGATCTACAAGCATAGAAATTTTATTACTCTCCACATGAGCAAAATTCTTCTCATTCTGAATAGTGGGAGTATCATAAGCAACTCGAATACTATAAATTGTTTCCATATTAAAATAGTAATGTTCAGAAAAGGTGTAATAATAATCATGACAAGTTTTATAAATATAATCATCATTACTTTTTATAGCATAAGTATCATCACAATAATCATCATACGTAGCAACTTTGTTCTCATCATAATCGATTGAAACCTCTTCCAAGATAGTGGAATCATTACTAAATAAAGTCATGACCTCTCCAAATCCACTTTCATAATTATCACAATTAGATTCAACATCCTCCAAAATAGTGGGATCATTACTTCCTAAAGTTGACACTCTTCCAAACCCACTTTCATCAATATAATCATCATAAGTAGGAGGCATGCTATCATCATAACAAATTTGCATATCAAAACTTGGGAGGCTAGAAATATCATCTTCATTAAACATAGCATCCCCAAGCTTGGGACAAACATTAATTGCAGCAAATATATTCTCAAACATGTCATTCTCATCAAACATAGCATCCCCAAGCTTGGGCCTTTTCATATCATAAGAATAATCACTCTCATCATTACAATGAGTAATAGGAGCAACATTATTTGGGAGGGATACCTTTTCACCTTTACTTCTCCGTCTTTTCTTTTTCTTCTTCATATTATGTGTGGGTTCAATCCTCTTTTTGGAGCTCCTTATTGATGAGATTGGTTGAATAGAAGGCTCCTCCTCGTTACCTGATTCATCATAAGAAATAATAGGAGGATATTGGGAAGCCTCTTCCCTTTCATTAGTATTCTTTTCATCATCTATTTGTTTTCTTTTCTTTATGTAATTGGCAATATAAGGATTCTCAATACAATTCACCGCACAATACATAAAAATTTCTTATAGATCAATATCGAGGAATTTCTCAAGGTTATATTCTGGAATATGCTTAGTTATACGTTTCATTTCTTCATAACCCAAAAGCAAACTAAGTTCATTATTATGTGCAAGGGAAATCAAATCATCACAATTTTTGGACAAGATACGATCATGAAACAATTTGCATTTGAGATTTAAATGACCATGTTCATTGCAAAGTTCACAAGTATGGTGAAGAAATTTTAAATTTTCAGCACAAACATCTAGCCTTTCTTGCAACCATTTAGTTTCCAAATACTTATGCCTCTTGCAAAATCTATTTTCCCTAATTGGTGTGTACTTGCAGGCTCTATATATTCCACAAAAGTTGACATGCTTATAAGAGACATTTTCATCATGACTAGTGCAATCATCATTAGTACTATGGATATTCAAGGAGTTCATACTAACAACATTGCAATCATGCTCATCATCCAAAGATTTAGTGCCAAACATTTTAATACATTCTTCTTCTAACACTTTGGCACAATTATCGGAATCCTTATTTTCACGGAAGACTTTAAAAAGATGAAGCATATGAGGCAACCTTAATTCCATTGTTTTGTAGTTTTCTTTTATAGACTAAACTAGTGATAAAACAAGAAACTAAATGATTCAATGCAAGATCTAAAGATATACCTTCAAGCGCTAACCTCCCCGGCAACGGTGCCAGAAAAGAGCTTGATGTCTACTACACAACCTTCTTCTTGTAGACGTTGTTGGGCCTCCAAGCGCAGAGGTTTGTAGGATAGTAGCAAGTTTCCCTCAAGTGGATGGTCTAAGGTTTATCAATCCGTGGGAGGCGTAGGATGAAGATGGCCTCTCTCAAACAACCCTGCAACCAAATAACAAAGAGTCTCTTGTGTCCCCAACACACCCAATACAATGGCAAATTGTATTGGTGCTCTAGTTCGGCGAAGAGATGGTGATACAAGTGTAATATGGATGGTACATATGGGTATTTGTAATCTGAAAATATAAAAACAGCAAGGTAACTAATGATAAAAGTGAGCGAAAATGGTATTGCAATGCTAGGAAACAAGGCCTAGGGTTCATACTTTCTCTAGTGCAAGTTCTCTCAACAATAATAACATAATTGGATCATATAACTATCCCTCAACATGCAACAAAGAGTCACTCCAAAGTCACTAATAGCGGAGAACAAACGAAGAGATTATGGTAGGGTACGAAACCACCTCAAAGTTATCCTTTCTGATCAATCTATTCAAGAGTCCGAAGTAAAATAACATGAAGCTATTCTTTCCATTCAATCTATCCTAGAGTTCGTACTAGAATAACACCTTAAGACACAAATCAAAGAAAACCCTAATGTCACCTAGATACTCCAATGTCACCTCAAGTATCCGTGGGTATGATTATATGATATGCATCACACAATCTCAGATTCATCTATTCAACCAAAACAAATAACTTTAAAGAGTGCCCCAAAGTTTCTACCGGAGAGTCAAGACGAAAACGTGTGTTGTAGCGACCAGACCTCAAACAGTCTGATCTCTATGCTCCGGTGTCATCCCTGGATCAGTAATGCTGACACCACACAGTACTCGGAGGATTTATAACAGAGTAGCAATCACACACTTATTACATCGAGTGTCTCAATAGAGAACTTATTACAATAAATATGGCTTAAGGCCATCTAATAACGATAACAGCGGAAGGCTTGGAAGATAAGTGAGTCCATCAACTCCAACGGCATCACTGAGTATAGAACCACGACCTAAAAACTCCTTAATCGTCGTCTGAAAAGTCTGCAACATTAACGTTGTAGCCCGAAACGGGTCAGCACATGGAATATGCTGGCAATGTAACACATAGAGAGTAATGCAATGAAACAGCTATACTATATGCATATTTGGCTGGTGGAAAGCTCTATGGTTACAGTTTTGCGTAAAGCAATTTTTCCCTACTTCAAAGGAATAAATTTTATTTAACTATCATGGTAGTTGTTAAACATTGAGAATGGTTGACAGCATTGTCAATCCCAATTAAGCATCATCTTTAAACATAACCCATCAAAATTAATTTAGAGTAACATGTTGAGATTCACATGATAATCCAAGTACTAGATACTCAAGATGTCCATAACCGGGGACACGGCTAACCATGATTAGTTTATTACACTCTGCAGAGGTTTGCGCACTTCTGCCCACAAGACTCGATCGCCTCCGTTTGGTTTCTCGCACTACCTGGTGTTTGAGAAGACGGATGACCGAGACATAGTCTTTCAGAAGCGCTAGCACGTTACGATCGGGTAGACCGTACCACCTACATCCCCTACATCTGCTAGTCTACCACAGTAAGAGTTCGCACAACTTAGTCAACTATGCTAGAGCCCATAATAGCTTGTGGCTGCACACGGAAGTTTCTAGTATGAATAGTCTCATGATCCCTTTGAGCCTGGGTGGCAGTCCAAAAGAAAACAGGTAAGTCCTAGAATATCCAGGTGCCTCAATCCACCCAGATGTGTGTTTAAGTTGCCACCTTAGATAAACCATTAATTAATCAAACTCACATCTGTCATGGATTTCACTCACCCAATCCACGTCTACTGGCATAGCATGGCATAATAAGCAAACGTAGAAGTAACTCCCAAAGGTTTGATACTAAACAGGTAATAGGTACTACCACATCTACTTCCCATCCCACAATTTAATTAGATCCTAATCATGCAATGTGTGAGGATTGATCTAATGCAATAAAACTGGGTAGTAGAAAAGGTATGATCAAAGTGTTACTTGCCTTGCTGATGATCCGCGAAACCTAACGATTCGAAGTAACAAGCGGCGCACTCCGGGTATTCTATCGCAGACAAACAAGCAAGCATACAATAAGTACTCATCTAATGCATAGGTAAAACTCAAATAAGAGATCTAACCAGAAGGATCAATTTAGGAACTCCGGTTGGCAAAAAGAATCAAATCGAACGAAGCAACAAAAGTCAAGCGGCGAAGAAAACAACTTCCTTCTAGTAATCTGGATCTAGGGAAAATTTTACAGTAGCAAAATCTAGTTTAAGTTGGTTGAACGGATAGAGGATTTCAAGACGAAACTCTAGGCGCTTGAATCGCCTGATTCCGATAAACGAGCGAAAAGTTATACTAAAACGAAAATCGGATGAGGAATCGCGATCAGAAAAATCGCGGATTTAATCCCAGAAAAAGAAAAACGATGAATGCTCACCAGAACAAATGAACGGACAAACGCTCGCTATTTAAATAAAACGGAAAAACCGATCTATTTAAAAAAACCAAATCTAAAAAAAAACAACAAAAAACCGATCTATAACTTTTTTAAAAAAAAACCGTTGGCACGGACAACGAGGCGGTGGCGAACCTCGTCGGCGGCGGCGGCGCGGGGCGGCGACGGCGGCGGGCAGTGGCGGCGCGTGGGCAGGGCGGCTCAGGCTAGGGTTTGCCCCGGGTGGGCTGCCCCGGCTTTTAAAGCCTGCCGGGCCAGAGTCCTATCCGGACACGGCCCGGTTAGGTCAGTTCACGTTTTTTTTGTTATTCCGCTCGGAAGAAAAATAAAAATAAATACTAAACGGACTCCAAAAATTCCGAAATAAATTTTCACGGGCTTCTAAAATCAAGCCGCACAAGGTGAACATTTATCTGGGACCTAAATGCAATTTTGTAAAACGCATATTTTTCCTAAATTCAAATAAAACACTGAAAAACTCCGAAATAAAATCTTATTTGATTTTATTATTAAATCCTCAATATTTCTTTATTTTTTGAAAGTCATTTTATTCCCTCTCTCATATTTTTGTGATAGAAATAATTGATGAATAAATAAATAAAATCAAATGATCCTATTCTCAAAATTTGAGAGAACTCAAATATGAAAATAACAAAATCGCCAACTCTCTTCGTGGGTCATTGAGTTGCGTAGAATTTCTAGGATCAACCAAAATAAAAAATAAAATATGATTTGCAATGATGATCTAATGTATAACATTCCAAATTGAAAATTTGGGATGTTACAAACCTACCCCCCTTAAGATGAATCTCGCCCTCGAGATTCGGGTTGGCTAGAAAATAGGTGAGGGTGGTCCTTGAGTAAATCTTCCTCTCGTTCCCAGGTGGCTTCATCCTCCGTGTGGTGGCTCCACTGAACTTTGCAAAACTTGATAACCTTGCTGCGGGTAACTCGGCTGGCAAACTCGAGAATCTTAATTGGTTTCTCCTCGTAGGTCAAATCGTTATCCAACCGAATAGTTTCTAAGGGTACTGTGTCTCTCAACGGTATGTCAGCCATCTCCGCATGACATTTCTTTAACTGAGAAACGTGGAACACATCATGAACTCCTGACAATCCTTCGGGCAATCCCAACTTGTAGGCCACTTCTCCCATACGTTCCAAAACTCGATATGGTCCTACAAATCGTGGCGCTAACTTCCCTTTAACTCCAAAACGCTTTGTTCCCCGAAGTGGAGATACTCGAAGATAAGCTCTATCTCCGACTTCGTAAACTGTCTCCCTGCGTTTAGAATCTGCATAACTTTTCTATCTGGATTGAGCTACCTTGAGCCTATCGCGAATCAACTTCACCTTCTGTTCAGACTCTTTAATCAAGTCCGGTCCAAACAACTGGCGGTCTCCAACTTCGTCCCATGATAACGGTGTCCTGCACCTCCCTCCGTACAAGGCTTCGAAAGGGGCCATCTTTAAAATGGTTTGATAACTGTTGTTGTAAGAGAAATCTGCATATGGCAAATTATCGTCCCAACTAGATCCGTAATCTAGCGCACAAGCTCTCAGCATATCCTCCAAAATTTGATTGACTCTCTTGGTCTGTCCATCTGTTTGTGGATGAAAAGCTGTACTAAATTCTAGCCTGGTTCCCAAAGTTTCATGCAACTGTTTCCAGAACTTTGAGGTAAACTGGGTTCCTCTATCTGATACGATACTCCTTGGAACTCCATGCAAACATACGATCCTGGTCATGTATATCTTTGCCAACTTAGCACTGGTGTAAGTGGTCTTTACTGGGATGAAATGAGCTACTTTTGTCAATCGATCAACTACAACCCAAATCGAGTCATAGCCTGAATGAGTCCTGGGCAACCCCGTGATAAAATCCAAGCCTAGCTTATCCCACTTCTATTCGGGTATCGGCAATGGTTGTAACAATCCTGCTGGCTTCTGATGCTCTGCCATTACTCTCTGACATACATCACAAACTGCTACATACTCCGCAATATCCTTCTTCATTCCGGTCCACCAGAAAATATCCTTCAAATCCAAATACATCTTGGTATTTCCTGGGTGAATCGAATATGGTGAATCGTGTGCCTCTTGCAAAATCAACTTTATGATCTCTAGGTCATTGGGCACGTAAACGCGGTCTTCAAACCATAGGGTGTCATGCTCATCCTCACGAAATCCTTTAACTTTTCCTTTGTTCAGTTTCTCCTCTATAGCGGCAATCTCTTTGTCAGTTTTTTGAGCTTCCCTGATTCTATCCATCAAAGTTGACTGAATCTCCAATGCTGCTACATAGCCTCTCGGAACTATTTCCAAACATAGTTCACGAAGATTTTCTGCTAACTCTCTTGGTATTTCTCCCGTCATTAATGTATTGACATGGCTCTTACGGCTTAATGCGTCAGCTACTACATTAGCCTTTCTGGGGTGATAATGCAATTTCATATCACAATCCTTGATAAGCTCCAACCATCTCCTTTGTCTGAGATTCAACTCCTTCTGGGTGAAAATGTACTTCAAACTCTTATGATCCGTGTACACCTCACAATGGTTTCCAATGAGGAAATGCCTCCATGTTTTCAAAGCATGCACTACGGCTGCTAACTCCAAATCATGCGTGGCATAATTCGACTCATGAGGCTTCAGTTGTCTTGAGGCATATGAAACAACTCTCCCTTCCTGCATAAGCACTGCTCCAAGTCCTCGACGTGAAGCGTCGCAATACACCTCATAATCTTTGGTCTGGTCTGGCAAAATCAACACTGGTGAGGTAACCAAACGTTTCTTCAACTCCTGGAAACTAGCCTCACATTCCTCCGTCCATATGAACTTGGTATATTTCTTCAACAACTCCGTCATAGACTTCACAATCTTTGAGAAATTCTCAATAAATCTCCGGTGGTATCCTGCGAGTCCAAGAAAACTTTGGATCTCTCCAACTGTTGTTGGGGCTTCCCACTTGGTCACGGTATCAACTTTAGTGGGATCTACTGCTATACCTTCTCCAGATATAACATGTCCGAGGAATCCTACTTCCTTCAACCAAAACTCACATTTGCTGAACTTGGCATATAATTGATGTTCTCTGAGCTTTCCAAGTACCAAACGCAAATGCTCCTTATGTTCCTCTTCATTCTTCGAATAAACCAGAATATCATCAATGAACACTACGATGAACTTATCCAAAAACTACATAAACACTTTGTTCATCATGTTCATAAAATAGGCAGGTGCATTAGTCAGACCAAATGACATAACGGTATACTCGTACAGCCCATACCTGGTGGTAAAAACTGTCTTAGGTATATCATGTTCTTGAATCTTCAACTGGTGGTATCCTGATCGCAGATCGATCTTGGAAAATACCTTAGCTCCTTGCAATCGATCAAACAGATCGTTGATCATTGGTAGTGGGTACTTGTTCTTGATCGTTACTTCATTCAATCCTCGATAATCAACAACCATCCTTAACGATCCATCCTTCTTCTCCACTAGAAGTACTGGCGATCCCCAAGGCAAAGAACTTGGGTGAATATATCCCTTATCCAGTAACTCCTTAATCTGCTTCTTAATTTCCACCAAATCCTTTGCTGGCATCCTATATGGTCTCCCTGATACTGGCCCTGTGCCTGGCAATAGCTCAATCAAAAACTCAATATTTCTATCCGGTGGCATGCCTGGCAACTCCTCTGGAAATACATCAGGAAAATCCCTTACCATTGGTACTTCCTCCTGCACAACTCCTGTTAGGCAATTTACTTGAGTCCTCTTTGGCACATGCCGGGATACATACTTGATCCTTCTCCCTTCTGGGGTGGTAAGCAAAATTGACTTACTAGCACATTCAATATTCCCTTCATACTTTGATAACCAATCCATGCCTAATATCACATCCAGTCCTTGAGATTCCAATACTATTAGGTCTGAGGGAAAAACATAGTTACCAATCCTTAATGGTAACCGATCACACCATAGACTAGCCACATACTCTGCTCCGGGCGAGGTTACTAACATGGGTGACCTAAGGGCTTGGGTTGGTAGGTTATACTTATCCACAAATCCCCTTGAGATGTATGAATGCGATGCACCAGTATCAAAAAGAACGAGTGCAGTAAATGACTTAACCCAAAACTTACCTATTACTACATCGGGCTGAGCTTCAACCTCCTCCATGCTAACGTGGTTCACCTGTCCCCTGTTGAAAGGGTTCGGCTTCTTCCCAGAACTTCCATTGCCATTTTGGCCTTCAGGACATTCATTGGCATAATGTCCGGTCTTCTGACACTTAAAACAAGTGACTTGGCTCAGGTCCTTGGCTGGGGTTGAGGGGTTGGTGCAGTTCTGGCCGTTGCTTCCTCCATTGCCATTTCCATTCTTGGTGCCATTGTGATTGTGCGAGCTACCTCCTCCATGGGTATGCTGAAAATGTCCTCCTGGTCTAGGGGTAAAACGTGGCTTCTGCTGAGCTCCTGAATTGTACTTTTCTTGTCCACACTTCCTCTTGCGATTCTCAATTTGCTGCTGCTTTCCTTCAATCATAAGAGCACGATCTACCAACTCCTGGTAGTTGTTGAAGGTTGCTACCATCAACTGCATGCTCAACTCATCATTCAGTCCTTCCAGAAACTTCTCCTGCTTAGCTGCATCCGTAGCGACGTCATCTGGGGCATAACGTGCTAACTTACTAAATTCCTCCACATACTGGCCAACTGTCCGTCCACCTTGGTGCAAGTTGCGAAACTCACGCTTCTTCATGGCCATAGCTCCTGCTGAAACATGTGCAGTACGAAAAGCCTGCTGAAACTGGTCCCATGTGACAGTGTCAACTGAGAAAGTGGATGTGAAATTCTCCCACCATGATGCTGCGGGTCCTTCTAGCTGATGTGTGGAAAATTTCACCTTCTCCGCATCTATGCATCCTGCTGTGGTCAACTCCCTAGCGGTCTTGCTGAGCCAATCATCTGCTACTATCGGCTCGGTGCTACTGGAAAACACCGGCAGATTCAGCCTAAGAAAACAGGCTAAGTGGTCAACAGGTGGTGGTGGTGGTGGTGGGTTGTTGTTGTTGTTCCCCTGATTCTGATTCTGGACTAGCAACTGCATCAGTGTGTTCTGCTGCTGGATCAACTGGGTGAGCTCCGGTGGAAAGGTAAATCTGGGGTCACGTCTTGGAGGCATCTGAGGGTTTAGAAAAGATGAGATATAAGAATAGAGGGGGTCTAAAGAGAAAACACTACCCATATGCACATGAGGCAAAAGCAAACAATTCACTTCATTCAATCAAACAAAGGCATACAATCGATCTAACTATCGCAAAAGTGCTCGGACTACTATATTTACATGGTGGACTGCTACTACTGATGAGGTGGTCTACTAGAAATATTCTTCGGTTGCAGACTCCATGATATCTGCGCCAGCTTCATCAACATAGTCATCATCGCTACTATCTGGTTCCGAGTCGGTGCCGTCGGTGATGATGTAGTCTTCCGGGCTAATCTCCTTGGGTTCTTCGTCTTCATCTACTGGCGTAGGGCCTCCCATAAATATTCCAATCTTCTTGATCAAGTCGTCATTCTTCTCCACCAATACTTCAATTTCTTCTTCATAATCTTCACGTGTAGCCTTGAGTTCTTCTTCCAGTTCCTTGATTCTAGTCTTTGCCTTCTTTAGGTCTATCATGTCGGCGCACATCTGGTTCTCCTGTCGTCGAATGTGCTGGTTTAACTCCTGGATAAAAGCTGCGATTGATATATTCTTCCTGGTGCTGATCATCTCCCAGTGTTCATCTCGGCGCCCACAATTCTGGTAGATAGTATCCTTGAGATCCTTGCGGTAGACTTCTCCAATGCGTACCATGGAGATGTGAGCTGTGTAACACCCCGGATGTAACTTTCCCAATTTGTACTCCAAATCTTGCCGTTTCCGGTGTTAAGTTATATTTATTTTCTCGGGTTCGGGTCCTTGTCCCCGTGTGTTGTGATTGTTTTCATGCACATCATATCATGTCATCATGTGTATTGCATTTGCATACGTGTTCGTCTCATGCATTCGGGCATTTTCCCCGTTGTCCGTTTTGCATTCCGGCGCTTCGTTCTCCTTCGATGGTCATTTCTACCTTTCTTTCGTGTGTGGGGATTAAACATTTCCAGATTGGACCGAGACTTGCCAAGCGGCCTTGGTTTACTACCGGTAGACCGCCTATCAAGTTTCGTATCATTTGGACTTCGTTTGATACTCGAACGGTTAACCGAGGGACCGAAAAGGCCTCGTGTGTGTTGCAGCCCAACACCCCTCCAATTTGGCCCAAAACCCACCTAACTCTGCTCCATCATCTAGAGCGTTCGATCACGATCGCGTGGCCGAAAACCACACCTCATTTGTACTCTCCTAGCTCCCTCCATGCCTAT